>NW_027423027.1:460000-895000 GCF_048934315.1 Petromyzon marinus
ACCACTCACCCCCCCCCACCCACCCCCCACCCTCACCGTGATGGTTGTGCCCCCCCTCGTGAAGACCTCTGCCTGCTGGTGATGCACCACGTCACTCCGCGCCATTCTCCTCCTCCAGCCACTCGTCATGGAGACCGCCACGGAGAGCTCCCACCACTCTCCCTCCTCCTCCTCCTCCTCATCCTCGTGGTCATCCTCGTCGTGCTCATCAACGCCGTGGTGGGTGTTGACACGGTCCACACCATCATCGTCGTCATCGTCATCATCATCGCCGTGGTGATGGTCATCGTCGTCATCACCGTGGTGGGTATTGACACGGTCCGCATCATCAGCGACGTCATCGTGATCATCGTCATCGTCATCATCATCGTCATCATCGTAGTTGTCATCGTAGTCGTCATCGTAGTCATCATCTTCATCATCGTCTTCGGTGTCCTCATCCTCAACACGGCACTCCTCCTCCTCCTCGTCACCACCAGCCTCCTCCTGCACCGTCAGTCTCTTGTGGAGCGTCACGGTGACCGTAGGAGCGCTGAGCACAGCTGAGAGACACACAGAGACACACAGAGACACACAGAGAGACACTCAGAGACACACAGAGACACTCACACAGAGACACTCAGAGACACACAGAGACACACAGAGAGACACTCACACAGAGACACTCACACAGAGACAGACAGAGAGACACTCACACAGAGACACTCAGAGACACACACTCACAGAGACACTCACACAGAGACACACACACACAGAGACACACAGAGACACACACACACACAGAGACACACACACACAGACACACAGAGACACACACACACAGAAACACACGCAAAGAGACACTCACACACAGAGACACTCACAGACACACAGAGACACACACACACACACAGAGACACTCACACAGAGACACTCACACAGAGACACACACACACAGAGACACACACAAAGAGACACTCACACATAGAGACACTCACACAGAGACACACACACACAGAGACACACAAAGAGACACTCACACATAGAGACACACACAGACACACAGAGACACACACAGACACGCACACACAGAGACTCTCCCACAGAGACAATACACAGAGACATTCACACACAGAGACACTCACAGAGACACTCACACAGAGACACTCAGAGACACACACACACAGAGACACACACACAGAGACACACACACAGAGACACACACACACACAGAGACACACACACACACAGAGACACACACACACACACAGAGACACACAGAGACACACATACAGAAACACACGCAAAGAGACACTCACACACAGAGACACTCACAGACACACAGAGACACACACACACACAGAGACACTCACACAGAGACACTCACACAGAGACACACACACACAGAGACACACACAAAGAGACACTCACACATAGAGACACTCACACAGAGACACACACACACAGAGAGACACACAAAGAGACACTCACACATAGAGACACACACAGACACACAGAGACACACACAGACACGCACACACAGAGACTCTCCCACAGAGACAATACACAGAGACATTCACACACAGAGACACTCACAGAGACACTCACACAGAGACACTCAGAGACACACACACACAGAGACACACACACAGAGACACACAGAGACACACACACACAGAGACACACACACAGAGACATACACACAGAGACACACACAGAGACACACACAGAGACACACACACAGACACACACGGAGGCACACACACAGAGACACACACACAGAGACACACACACAGAGACACACACACAGAGACACACACAGAGACACACACACACAGAGACACAGTGACACACACACACAGAGACACACACAAAGAGACACTCACACACAGAGACACTCACAGACACACAGAGACACACACACACACACACAGAGACACTCACACAGAGACACTCACACAGAGACACACACACACAGAGACACACACAAAGAGACACTCACACATAGAGACACTCACACAGAGACACACACAGAGACACACAAAGAGACACTCACACATAGAGACACACACGGACACACAGAGACACACACAGACACACACAGAGACTCTCCCACAGAGACAATACACAGAGACATTCACACACAGAGACACTCACAAAGAGACACACACAGAGACACTCACACAGAGACACTCACACACAGAGACACACTCACACAGAGACACTCACACACAGACACAGACACACACAAAGACACAGACACACACAAAGAGACAATCACACACAGAGACACTCACACAGAGACACTGACACACAGAGACACACACAAACACACATACACACAGGCAGACACACACAGAGACATAGACACACACACAGAGACACAGAGACACTCACATACAGACACTCTACACACAGACATACACACACACAGAGACAGAGACACACAGACACACACACAGACACACACACATAGAGACACACAGTGACACACACACACACAGAGACACACACAAAGAGACACTCACACACAGAGACACTCACAGACACACAGAGACACACACACACACACACAGAGACACTCACACAGAGACACTCACACAGAGACACACACACAGAGACACACACAAAGAGACACTCACACATAGAGACACTCACACAGAGACACACACACAGACACACAAAGAGACACTCACACATAGAGACACACACAGACACACAGAGACACACACAGACACGCACAGAGACTCTCCCACAGAGACAATACACAGAGACATTCACACACAGAGACACTCACACAGAGACACACAAAGAGACACTCACACAGAGACACTCACACACAGAGACACACTCACACAGAGACACTCACACACAGACACATACACACAGACACAGACACACACAAAGACACAGACACACACAAAGAGACACTCACACACAGAGACACTCACACAGAGACACTGACACACAGAGACACACACAGACACACATACACACAGGCAGCCACACACAGAGACATAGACACACACACAGAGACACAGAGACACTCACATACAGACACTCTACACACAGACATACACACACAGAGACACACAGACACACACACAGACACACACACACACAGACACACACACACAGACACACACACACAGACACACACACACACAGACACACATACACACAGAGACACTCAAACAGAGAGACTCATACACACAGACACACACACACAGAGACACACACACAGACACACATACATACACACAGACAGAGACACACAGACACGCACACAGAGACACACACATAGACAAAGCCACTGACTTGTCTCCAAGGGTAAGACCTCAACCACGACCTAGGGCAAGGAGATTGGTGAGGCCCCCGGTGATGACGATGAAACGGTGGCTCTGACGCGCAGGTGATAGCGGTCACCGGGATGCCGCAGAGCTGAGGAGACATCGCACCGAGTCTCTGTTGTTGCAGCGCAGACGGTCCGCCAGTGGGCTCGTCCATAGCTGCACAGACAGAGACACGGGGAGGAGGTGGTGAGGAGTGGGTGGGTGGGTGAGTGGGTGGGTGGGTGAGTGAGTGGGTGAGTGAGTGAGCAAGCGGGTGAGTGGGCGAGTGAGAGAGTGGGTGAGTGAGTCAGTGAGTGAGTGGGTGGGTGAGTGAGTGAGTGAGAGGGTGGGTGGGTGAGTAAGTGGGTGAGTGAGTGGTTGAGTGAGTGGATGGGTGAGTGAGTGGGTGGGTGAGTAAGTGGGTCAGTGAGTGGTTGAGTGAGTGGATGGGTGAGTGAGTGGGTGGGTGAGTGAGTGAGTGGCTGAGTGAGTGGGTGAGTGAGACAGTGGGTGGGTGAGTAAGTGGGTGAGTGAGTGCGTTAGTCAGTGAGTGAGTGGGTGGGTGAGTTGATGGGTGAGTGAGTGAGTGAGGAAGCGGGTGAGTGGGCGAGTGAGAGAGTGGGTGGGTGAGTAAGTGGGTGAATGAGTGCGTTAGTGAGTGAGTGGGTGGGTGAGTTGATGGGTGAGTGAGTGGGTGGGTGAGTGGGTGAGTGAGTGAGTGGGTGAGTGAGTGGCTGGGTGAGTGAGTGAGCGACCATCTCACAGTTTGCTCTCCACTCTGTAGGTGACGCTGCTGGTGGCGGGGTTCACGTCAGCTGGTTCCCAGCGGAGTTGTGTCAGCAGGTCTCGAGACTCCACGCGCACATTCAGTGGGGAAGCCGGGGCTGGGGAGATGGGCAAACGGCACTCAGTGTGCGCTAACCACTGCACCACCGCTCCCCACACTCACACACAGTGCGCTAACCACTGCACCACCGCTCCCCACACTCACACACAGTGCGCTAACCACTGCACCACCGCTCCCCACACACTCAGTGCGCTAACCACTGCACCACCGCTCCCCACACACTCACACACACAGTGCGCTAACCACTGCACCACCGCTCCCCACACACTCACAGTGCGCTAACCACTGCACCACCGCTCCCCACACTCACACACAGTGCGCTAACCACTGCACCACCGCTCCCCACACTCACACACAGTGCGCTAACCACTGCACCACCGCTCCCCACACACACACACAGTGCGCTAACCACTGCACCACCGCTCCCCACACTCACACACAGTGCGCTAACCACTGCACCACCGCTCCCCACACTCACACACAGTGCGCTAACCCCTGCACCACCGCTCCCCACACTCACACAGTGCGCTAACAACTGCACCACCGCTCCCCACACTCACAGTGCGCTAACCACTGCACCACCGCTCCCCACACACACAGTGCGCTAACCACTGCACCACCGCTCCCCACACTCACACAGTGCGCTAACCACTGCACCACCGCTCCCCACACACTCACACAAAGTGCGCTAACCACTGCACCACCACTCCCCAAACTCACACACACAGTGCGCTAACCACTGCACCACCGCTCCCCAAACTCACACACAGTGCGCTAACCACTGCACCACCGCTGCCCACACACACTCACACAGTGCGCTAACCACTGCACCACCACTCCCCACTCACACAAAGTGCGCTAACCACTGCACCACCGCTCCCCACACTCACTCACACAGTGCGCTTACCACTGCACCACCGCTCCCCACACTCACACACACAGTGCGCTAACCACTGCACCACCGCTCCCCACACAGACACTCACACAGTGCGCTAACCACTGCACCACCGCTCCCCACACTCACACACAGTGCGCTAACCACTGCACCACCGCTCCCCACACCCACACAGTGCGCTAACCACTGCACCACCGCTCCCCACACACACAGTGCGCTAACCACTGCACCACCGCTCCCCACACTCACACAGTGCGCTAACCACTGCACCACCGCTCCCCACACACACAGTGCGCTAACCACTGCACCACCGCTCCCCACACTCACAGTGCGCTAACCACTGCACCACCGCTCCCCACACACACAGTGCGCTAACCACTGCACCACCGCTCCCCACACACACAGTGTGCTAACCACTGCACCACCGCTCCCCACACTCACACAGTGCGCTAACCACTGCACCACCGCTCCCCACACACTCACACAGTGCGCTAACCACTGCACCACCGCTGCCCACACACACACTCACACAGTGCGCTAACCACTGCACCACCACTCCCCACTCACACAAAGTGCGCTAACCACTGCACCACCGCTCCCCACACTCACTCACACAGTGCGCTTACCACTGCACCACCGCTCCCCACACTCACACACACAGTGCGCTAACCACTGCACCACCGCTCCCCACACACACACTCACACAGTGCGCTAACCACTGCACCACCGCTCCCCACACACACACTCACACAGTGCGCTAACCACTGCACCACCGCTCCCCACTCACTCACACAGTGCGTTAACCACTGCACCACCGCTCCCCACACTCGCTCACAGTGCGCTAACCACTGCACCACCGCTCCCCACGTCCACCACAACCTGGCACCCGATGTATCGACCGGCCCGGCTCACCGTGGCTGCTGCACCACGTGAAGAGGTGGAGGAGGAGGAGGAGCAGCAGGAGGAGGAAGAGTAGGCCAAGTCTAGAGACGAGTTGACGCATCGCCATGGAGCGATCTTTAGTCACGTGGAGAGAAATTCGATTCCCGGTTCGATTAACTATACTCGCATCGATTCTTAATGGGATAACATTAGGAATCGATTATTGTAGGGTAACGGATGTATAGAGTCGATTTCATTTGGGATAACATGGGAATCGATATACGGTTGATTAAGCTAATTAAATCGATTTCCGTTCGGATAACATGAGAATTAAGCGGTCGAAAATGAATCTTAATGAATCGATTCCTACTTTGATTACATGAGAATTGAACATGATCGACTATCGTGTGTGGGTGTGATGCCCACCTGTGTGTGTACCTGTGTGTATGTACCTGTGTGTGTGTGTACCTGTGTGTGTGTACCTGTGTGTGTGTACCTGTGTGTGTGTACCTGTTTGTGTGTGTACCTGTGTGTGTACCTGTGTGTGTGTACCTGTGTGTGTGTGTACCTGTTTGTGTGTGTACCTGTGTGTGTGTACCTGTGTGTGTGCCTGTGTGTGTGTACCTGTGTGTGTACCTGTGTGTGTACCTGTGTATGTGTGTACCTGTGTGTGTACCTGTGTGTGTGTGTGTACCTGTGTGTGTGTACCTGTGTGTGTGTACCTATGTGTGTGTACCTGTGTGTGTGTACCTGTGTGTGTGTGTATCTGTGTGTGTCTACCTGTGTGTGTGTGTGTACCTGTGTGTGTGTGCCTGTGTGTGTGTACCTGTGTGTGTACCTGTGTGTGTCTACCTGTGTGTGTGCCTGTGTGTGTGTGTACCTGTGTGTGTACCTGTGTGTGTGTACCTGTGTGTGTACCTGTGTGTGTGTACCTGTGTGTGTATCTGTGGTCCGGCAAAACAACCCCCTACCTCCTCGCGGTGCCGGACGGGCAACTCTGTCGTGGACAGCGCTGTGGGGGGAGATCCAATTTTGATTGGCTCCTCCCCTCATGGCATATGTGTCCACCACAGGGGCTAAACGGGGGCTCTGGACGGGTGCGAGGGGCTGGTAACCCCTCCACCTTCAATTAATTACCACGAAACCACGAATTAAACTGAAATATGTAACAACTAAGCTTGTGCCGGAGGCCCCGGGGGGCCAGGCGTCTATGACGTCTCCTGGCCAAACCCCAATTGGCGGAGCCAGGAGATTGAATACCTACCCTCGGGGCTACTCCAGAAACAACGAAAAGCCACTACGGGTGGCCACGTGGAATGTTCGAACGCTCACTGCAGAGGAGAGGCTGCCACTCCTCTGTCGGGAGCTGGACCGGTACCGCCTGGATCTATGCGGCATTCAGGAGGTCCGGTGGACCGGCTCTGGCTCCTGCCACCATGAGGGGTGGACAGTCCTCTACTCGGGGCAGCAGACTGCCAAACAACAGGGTGTGGGTCTTCTTTTGAACAAAAGAATGAAGGGGGCGTGGGAGCGTGGCGGTGAGGTGTGGGAAGCTGTAAGCCCCAGGCTACTTTGGGCTCGCCTTCCCATCAACCGGAGGCGAGGAATGGTGGTCGTGGTTACTTATGCCCCCACCGAAGATGAACATCCGTGGAGGGATGCAGGCAAAGCCGATGAGTCAGATGCCTTCTATGACCTCCTGTCACAGGTGGTGGCTAAAGTGGCCCCTCGGGAGAGAGTCATCATGTTGGGTGACTTCAATGCCCGAGTTGGTCATGATACTGGCACCTGGTCTGGAGTGATTGGAGGGCATGGGCCAGATCAGCTCAATAACAACGGTAGGAGGCTGCTAGATTTTTGTGCAGCCCATGGGCTTGTAATTACCAACACGCTGTTCCGGCATCGGCGCATCCACACAACATCATGGATGCATGCCGGGTCCAAGCAAGAACATCTGCTGGACTACATAGTGACGGACCAGCGAATGCGAGCCCATGTCCTTGACACCAGGACCTACCGTGGAGCTGATCTGCCCTCTGACCATCGACTAGTCATCTGTAAGATGCGCCTGCCATTCTTCCACTCCGGTGGTGGGTGTACACCCAGGACCCCATTCCAACCTAAAGTGGCCTGGTCTCAGTTATCTGATGAAAGTTGCAAGCGAGAATTTCATCATCGCTTGCGGCTGGGATTGGCATCGTCCCCGACTCCTCCTGATGTCGAGGGTAAATGGGCGAGGTTTAGGACTGTGACTCATGCAGCTGCAATGGCTGCTTTGGGTACGCGGTCCAGACCTCCCCAGACACCCTGGATGAGAGAGGAGTTGTTCAGGATGGTTGAAAAAAAGCGACAGGCCCACTGTCATCGGCTACAGAATCCCACGTCAGAGAATGAGGAGGCTTACCGCAGCCTTCGCTCGGAGGTTCGGAGAGCCGTGAGGCGCTGCAAGGATGGGTGGTGGTCGCGGGTTGCTGAGGAGATGGAGTCTGCCTCAGTGGCCCGTGATCACAAATCTCTATTTAACTCCATCAAAAAAGTAACCTGCATCGCCACACCGATTACCATCATTAGGGGAAAAAACGGTGATCCAATTTCCGACCCCCAGGAACAGGTTCGCAGATTTGCTGAGCATTTCTGTGAGGTCCTGGGGGAGGGAAAATCCCTCAGCCAGGAAAACATCGTGGCACAAAGTGAGGATGACCCTGCTGAGGCTGCGGTGCCTCAAATATTGGATGAAGTCACCCCCTGTGAGTGGCTGGCTGAGGTGCCATCTGCTGAGGAAGTATTGAAGGCGATCCGGAGTCTGAGACCAGGAAAGGCAGCGGGCAGAGATGATCTCCCAAGCGAAATGCTGAGGGAGGGTGGCGTTTGTGCACAGACTGCCCTATATGACATCATAACAACAGTCTGGACCACTGGATGGGTTCCGCAGGATTGGAAGGATGCCCTGGTGGTCCCCCTTTTTAAGAAGGGGGACCGCACAGACTGTAACAACTACAGGGGCATCTCACTCCTCAGTGTGCCGGGAAAGGTCCTGGCAAGGATTATTCAGCATCGCCTTGCCAGGCACGCTGAGGAGAGGCTTGTGGAGCCCCAATGCGGTTTCAGGAAAGGGCGGTCCTGCACAGATGCCATATTTTCTGTCCGTCTGCTACAGCAGAGGTGTAGGGAATTCCAACAAGACCTACATCTCTGCTTTATTGACCTGGTCAAGGCCTATGATACCATCAGTAGGCCTGGGCTCTGGGTCGTTCTTCGTGCTTTTGGAGTACCTGACCCTCTGCTCACGATCATTAAGGACCTTCATGATGGTGAGCGGGCCCGGGTAAAACTACGTGGCCGGGAGTCAGAGCCATTCCCTGTACACCTTGGGGTGCGACAGGGATGTCCTCTGGCTCCCACATTATTTAACATCTATTTTGACCACGTAGTTCGTGAAGCCTTCAATAGCTGTACCGGGGGAATCTCCATATGGTACAGATATAATGGGAGGCTAATCGATGCCCGGGTGCGGTCAAGGGATGGCTCCCTATTGCTCAACCACGTTATGTATGCTGATGACTTGGTAATAGCTGCTCAGTCAGAGGAGGAGTTGGAGACGCTGCTGCTGAGACTGGAGCGTGCCACTAAGAGGTGGGGCCTTACCATCAGCCCCACCAAAACTAAGCACCTGCCTGGGTATTTTGTACCATCGGACACTCCACCCCCACAACTCCCAATCGGTGATGGGGCAGTTGTGGAGAGAGTGGAGAGTTTCCCATACCTGGGCAGTGTGCTTATGACTGGCTCCAGTTTAACAGCAGAGGTCTCACTCCGAATCAGTCGAGCGGCAATATCTTTTCATCGGTTGCGTAACGCTGTGTGGAAGCTACCTGGTCTGTCGCTCCGCACTAAGCTTCAGGTCTTCTCGGCCACGGTCATTCCCTCCCTTCTCTACGCTTGCGAAACGTCGACCCCCCTAATGGAACATCTTCGCCGGTTAGAAACATTTAGGCTGGCCTGCCTACGATCCATCCTGGGTTTAACCAGACTGGATTGTGTGAGGAGCTCACAAATCCTTGAAAGATCTGGGCAGGGTCCCATCGGTGAGCTCCTCCGGTAGGCAAGGCTGTGATGGCTGGGTCATGTAGCCCGCATGCCCAGCCACCGCATGCCGAAACAGCTTTTGTTTGGCCGGATTGAGGGGGCTAAGCGGGCGCGACACGGGCTAGAGAAGAGATGGAGTGATGTGGTACAGGAGGACGTGGAGCTGAGTGGACTTGCCGATGACTGGTACCAGCGGTGTCAAGATCGGCCTCTGTGGAGGAGGCTCGTGAAGGATGCTACTGGGCAGTTGGAGGCAGTCGCCCTCCAACAACAACGGAGGGCGGAGGAGCGACGCTCACAACAGCGAGCGGAGCGCCGGGTGGCTAAAGCACAGCAGGTTGGCACAGTAGGGGGCACAGGTGGTGCATCAGCCAGTCATCTCAGTCAGTCGACCCGTGGCACCTGGGTCTGCCCCGTGACCTCCTGCCAGCGGGCGTTCGACACTTCACGTGGCCTCAAGGTGCACATAGCCTGGCACAAGCGTCGTGGTGACGTCACCGCCACTTAGTGGCGAATGGCGGTTGTTGTTGTGTTGTTGTATCTGTGTGTGTGCACCTGCATGTGTGTACCTGTGTGTGTACCTGTGTGTGTGTACCTGTGTGTGTGCACCTGTGTGTGTGTGTACCTGTGTGTGTGTACCTGTGTGTGTGTACCTGTGTGTGTACCTTTGTGTGTGTGTGTAGCTGTGTGTGTACCTGTGTGTGTGTACCTGTGTGTGTGTACCTGTGTGTGTACCTGTATGTGTACCTGTGTGTGTACCTGTGTGTGTGTACCTGTGTGTGTACCTGTGTGTGTGTGTACCTGTGTGTGTACCTTGGTGTGTACCTGTGTATGTACCTGTGTGTGTGTACCTGTGTGTGTGTACCTGTGTGTGTACCTGTGTGTGTGTACCTGTGTGTGTGTACCTGTGTATGTACCTGTGTGTGTGTACCTGTGTGTGTGTACCTGTGTGTGTACCTGTGTGTGTGTACCTGTGTTTGTGTGTACCTGTGTGTGTACCTGCGTGTGTACCTGTTTGTGTGTGTACCTGTGTGTGTACCTGTATGTGTGTGTGTACCTGTGTGTGTACCTGCGTGTGTAACTGTGTGTGTGTGTGTACCTGTGTGTGTACCTGTGTGTGTACCTGTGTGTGTGTACCTGTGTGTGTACCTGTGTGTACCTGTGTGTGTGTGTACCTGTGTGTACCTGTGTGTGCGTACCTGTGTGTACCTGTGTGTGTGTGTACCTGTGTGTTTACCTGTGTGTGTGTGCACCTGTGTGTATGTACCTGTGTGTGTGTGTGTACCCCCTACCTCCTCGCGGTGCCGGACGGGAAACTCTGTCGTGGACAGTGCTGTGGGGGGAGGGCCAATTCCGATTGGTTCCTCCCCTCATGGCGTCTGTGACCACCACAGGGGCTAAACGGGGGCTCTGGACGGGTGCGAGGGGCTGGAGTCCGAGCCTTGCCTGCCGGAGGAGCTCACCGATGGGACTTTGTCCAGATTTTTCTGGGATTTGTGAGCTCACACAATCCAGCCTGTTTAAACCCAAATTGGATCGTAGGCAGGCCAGCCTAAATGTTTCTAACCGGCGAATATGTTCCATTAGGGGGGTCCACTTTTCGCAAGCGTAGAGAAGGGAGGGAATGACTGTGGCCGAGAAGACCTGAAGATTCGTGCGGAGTGACAGACCAGGTAGCTTCCACACAGCGTTACGCAACCGATGAATAGATGATGCCGCTCGACTGATTCAGAGTGAGACCTTGGCTGTCCAACCGGAGCCGGTCATGAGCACACTGCCCAGGTATGGGAAACTCTTCACTCTCTCCACAACTCAATCACCAATTGGGAGTTGTGGGGGTAGAGTGTCCAATGTTACAAAATACCCAGGCAGGTCCTTAGTGTTGGTGGGGCTGATGGTAAGGCCCCACCTCTTAGTGGCAAGCTCCAGGTTTAGCAGCAGCGCCTCCAACTCCTCCTCTGAGTGAGCAGCGATTACCAGATCATCGGCATACGCAACGTGGTTGAGCGATAGGGAGCCATCCCTTGACCGCACCTGGGCATCGATCAGCCTCCCATTGTATCCGTGTAGTGGGTTTCGGAGACACTTTGCATAGGTAACTCCTTTATTACAACGCAACACTCCAACAGTCCTCCTGATACACTGCTACAGCCTAGGCACACGGCCTGCCCCTAGCGTGCCGTGACACTGCCTACGCTCTGGGCTCCTCCGCTGTGACCACCCTAGGGGAGGCTACCCTGACCCCACCCAGCCAAGGTGCGGGTCCACACTCTGGCTTCCTCGGACCTCGCCCTTACAAGGGCGTGGGGCCGGGAGTCCCAGAGTCACACCACCACTGGCCCAGAGTCCCACCACCGGCCCAGAGTCCCACCACAGGCCCAGAGTCCCACCACTGGCCCAGAGTCCCACCACAGGCCCAGAGTCCCACCACTGACCCAGAGTCCCACCACTGGCCCAGAGTCCCACCACTGGCCCAGAGTCCCACCACTGGCCCAGAGTCTCACCATAGGCCCAGAGTCCCACCACCACTGGCCCAGAGTCCCACCACAGGCCCAGAGTCCCACCACTGACCCAGAGTCCCACCACTGGCCCAGAGTCCCACCACTGGCCCAGAGTCCCACCACAGGCCCAGAGTCCCACCACCGGCCCAGAGTCTCACCACCACTGGCCCAGAGTCCCACCACCGGCCCAGAGTCCCACCACAGGCCCAGAGTCCCATCACTGGCCCAGAGTCCCACCACAGGCCCAGAGTCCCACCACTGACCCAGAGTCCCACCACTGGCCCAGAGTCCCACCACTGACCCAGAGTCCCACCACTGGCCCAGAGTCTCACCATAGGCCCAGAGTCCCACCACCACTGGCCCAGAGTCCCACCACAGGCCCAGAGTCCCACCACTGACCCAGAGTCCCACCACTGGCCCAGAGTCCCACCACTGGCCCAGAGTCCCACCACAGGCCCAGAGTCCCACCACTGGCCCAGAGTCCCACCACTGACCCAGAGTCCCACCACTGGCCCAGAGTCCCACCACTGACCCAGAGTCCCACCACTGACCCAGAGTCCCACCACTGGCCCAGAGTCCCACCACTGGCCCAGAGTCCCACCACCGGCCCGCACGGCGTCCCGGCCCTTACAAGTGTTGAGGCGTAAATGACGACTCGGAGGCAGATCTTCATGTAGGGGCTTGCGCCAGTTGTTTTACTGCACGCTCACTGCCTACACTCCACACCCCAGGGGAAGGGTACTGGGGAGGTCCCTAGCACACCCACAGGCTACCCTAGCCTGGTGCCAATCTCCCCCTACCCTGGGTCCCATCGCTCCCCCAGGGGTAGGGTACTGGGGAGGTCCCTAGCACACCCACAGACTACCCTAGCCCGGTGCCAATCTCCCCCTACCCTGGGTCCCATCGCTCCCCCAGGGGTAGGGTACTGGGATAGGTCCCTAGCACACCCACAGGCTACCCTAGCCCGGTGCCAATCTCCCCCTACCCTGGGTCCCATCGCTCCCCCAAAGTAAGGGTACTGGGGAGGTCCCTAGCACACCCACAGGCTCCGCTAGCCCGGTGCTAATCTCCCCCAACCCTGGGTTACAACTCCCAACTTCACACGTTCCTGGCTCCCCGCGACGACCTCGAACACGTCAAGGGGTCCCGACCTAAATACCCCAGGGGGACATGATGTCACCGTCCCGGCCCCCTGTCCGTGACGTCACCGCACGTGACGTCATCGTACCGGAGGGTTGAGCGCGACGTGACGTCACCAACTACCGCCCTACACAAGGACGGCGGGGCGAGGGGGTCCAGGGTCCTACTCGGCTACTGCCGCCGCCGCCCTTCGTTTTTCGGCTGCGGCTGGCTCCAGATCAGCCAGGGAGGTCCCCTCTGGTGCCTCCTGCCCATCGAGGGGTGGGGCTGTCTGGGGTCCTAGAGCTGAGGGGTGGGGCTGTCTGGGGTCCTCAGCCCCCAGCAGCCCCTCCCCTCTAGGGCTGCCGCTGCAGCCCCTCCCCTGACGGTACGAGGCACCGCCGTTCCATCTATGGCGCTACATCTGTACCAGATGGAAATTCCTCTGGTCTGGTACGGCCATCGAAGGCTTCATGAACTACGCGGTCGAAATAGATGTTAAATAATGTGGGAGCCAGAGGACATCGCTATCGCACCCCAAGGTGTACAGGGAATGGCTCTGACTCCCGGCCACGTAGTTTTACCCGGGCCTGCTCACCATCATGAAGGTCCTTAATGATAGTGAGCAGAGGGTCAGGGACTGCAAAAGCATGAAGAACAACCCAGAGCCCAGGCCTACTGATGGTATCATAGGCCTTGACCAGGTCAATAAAGCAGAGATGTAGGTCTTGCTGGAATTCCCTACACCTGTGCTGTAGCAGACGGACAGAAAATATGGCATCTGTGCAGGACCGCCCTTTCCTGAAACCACATTGGGGCTCTGCAAGCCTCTCCTCAGCGTGCCTGGCAAGGCGATGTTGAATAGACACAGACAGACAGACACACACAGACACACAGACAGCCACACACAGACAACAACAACCGCCATTCGCCACTAAGTGGCAGTGACGTCACCACGACGCTTGTGCCAGACACACACAGACACACACAGACACACAGACACAACAACAACCGCCATTCACCACTAAGTAGTGGTGACGTCACCACGACACTTGTGCCAGGACATGTGCACCTTGAGGCCACGTGGAGTGTCGAACGCCCGCTGGCAGGTCACGGGGCAGACCCAGGTGCCACGGGTCGACTGACTGAGATGACTGGCTGATGCACCACCTGTGCCCCCTACTGTGCCAACCTGCTGGGCTTTAGCCACCCGGCCATCCGCTCGTTGTTGTGAGCGTCGCTCCTCCGCCCTCCGTTGTTGTTGGAGGGCGACTGCCTCCAACTGCCCAGTAGTGTCCTTCACGAGCCTCCTCCACAGAGGCCGGTCTTGACACCGCTGGTACCAGTCATCGGCAAGTCCACTCAGCTCCACGTCCTTCTGTACCACATCACTCCATCTCTTCTCCAGTCCATGCCGCACCTGTTCAGCCCCCTCGATCCGGCCGAACAAAAGCTGTTGCGGCATGCGGTGGCTGGGCATGCGGGCTACATGACTCAGCCAGCCCAGCATACAGACACACACACAGACAGACACACACACATACACAGATAAGTGATTAAGACCAAAACCTCCTCCTTACTAACCTCATCCAACAACACTGCTCAGCATCCCACTCTGTCTGTGTCTCTCTGTCTGTCTCTCTGTCAGTCTCTCTGTCTGTTTCTCTGTCTGTATCTGTCTCTCTGTCTGTATCTGTCTCACTGTGTCTCTCTGTTTCCCCGTGTCTCTGCTTCCCCATGTCTACCCGTATCTCCCCGTTATCTCCCCGCGTCTCACCGAATCTCCTCGTGTGTCCCCAATCCCGTAGCCACCACCGCCACCACCACCACCGCCGCCACCACCACCACCGCCGCCACCACCACCACCGCCGCCACCACTGCCACCACCGCGGTGTCTACGGGAGACGAGGCGACGCTCCCCGCCAGCGGCAGCACTATCTACCCCATCAGCTTGACGGTGGCCATGACGGTGCTGACGGTGCTGGTGCTGCTCCCCTTGCTGATGTGCAACGTGCGGGTCAGTCGGAACGCCGGCGAGCGTCCCGGTGAGCGGCGGTGGCGTTGCGGTGGCTACGTAGATGTGGACTGCCTCGCTTGGTACACGGGAGGGCGTGGGTTGGATCCAGACCCTGACGACGCCTGCTGCTGCTGTATATTTAGAGTTTGCGGTGTCTCTCATAATCATCATCAGCATCACAATGGCTGAGATGTGGACTGCCTCGCTTGGTCCACAGGAGGGCGTGGGCTACTTCCCCGCCCCTGACACCTGTGTATTTGGAGTTTGCGGTGTCTCCCTCATCATCATCGTCGTCATCACGGTGGCTATGAGATGTTAACTACCTCGCCTGGATTATCTACATCATTAGACCTCCTTTGCCAGTACCAAAAAGGGGAAAAACCGTATTATTATTACCTCGCCTGGTACGCAGGAGGTCGTGGGTCCTATCCCGACCCTGACACTTCCTGTGTCTCTACGCGTTCAGAGCCATTTGGCTGCTGCTCTATATTTGCCACCCGACAACGATGATGATGATGACGATGACGACGATGATAATGATGACGATGATGATGACAACGATGATGACGATGACGACGATAATGATAACGATGATGACGATGATGATAACGATGATGACGATGACGACGATGATAATGACAATGATGACGATAATGATGACGATGATGACGATAAGCCACTGAGTTGAGCTGTCACTTGTGGTAGCCGGTGTAGCTTCTACTAAACAAGTGACGTAGTAGCACAGCGGGGGGCTTACCTGGTAAGATACACAAAATATTTGTGTCTATATATTTATTTTTATTGATTTGTTAACCTTTGCTATACCTGGCATGTGCCGACGGCGCGTGTCGTGTTTGCGTGTCGTGTTTGCGTGACGTGTCTGCGTGTCGTGTGTGCGTGACGTGTTAGCGTGACGTGTTAGCGTGTGGTGTCTGCGTGACGTGTTAGCGTGACGTGTTAGCGTGTCGTGTCTGCGTGACGTGTTAGCGTGACGTGTCTGCGTGTCGTGTTTGCGTGACGTGTTAGCGTGTCGTGTCTGCGTGTCGTGTTTGCATGTCGTGTTTGCAGTTGTAACGTTCTGACCTCTGTACCCCCGACCGTACATTTCTGGATTCCTCCTCCTCCTGCTGCTACATGAACACAATATTCCCATTGTGTCCAAAGTCGAATTTGTTTTTGTGTTAAGTGGCGTCAATATATAAACGCTGTCGTAAAACCCGCCACCACCTGACACAGCCAATTAGTCAGGTTTAGTGTCACGTAAACAAAACGTGCCAATTAGTTACTAGTTTATAGTGTACTGTACAGTGTAGTGTATAGTGTAGTGGACAGTGCAGTGTACTGTCCAGTGTTGTGTGTAGTGTAGTGTACAGTGTAGTATACTTGTTCAGTACTAACCGGTAGTGTGTTGGAGAGTAAACCCACAACGACGTTCACAATTCAAGTACCTGTTGACACCTCACCGCTAATTACAACAACCACAACCGGCATCATCATCATCATCGGGCCAGATGATGATGATGATACTGCTGCTGGCTGTTGTTTCAAGTTCCGTGCCTTGTGAGTGTTTTCTCCCCACCCTGCGTGATCTTCTCGTTCCCCGGCAAACGAGCGAGGGCGGAACACCCCAGGCCTGGTCCCCAAGCCTGATATTGTCTCTGCCGAGTGCAGGTAGCCACCGCCGCCGCCACCGCCGTCACCACCGCCGCCGCTGCCACCGCTGCCACCGCCGCCGCCGCCACCACCGCCGCGGTGGAGCAGAAATCGGAACTTTAGGACCTCGTCCCCGCCCCCGGTTGACACCGCTGGATGAAAGCCGCTCCCCAAGTCGTCGCCACACCAATCACACCGCGCGGTGGCTAGATGTCGACCACCTCGCCTGGCACGCGGGAGGTCGTGGGTTCCATCCCGACCCCTGACGATGCCTGCCGCCGCTGGATATTTCTGAGTTTGTCCCATAGACTCACCACACAGAGACCCATAGACTCATCACACAAAGACCCACAGACTCATCACACAGAGACCCATAGCCTCACCACACAGAGACCCATAGACTCATCACACAGAGACCCATAGCCTCACCACACAGAGACCCATAGACTCATCACACAGAGACCCACAGACTCACCACACAGAGACCCACAGACTCATCACACAGAGACCCATAGACTCATCACACAGAGACCCATAGACTCACCACACAGAGACCCATAGACTCACCACACAGAGACCCATAGACTCACCACAGAGAGACCCATAGACTCACCACACAGAGACCCATAGACTCATCACACAGAGACCCATAGACTCACCACACAGAGACCCATAGACTCATCACACAGAGACCCACAGACTCACCACTCCCCTTGCTGATGTGCAACGTGCGGGTCAGTCGGAACGCCGGCGAGCGTCCCGGTGAGCGGCGGTGGCGTTGCGGTGGCTACGTAGATGTGGACTGCCTCGCTTGGTACACGGGAGGGCGTGGGTTGGATCCAGACCCTGACGACGCCTGCTGCTGCTGTATATTTAGAGTTTGCGGTGTCTCTCATAATCATCATCAGCATCACAATGGCTGAGATGTGGACTGCCTCGCTTGGTCCACAGGAGGGCGTGGGCTACTTCCCCGCCCCTGACACCTGTGTATTTGGAGTTTGCGGTGTCTCCCTCATCATCATCGTCGTCATCACGGTGGCTATGAGATGTTAACTACCTCGCCTGGATTATCTACATCATTAGACCTCCTTTGCCAGTACCAAAAAGGGGAAAAACCGTATTATTATTACCTCGCCTGGTACGCAGGAGGTCGTGGGTCCTATCCCGACCCTGACACTTCCTGTGTCTCTACGCGTTCAGAGCCATTTGGCTGCTGCTCTATATTTGCCACCCGACAACGATGATGATGATGACGATGACGACGATGATAATGATGACGATGATGATGACAACGATGATGACGATGACGACGATAATGATAACGATGATGACGATGATGATAACGATGATGACGATGACGACGATGATAATGACAATGATGACGATAATGATGACGATGATGACGATAAGCCACTGAGTTGAGCTGTCACTTGTGGTAGCCGGTGTAGCTTCTACTAAACAAGTGACGTAGTAGCACAGCGGGGGGCTTACCTGGTAAGATACACAAAATATTTGTGTCTATATATTTATTTTTATTGATTTGTTAACCTTTGCTATACCTGGCATGTGCCGACGGCGCGTGTCGTGTTTGCGTGTCGTGTTTGCGTGACGTGTCTGCGTGTCGTGTGTGCGTGACGTGTTAGCGTGACGTGTTAGCGTGTGGTGTCTGCGTGACGTGTTAGCGTGACGTGTTAGCGTGTCGTGTCTGCGTGACGTGTTAGCGTGACGTGTCTGCGTGTCGTGTTTGCGTGACGTGTTAGCGTGTCGTGTCTGCGTGTCGTGTTTGCATGTCGTGTTTGCAGTTGTAACGTTCTGACCTCTGTACCCCCGACCGTACATTTCTGGATTCCTCCTCCTCCTGCTGCTACATGAACACAATATTCCCATTGTGTCCAAAGTCGAATTTGTTTTTGTGTTAAGTGGCGTCAATATATAAACGCTGTCGTAAAACCCGCCACCACCTGACACAGCCAATTAGTCAGGTTTAGTGTCACGTAAACAAAACGTGCCAATTAGTTACTAGTTTATAGTGTACTGTACAGTGTAGTGTATAGTGTAGTGGACAGTGCAGTGTACTGTCCAGTGTTGTGTGTAGTGTAGTGTACAGTGTAGTATACTTGTTCAGTACTAACCGGTAGTGTGTTGGAGAGTAAACCCACAACGACGTTCACAATTCAAGTACCTGTTGACACCTCACCGCTAATTACAACAACCACAACCGGCATCATCATCATCATCGGGCCAGATGATGATGATGATACTGCTGCTGGCTGTTGTTTCAAGTTCCGTGCCTTGTGAGTGTTTTCTCCCCACCCTGCGTGATCTTCTCGTTCCCCGGCAAACGAGCGAGGGCGGAACACCCCAGGCCTGGTCCCCAAGCCTGATATTGTCTCTGCCGAGTGCAGGTAGCCACCGCCGCCGCCACCGCCGTCACCACCGCCGCCGCTGCCACCGCTGCCACCGCCGCCGCCGCCACCACCGCCGCGGTGGAGCAGAAATCGGAACTTTAGGACCTCGTCCCCGCCCCCGGTTGACACCGCTGGATGAAAGCCGCTCCCCAAGTCGTCGCCACACCAATCACACCGCGCGGTGGCTAGATGTCGACCACCTCGCCTGGCACGCGGGAGGTCGTGGGTTCCATCCCGACCCCTGACGATGCCTGCCGCCGCTGGATATTTCTGAGTTTGTCCCATAGACTCACCACACAGAGACCCATAGACTCATCACACAAAGACCCACAGACTCATCACACAGAGACCCATAGCCTCACCACACAGAGACCCATAGACTCATCACACAGAGACCCATAGCCTCACCACACAGAGACCCATAGACTCATCACACAGAGACCCACAGACTCACCACACAGAGACCCACAGACTCATCACACAGAGACCCATAGACTCATCACACAGAGACCCATAGACTCACCACACAGAGACCCATAGACTCACCACACAGAGACCCATAGACTCACCACAGAGAGACCCATAGACTCACCACACAGAGACCCATAGACTCATCACACAGAGACCCATAGACTCACCACACAGAGACCCATAGACTCATCACACAGAGACCCACAGACTCACCACTCCCCTTGCTGATGTGCAACGTGCGGGTCAGTCGGAACGCCGGCGAGCGTCCCGGTGAGCGGCGGTGGCGTTGCGGTGGCTACGTAGATGTGGACTGCCTCGCTTGGTACACGGGAGGGCGTGGGTTGGATCCAGACCCTGACGACGCCTGCTGCTGCTGTATATTTAGAGTTTGCGGTGTCTCTCATAATCATCATCAGCATCACAATGGCTGAGATGTGGACTGCCTCGCTTGGTCCACAGGAGGGCGTGGGCTACTTCCCCGCCCCTGACACCTGTGTATTTGGAGTTTGCGGTGTCTCCCTCATCATCATCGTCGTCATCACGGTGGCTATGAGATGTTAACTACCTCGCCTGGATTATCTACATCATTAGACCTCCTTTGCCAGTACCAAAAAGGGGAAAAACCGTATTATTATTACCTCGCCTGGTACGCAGGAGGTCGTGGGTCCTATCCCGACCCTGACACTTCCTGTGTCTCTACGCGTTCAGAGCCATTTGGCTGCTGCTCTATATTTGCCACCCGACAACGATGATGATGATGACGATGACGACGATGATAATGATGACGATGATGATGACAACGATGATGACGATGACGACGATAATGATAACGATGATGACGATGATGATAACGATGATGACGATGACGACGATGATAATGACAATGATGACGATAATGATGACGATGATGACGATAAGCCACTGAGTTGAGCTGTCACTTGTGGTAGCCGGTGTAGCTTCTACTAAACAAGTGACGTAGTAGCACAGCGGGGGGCTTACCTGGTAAGATACACAAAATATTTGTGTCTATATATTTATTTTTATTGATTTGTTAACCTTTGCTATACCTGGCATGTGCCGACGGCGCGTGTCGTGTTTGCGTGTCGTGTTTGCGTGACGTGTCTGCGTGTCGTGTGTGCGTGACGTGTTAGCGTGTGGTGTCTGCGTGACGTGTTAGCGTGACGTGTTAGCGTGTCGTGTCTGCGTGACGTGTTAGCGTGACGTGTCTGCGTGTCGTGTTTGCGTGACGTGTTAGCGTGTCGTGTCTGCGTGTCGTGTTTGCATGTCGTGTTTGCAGTTGTAACGTTCTGACCTCTGTACCCCCGACCGTACATTTCTGGATTCCTCCTCCTCCTGCTGCTACATGAACACAATATTCCCATTGTGTCCAAAGTCGAATTTGTTTTTGTGTTAAGTGGCGTCAATATATAAACGCTGTCGTAAAACCCGCCACCACCTGACACAGCCAATTAGTCAGGTTTAGTGTCACGTAAACAAAACGTGCCAATTAGTTACTAGTTTATAGTGTACTGTACAGTGTAGTGTATAGTGTAGTGGACAGTGCAGTGTACTGTCCAGTGTTGTGTGTAGTGTAGTGTACAGTGTAGTATACTTGTTCAGTACTAACCGGTAGTGTGTTGGAGAGTAAACCCACAACGACGTTCACAATTCAAGTACCTGTTGACACCTCACCGCTAATTACAACAACCACAACCGGCATCATCATCATCATCGGGCCAGATGATGATGATGATACTGCTGCTGGCTGTTGTTTCAAGTTCCGTGCCTTGTGAGTGTTTTCTCCCCACCCTGCGTGATCTTCTCGTTCCCCGGCAAACGAGCGAGGGCGGAACACCCCAGGCCTGGTCCCCAAGCCTGATATTGTCTCTGCCGAGTGCAGGTAGCCACCGCCGCCGCCACCGCCGTCACCACCGCCGCCGCTGCCACCGCTGCCACCGCCGCCGCCGCCACCACCGCCGCGGTGGAGCAGAAATCGGAACTTTAGGACCTCGTCCCCGCCCCCGGTTGACACCGCTGGATGAAAGCCGCTCCCCAAGTCGTCGCCACACCAATCACACCGCGCGGTGGCTAGATGTCAACCACCTCGCCTGGCACGCGGGAGGTCGTGGGTTCCATCCCGACCCCTGACGATGCCTGCCGCCGCTGGATATTTCTGAGTTTGTCCCATAGACTCACCACACAGAGACCCATAGACTCATCACACAAAGACCCACAGACTCATCACACAGAGACCCATAGCCTCACCACACAGAGACCCATAGACTCATCACACAGAGACCCATAGCCTCACCACACAGAGACCCATAGACTCATCACACAGAGACCCACAGACTCACCACACAGAGACCCACAGACTCATCACACAGAGACCCATAGACTCATCACACAGAGACCCATAGACTCACCACACAGAGACCCATAGACTCACCACACAGAGACCCATAGACTCACCACAGAGAGACCCATAGACTCACCACACAGAGACCCATAGACTCATCACACAGAGACCCATAGACTCACCACACAGAGACCCATAGACTCATCACACAGAGACCCACAGACTCACCACACAGAGACCCATAGACTCACCACACAGAGACCCATAGACTCACCACAGAGAGACCCATAGACTCACCACAAAGAGACCCATAGACTCATCACACAGAGACCCATAGACTCACCACACAGAGACCCATAGACTCATCACACAGAGACCCACAGACTCACCACACAGAGACCCACAGACTCACCACACAGAGACCCACAGACTCATCACACAGAGACCCATAGACTCATCACACAGAGACCCACAGACTCACCACACAGAGACCCATAGACTCATCACACAGAGACCCATAGACTCACCACACATAGACACCCACAGACTCATCACACAGAGACCCATAGACTCACCACACAGAGACCCACAGACTCACCAGACTCGCACAACTTTATCGATGGCCCGGTGGGTGGTGGTGGTGGTGAGGCTGTGCGTGCGTTGTTGGGGCGCGTCCACGATGTATCTTCCAGAACGATCCCGAGAGAGTCGACAGAGAATCGTCGTCCGTTCGACTCGCCCCCACCCAGGGGGGGTGGGGGTGGGGGCGTTTAGCGCGTCACGGTTCTGTTTGACGTCGCCACGTGCCCCGGCGTTGGTTGTGGGTCACGTGGTCTGTCGTAGCCTCGTCCCCTCTCTCCCTGCCTGCCTGCCCCCAGACTGAAGGGGGCCTGGCAGCTGTTTTGTTGTTTGCTGGAGACATCGCGGTGGTGACGGTGCCTGCCCCCAGACTGAAGGGGGCCTGGCAGCTGTTTTGTTGTTTGCTGGAGACATCGCGGTGGTGACGGTGGTGGTGACGATAATAAAGGTGGCGAGTTCACTTACCTGGGCTGGAACTCCTCCTCCTCCTCTTTACAGGTGGATGCGTGATGTTGTGCACGGGACTTGAACTAAAAACGAAACTTTTATTTTTTACCGGGTAAGGCCCTCGTTGAGATGCGGCGTAGCTCTCTTGCAGGAAGGCCCTGACCTGGCCGTTACAAATGATAGCTCTAGCAATTCGGTTTATTATCATCATCGTCGTCATCATCACGTGGACCTTTAGAGCGGTTGACAAATACTCAAACTATTTGAGATTTGTTAAAACTTACATTTTGTGTGAGCCACGTGGAGGTATCCACACTGTAGCGCAGAAATCTAAGGCCACAAAAGCAATCGTTTACTTTGAGGCTAAAGCAATCTATTAGTTAATGATTCCTTAACGCACTGCGTTTTATTTGTTTGCCTCCACGAGTGTGCAAGGACTGTAAGTAATATTTATTTAACGATGAGTGAATGTATTTAATAAACACATTTTTTCCAAAAAATAGATGTTTGCAAAATACATTCATTTATTTAACACGCAAATTTATTATTAGATATCACTATCAAATTTTTTTACTGCTTCATAATTTATTCAATAAAAATAGTTTATTGAATAAATAAATATATCTCTTTCCTTTCTTTGTTTTCCTTTCATTAGTTTCTTAAACGAGGATTCTTTATTCATCCTCAGTTTACATTCTCTCAAGGGGAGCTCTGTATAGAAGCGCAGCACCACAGTCAGGTAGAAATTGAAGGCAGCAGGAACAAAATGGCCACCTACGCAAAGGTCGCAGCTGCCAATCTGCCTGGAGTCACGAGGCCCCCCACTAGGGCCTCTGCTCCAAAGCCAACCCCCCCCGAGCATGCAGCGACCCCTGCCTCTGCGCGAGAACGGCATCCGCTGCTATGCCTCGAGCTCCGTCACGATCGAGACGTACGTCGAGGCCCTGGCCACCATTGTCCCGCCAGCCACCATCACCCACGCCTCGAAGGTCAGCGGGAAAGCCGTCTTCTTCCTGACGACGAAGAAGGTGGCCGATGCAGCCGTCGAGAAGGGGATGACCGTGGGGGGACTCCACGTCCAGCTGGAACCCATCGCTTCGGTGGCGGCGCGAATAGTCGTTTCGAACGTGCCGCCCTACATCCCCGACAAGGCCGTGTTGGAGCACGTGTCCAAACTGGGCACCATCGTGGTGCCAGCACGTGCCCTGGCACTGGGGTGCAGAAACCCTGCTCTCAATCACATTTTATCTTTCAAGAGGCAGGTGCATGTCCTGCTGACTCCCGGACAGCAGGAAGAGGGCTCGTTTGTCATTGTCAATGCAGGCATTGCCCATAGACTTTTTATGCCAAAGATTCCATCAGATGCAATCTTTGCAAAGAAGAGGGGCACTTCCGAAGGGATTGTCCTAAACTGACGACGGCGAGGGTCGGAGAAAAGAGCGGGGAGGAGGGAGGCAGAGCAAGGGGGGCAAAGCAGCAAGAGCCCCCATTGCAACAAGCCCCCAACAGCTCACACCGGACCCGCCAGCCACGCAGCCTCCTACACCTGAAGTCGTGGCCCCAACTTCGCCGCCTCAAGCGACAAATTGCAAGAGGAAGAATACAGAAGGACCCGGATCTCAAGGGTCAGATTCAGAGGAGGAACCCCTCCCAGACCTCGAACAGGAAGAAGCGGTGAAACCCCCCACACCAGGGGAGGAAGCAGAACAGCTGCCAGACGCCGGAGACGCGGTTTTTGCCGTCCCGGACGCCACGCCGAGTGACACGCGGGCGGCGAGGAAGAAACCCGCCAAGAGGAAGAAGCAGCGTGCGTCTGGGGAAGGGTTTCTACAGCAGGAGACCGTCGACGATGTAGGCGACATCACCACGGAAATCGACCCGCCTACCTTTGTCATAGAGACTCACTCCCCACCAGCTATACAGGAAGCACTTGACCAAGAGGAAGAAGTTGGCGGAGAGACACTCACCAAAGGCAAGGACGAAATGGATGGGATTGAATAGGAGGGTCCCCGTCCCACTGCTGATCCAAAGCCAGCGGAAGAGACACCGGGCCATCCACCCGAAGAGCCTGAGCAGGAGCCATCCCAGGCCATCCCTGACACTGGGGGAGAGGACGCCACTGGGCCATGCGCCAGCCCAGCCACTGCAGCTCTTCCAGCGGAGCCGGACGCCGAGGAAATCGATTCAGATCGGGACGACTGCTTCAGCATGGGGAGCGAGAGCAGCCAGGGGTCTACACTCCTTGACCCTCAGACTCCCGTGATCTCCTCGGAAATTCTCTGGAAATCCCTCGACGAGACCAACATGAGGAAGGACAGAGCGGACATTGCCTTGGCTCGATGGAAGGACAGCAAGGCAATAAAGGCCTCTGTGACTCAAGCAGAGAGACTCCTTGCCAAGCAGAGACTCGAGTCCCGGGGCAAGGAGAGGGTGGGCGATGTCACCACCCACCTGCTGAACGTGTACGCGCCGGTGACCAACAAGGAGAAGATCCCGTTTCTGCACCTCCTGAGGAGGCACCTGGCCGGGATCCCGGACGACGAGTGCGTGATTGTGGGTGACGACCACAACTGCACACTCGGCGCCCTGGATCGTTCGGGGAGGCAGCCGGGGGGAGTAGGGTCAAAGAAGGAAATGCAGGGACTCCTGGAGGACGCCGCCTTGGTGGATGTGTGGCGCATACATCACCCGGGCCAACGCCAGTTCACGTACACGAGGACGAGGCGCGATGGCTCAGTGACGCAGTCCAGGCTCGACAGATTTTACATCTCTAAGAGCTTTGTGACGTGCGCCATAACGTCTGGCATCAGGGCGGCACCATTCACGGACCACAACCTCATCGTGCTCCGTGTCAGGCTGGAGAGGGCCCGTGAGGGCGCATCCCACTGGCATTTTAACAACTCACTGCTGGAGGATGGCACCTTCTTAGAAATGTTCGAGGACTTCTGGGAAGAGTGGCGAAAAACCAAAACGCAGTTCGACTCTCTCTCTCTGGCCCAGTGGTGGGATATGGGCAAAGTGCACACCAGGCTGTTGTGCCAACAATACACCTGGGGGAGCACCAGACTGAAGAACGCGGACATCACCGACATGGAAGCCCGAGTCCTCAATTTGGAGGGTCGCCTCGCCAAGGACAGTGACCCTGCTCTTCTCCAAGAATGCGAGAATAGGGAGCGTCTCAAAAGGCTACAGGAGGAGCAGACGAGGGGAGCATTTGTGCGATCCCGGGTGAAGCTCATCACGGACCTCGACACGGGATCCCCGCTTTTCTACTCCCTCAGCAGGCAGAATTGGAGACGCAAATCCATGGAGTGCCTCTTTGATGGTGACGGTGTCCTGGTGCACGAACTCCAGCAGAAGTCGACCATCATCAGAGACTTCTACGGCAGCCTGTTCTCCCCTGAAGAAACATCGGAACTGGCCCAGGCGGAGGCATGGAGTGGTCTACCCACCCTGGGGGAAGACGGGAAAGAGCTGCTAGAGCAAACGCTCACCAGGACTGACCTTGACGCAGCTGTAAGAGGACTGGCCCCAAATAAATCCCCAGGGTTAGATGGCCTAACAGGGGAGTTTTACGCCGCTTTTTGGCCATCCCTGCGGGAGGACTACAGAGAGGTGCTGGAGGAAGCCTCAGTCACTGGGGTGATGCCTCAGTCTTGGAGGAGGGGGGTGCTCACTTTGCTTCCCAAGAACGGAGACCTGAGGCACCTACAAAACTGGCGTCCGGTCTCCCTCCTGAACACAGACTACAAAATATTGACGAAGGCTCTCTCCCTGTGACTGAAAGGGGTGATTGCACAAGTCGTACACGGGGACCAGTCCTACACCATCCCCGGACGAACCATCCACGATGGCATCTTCCTGGTCAGGGACCTCATCGCGGTGTCTCAGAGATTGGGCATCCCAATCACGTTTCTGGCTCTTGACCAGGAAAAGGCTTTTGACAGAGTGGACCACAAGTACCTGCTGGGAACCCTCAAGACCTTGGGTTTTGGGGATGCCTTTGTCCGAACAATCTGCCTACTCTACACCAAGGCGGAGTGCATGATCAAGATCAACGGCGCCCTCACTGCCCCGGTCAAATTCGAGCGAGGAGTGAGACAGGGATGCCCATTGTCGGGCCAACTTTATGCCCTGGCATTAGAGCCTTTCCTGAATCTCATAAGGCGGAGACTCAGCGGCCTGGTGCTGGGGGAACCAAGTGTCAAGTTGGTCCTGACGGCATACGCCGACGACGTCCTCCTCATCCTGCGCTCCCTGGCTGATGTCGCCCTGCTGCATGAGTGCCAGGAGGTCTTTTCGAAAGCCTCCTCATCAAAAATGAACTGGCAAAAGTGCAGCGACCTGCTGGTTGGAGCGTGGGACATGACCGAGTGTCCCGAGAAGGCAAAAGCCATCAATTGGAGCACAACATCGCTGCACCACCTGGGAGTGTTCCTCGGACCAGAGGAGGAACCACCGCAGAGGAACTGGGTCGAGCTGGAGGAGAAGGTGAAGGAGCGGCTGGCCACCTGGAGTCGCCTGTGCAAGTTCCTCACCTTCAGGACAAAGATGTTGGTGGTGAACCAGCTGGTGACATCCATGCTGTGGCACCGACTCTTCTCCCTGTACCCCCCCATGAGCCTCGTCAACGCACTTCAGAAGCGAGTCCTCGACTTCTTCTGGTCGGGTGGAGGACACCGGGTCACGGCTGGGGGGTCTGCAGTGCTCCAAGCAACTATTCTACATGGACCTGCAGGGCCTCCCACTGGGACAGCTGCCACCCTTCTACAGAAGCGTCCTGCAGACATGGAGCTCCCTCGCTGTCAGGAGGCTGAACCAACCGCGATCGGCCGAGGATCTGGTCTTCGAACTGATCCTCAGGAACCCACAGACAAAGCTGCCATCCACCACCACCACCCCTGGCATGGAGAGGCGCCTCGCCAATGCGCGGCTCACCAGGATGGGAGATCTGGTGGAGCCTGAAACACGGGGCCGGTGGCTCGGACCAGCAGACAGGGCTGCAGTCGCTCCGGGTGGCTGCCCGGATCCTGGCCGAAGCCAAGGGGGCCTTCTCAGCTGCAGCGGGGAGAACGACCCCCATCGGCGTTGGGGATGACGAGGCCCTCGATCCCCCTCCACCGGAGCTCTCAGTCGTGCCACTGCATCGCCAATGCCGACAAACGAAGACAGATCACAACCTGTGCCGGCTAGAAGACCTTCGCAAATGTAAAGAGGAAGGTGCTCTACTCGTACATGGTCCGGTTCCACCAACAGGACACCCTGAAGAGCCACAAGGACCATGCCTGGAGGAAAGCCCTGCCCTGCGTCTCTCCGGAGAGGCCTCGCTGGAGGCAACTCTACTGCAGACCGACGTACAACCGCATCGGCGACCTCAGCTGGAGCATCGCCCACGGCACCGTCACCACCAACGTCCCCCTGTCCCTGGCGCGCTTCACCGACACGTCCCCAGAGTGCCGGTTCTGCGGTAAAGTGGAGACGGTGGCGCATCAATACGTGGAGTGCAAGAGCCTGGACTCGTTGTTCAAGGTCCTGAGAAACATCCTCCTAAGGTTCAGCCTCCACTTCTCCCCGACGGTCCTCATCTTTGGATACCCGAAGGGCGACGGAACACAACATCTTCAGGGGCTGGTCAACGTGCTCTTCGGCTACGCCAAGCTCGCCATATACAGGGCAAGGAAGGTGGCCCTGGAGGGGCAACGTCCAGCCAGTAGCCTGGGCATCTTCCGCGCTCTGGTCGGAGCCAGGGTGTGGCTGGAGTTCCGCCACGTGCGGCTGACCCACGCCATGCCGGCCTTCAAGGAGCAGTGGGCGCTGGAGGAGGCCGTGTGCTCGGTGGCAGATGACGGAGAGCTCTGCATGCAGATTTAAGTTACCCGTCGGAGGCCGTTTGACTGTGGGAAGGGCTGAGTGCAGATGCAGCACCTGTCGTAGTTATAAAGAAAAAAGAGAGAGCGAGAGAGAGCCAAATGGAGTAGGAAGAGAGCGGGCAGAGAGAGAGGGAGGGCAGAGAGGGGGTAGAGAGAGAGGAGAGGCAGAGAGGGGGGTAGAGAGAGAGGGGGGGCAGAGAGAGGGGTAGAGAGAGAGGGAAGGGGAAAGAAAAAAGAAAAAAAATTTTGGGTCTTTCATTTAAAAGGGGGGGGGAGGGGGGTTACATAAAGCAAAGCATTAAAAAAAACCGAAATGATGAACGGAGCAAAGTGCCGACTACACCGAGCATCTTCTTGTTTCTTCTGATCGTAAAAAAAGAGAGAGTGGAGAGAGAGAGAGTGGAGAGAGAGTGGAGAGAGAGAGAGAGTGGAGAGAGGGAGTGGAGAGAGAGAGAAAGAGTGGAGAGAGACTTTTCAGTACTTTATTTCCACTGAAACATTAACAACAGAAACATTAGTGGAAAAAAACACCTAAACTGAAAATCAATAAAACATCAAACTCTTAACAGCTGTATGTGTACTCTTTGGTTCTATTTGGTAAAGTCACCACGTAGGTAAAAAATAAAACGACAAAAATCACGACGTTTCGGCCACAACACAAGTAGCCTTCTTCAGGCGAAGGAACAGAACTGAAATAGAAATGGCACCGGGATAGAGGCCGTGGAAACGAGGCGGTGCACGGACATCTCCGTGTGCAGCAAAGTTGTTCAAGGGTTTTTTTCAATTTGATCAACAATCAAATGTTCTGACATCAGAATGCGACGTGAACAAAATATATTTTTCTCCCGTGCATTTTCAAAAACGAAATGGCGTTGACATGTCAAACACCTGAATGAGTTTTTTTCTTCAAGGATTCTGTTGTCGGTTTACATTAAAGTGCAATGACAGGGTGACACCTGCTGACATCACAGGGTGACACCTGCTGACATGACAAGGTGACACCTGCTGACATCACAAGGTGACACCTGCTGACATGACAGGGTGACACCTGCTGACATGACAGGGTGACACCTGCTGACATGACAAGGTGACACCTGCTGACATCACAGGGTGACACCTGCTGACATGACAGGGTGACACCTGCTGACATGACAGGGTGACACCCGCTGGCCTGGCAAGGGCTTCACGGGTACGGCCACAGAGGTAACAACCAATCAGGGAAGGAGGCGTATCTGGGGCAAAGGCAACAGGTGGGGCTAGCCGAGTTACTCCAGTATCCTGCTCGAAGGTTCCACGAGAGGGCGTGGCCGGAGGCGGGGCCTAGCCACGCCTCTGGCCACGCCCTCTCGTGTAACCTGCTGGAAGGTTCCACGAGAGGGCGTGGCAGGAGGCGGGGCCTAGCCACGCCTGGGGGGATATAAGGGGGAGCGGACCCGGAGCTCGGGCCTCGTGCGTGGGGTCCCGGGTCCTGGCGTGTCGCCGTTCGCCGGCATCTCTCTCCATCGCCGTCACGCCGCCAGCCGGAATCGTGGCCAAGAAGAGCCGGCACAGTGACGAGACGTAACGTGGAGTCATTTGGTGAGACGTGCGCAGCGAGCGAGGTAGCGGCGCGTGGTCCGGTGAGAAGGAGCGAATGAGGACGCGTACGGGGCGACGAGTCAAATGAAGTCAGGGGTGGTCCCCCCCCCCCCCCCCCACGAGGGAAAAAGGAAAGGGGGTGGATGGCTGAGTGGAGAGCGTGCGGGAACGTGGAGAGTGAGCGGCCGGGTAATTTGCAGTTTGAACGCCGCAACGGACGTGAGGTTCAGAGCGAACGCTAAGTGAGGGCTCGTGGGTAGAACATCGTCAGCGGTCTGACGAACGCCGCTGCAATGGACGCATGTCGCTACGGGTACATGTCGCTTTTGGTGCAGGTACAGCACGTGGCGACCACCTGCTGGGTCATGGGGAAGGAGCCGGGTTATGCCGAGAGGTCCTGAGAGAGGCGGCTGGGAGGCGGTGTCGCGGCGGGGGCTGGGCGCATTCTCAGAGGATTCGCATCGCTGAGGATGTTGTAGGCGAGCTGACACGCCACCTCCCGTGCTCCCTCCTCGCTGGAGCTCAGAAATGCGGGGAAGATGCCGGCGCCTTCTCCCACCCCGGGAATCGACACCTTATAGAGGAGGCCCGCGGGCATCCCGGGCTCCGAGTGAGCGTGCAGCTCGAAGGTCGGGTAGCTGACGCCGGCGGTCCGGTACAGCATCCACAGCCGCGCCTGCCACGACAGCACGGCCGCCTCTGGCAGCGCCTCGAGAGCCACGGGCATGGGCCGCAGGTGGAGAGGTACCCACCACAGCCACGTGCGTGCCCCCCAGCACCCAAACAGGCTGTGCGCGGCCTTGCCGGTGGCCGTGCACTCCGGCTGCAGCAGGTCTGGCACCACCGCCTCCGTCTCCTCCTCGTCTTCCGTTGTCGCCGCTGCCGCCGCGGCCGCGGCCACCCGTTCCGGGATGGCCCAGTCCACCTTGACGGTCTGGCCCCACGGCCGGAAGGCGATTCGAAGGAGCTTCTTCCGGGCCATGGCGGCCGCGCGATGGCTCCCGTACTCGACGAACGCGTAGCCTCGGTTGAGGGTTTTGTCCCAGCAACAGACGCTCATCTTGACGTCCACCACGCCCTCCGTGGCACCGCTCATCGCCATCATCACCTCCGCTCGCTTCTTGTCTTTTGGCAGCCCCCCAATGAAGAGGCGGCGATTGTCCACGCTGATGCAGACTGCAATGCGGCGTCCGGGACGGATCTCTACCTTGTCGAGTTTCTTGACGGCATCCGTGGCTTGGGCGAGCGTCGCGTAGGTAGCGAACGCGTAGCCGCGGTTCTCTCCGCTATAATCCATCATGAGGTGGAGCTGGTAGAGCTTCCCCACCGTCTCCAGCACGGGCACCAGCTCATCCTCGTAGAGGTCGCGCGGGATCCTCCCCAGAAACACCTCGCAGCCACGGGCGGGAGGGGGCCCCCGCCAGTCGGGCGGCGGTCCGAACCTCCTCTGTCCGTTCTCCCGGACGATGTTGTACCCCGTGCGCAACATGAGGTCCAGCAAGACCTTCATATAGGCCATGCCGAGCACCGGTGGTTTGGCTACTACGGTGGTGCTGGGGCAGCGGCTTGGGGCCCGGTGGAGCCCTTGACGCTCTGCGCGGTCGCCTCGTGCTGACAAAGCCACGGGGGGAATCAACCCCTGAAGAGCCAAATCCCCGGCAGGAACTCGCTCGGGCCCGAACCTACAGGGGATAGGAAGAGAGGGAGAGAGTGGAGACAGAGATGGATGGAGAGAGAGAGAGAGAGACGCGTTTAAGCAGAGCTACCTATATAAACTCATAATAAAGGTTTTTGGGTTAGATCGCGTTATTTATAAATGTGTCGTAACCCTCCACCACCCGACACGGCCAATCAGCAAAAAAAAGTGTCACGTTGACAAAAGACAAATAATTCACATTAAAACCATCTTTTTGGTTTAGATATGTGGATGACACTTTGGTTGTCTGGCCACATGGTAAAGATACGCTTAATGATTTTCTAAGTCATCTCAATGCACAAAACCCGGCCATCCAGTTCACCATGGCAATGGAGGTGAATAACACACTCCCATTCCTAGATATCTTGCTTGGACATGGCCTAAACGGTAAAATAACACACAGCGTTGACAGAAAGCAAACACACATTGATGCCTATCTGAATGCAGATTCACATCATCATCCAGCTCAGAAATCCTCTCTTATCAAGACGCTCATACATCGGGCTAAAACAGTGTCAGATGGTGAGAGTCTAGTGAGAGAGATCAAACATGTTAAAGACGCACTACGACAGAATGGCTACAATAATGCTCAAATCAACAGAGCACTGAATGCCAAATCACGATCGCAAAGCAATACTGCTGAAAGCGATCAGATTGTTAAAACAATAAAAATTCCATATATCTCAGGAGTAACTGACAAATTAGCCCGTGTTTTGCAAAAGCAAAACATTACAGTAAGATTTGGTACAGTACACAAAATTCAAAAACTAGTATCTTGCACTAAAGACGCATTACCTAAATTATCAACAGAAGGTGTATATCGGATTGTTTATGTAGCAGATGCTATATTGGACAGACGGGACGTAACATCAGCGTAAGACTAAAAGAACATCAGAGAAATATTAAATTATCTCAAACACAACTGTCGGCAGTGGCAGAACATGCTTGTCAACAAGGACACTCAATTCATTTTGATAACGTTGAAGTGTTGTGTAAAACTAATTATTACTGGCAAAGACTAATTAGAGAATCCATTGAAATTGAGAGGAATAAAAATAACTTTAATCGCTCTAACAGCTACAGGCTTAGTGCGGCCTGGAAGCGTATTATTAAATAATACATATTACAATTCCTTATAGGGGAAACACATACTAATTAACGGATTACTAACATAGCATATAATCACTAACACATTACAACTAATTACTAATCTACAACTCATTACTAATCATAACCATTGACTGATTAATATTCGATTATATAATTACAATACCCCCCCCTCCGCCTCAAATCACTGCACCTGATAGGAGTTAAATGATGACGTCACCCTGCTGCTGCTCTATTTAAGACCGGGAGCAAGTGGAGAGGGCTTTACCATTCTGGCGAATTGCCCGATGATGCTGGATGTAATTACCAGCGAAACGTCACACTACTCAAACTGTAAATGTTGTGGATTCACTCTTTAACACACCGGTGGGCTAAAGTAGTGAACTATTTGTCTTTTGTCAACGTGACACTTTTTTTGCTGATTGGCCGTGTCGGGTGGTGGAGGGTTACGACACATTTATAAATAACGCGATCTAACCCAAAAACCTTTATTATGAATAATATTGGTCGCGAAAGCCTACGTGTTAAACTTTATAAACTCGAAAAATCACAATGAACTTAAAGAGAAACCCAAAAAACTGTGTCCTGACTTTTGGACCGCCTTGTATAATAATCATTACCTCTCACCCCCTGTACACCCCCCACCTCGCAGTGCCCCTCCTCACTCATCCACTCACTCACCGAGTCGCTCACACATTCACCCAACCATTTACTCACCCACTCACTCAGACACTCACCCAATCACTCACCTGCTGGCTCACCCACTCACTCAGCCACTCACCCACCCACACACTCACCCAACCACTCATACACTCACTCGTCCAGTCGCTCACATACTCATCTACACACTCACCCACCCACACACTCACCCGGTCGCTCCCTCACTCACACACTCACCCATTCGCTCACACACTCACACACCCACTCACTCACCCAGTCGCACACACACTCACACACCCACTCACTCACCCAGTTGCTCACCCAGTTGCTCACTCACTCACACAGTAACCCACCCACTCATCCACCCACACACTCACCTAGTCGCTCACCCAGTCGCTCACACACTCACCTCACACACTCACTCACTCACCCACTCACCCACACACTCACTCACCCAGTCGCTCACACACTCACCACCCACTCACCCACCCACTCACCCAGTCGCCCACACACTCACCTCACACACTCACTCACCCAGTTGCTCACCCAGTTGCTCACTCACTCACACAGTCACCCACCCACTCATCTACCCACACACTCACCTAGTCGCTCACCCAGTCGCTCACACACTCACCTCACACACTCACTCACTCACCCACTCACCCACACACTCACTCACCCAGTCGCTCACACACTCACCACCCACTCACCCAACCACTCACCCAGTTGCCCACACGCTCACCCACTCACTCACCCACTCACTCACCTGCTCGCTCACCCAGCCACTCACCCAGCTACTCACTCACAACAATCGCCACTAATTGGCGGTGACGTCACCACCACGCTTGTGCCAGGGTCACGTGGTTAGTGGTAATCAATTGAAGGTGGAGGGGTTAATTAATTGAAGGTGGAGAGGGGCTTAATTAATTAATTACTGCTAACCACGTGAGCCTGGCACATGCGTCGTGGTGACGTCACTGCCAATTAGTGGCGATTGTTGTGAGTGGCTGGGTGTGTGGGCGACTGGGTGAGTGGGTGGATGTGTGTGGGCGGGTGAGTGAGTGGGTGGTGAGTGTCTGGGTGAGTGGGTGGGCGACTGGGTGAGTGGGTGGATGTGTGAGTGTCTGGGTGAGTGGGTGGGTGAGTGGGTAACCCCTCCACCTTCAATTAAGTAATTGAAGGTGGAGGGGTTACCAGCCCCTCCACCTTCAATTAATTAACCGCTATGGTGGTCGCAAATGCCCTGAGAGAAGAGGCCGATTGGAATTGGCCCTCCACCCCACAGCACTGTCCACGACAACGTTGCCCGTCCGGCACCACGTGGAGGTAGGGAGTTGTTTTTGTCAGCAACAACAACCGCCATTCGCCACTAAGTGGCGGTGACGTCACCACGACGCTTGTGCCAGGCTAGGTGCACCTTGAGGCCACGTGAAGTGTCACACGCGCACACACACATGCACACACGCACACACGCGCACACACACACAGATCGCTCTCCTTCCTACTTGTCAACTTCCAAGTTAAATTTTTATTTAAAGCTTTCGTGACTGCAGTCATTCATATTCTTAGCTCTTTCGGTAAAGTCACGTTGAAGGGAAACAATAAAATAATTAAATATATATAAAACAATAAAAATTCTCACGTTTCGACCATAACACAAACGGTCATCATCAGGTGTGTGTGTGTACAGGTGTGTGTGTGTACAGGTGTGTGTGTGTACTGGTGTGTGTGTGTGTACAGGTGTGTGTGTACTGGTGTGTGTGTGTACAGGTGTGTGTGTGTACTGGTGTGTGTGTGGTACTGGTGTGTGTATGTGTACTGATGTGTGTGTGTGTACTGGTGTGTGTGTGTACTAGTGTGTGTGTACTGGTGTGAGTGTGTACTGGTGTGTGTGTGTGCTGGTGTGTGTGTACTGGTGTGTGTGTGTACTGGTGTGTGTGTGTGCACAGGCGTGTGTGTACTGGTGTGTGTGTGAACTGGTGTGTGTGTGTGTACAGGTGTGTGTGTGTGTACTGGTGTTTGTGTGTACTGGTGTGTGTACTGGTGTGTGTGTGTACTGGTGTGTGTGTGTACTGGTGTGTGTGTACTGGTGTGTGTGTGTGTACTGGTGTGTGTGTGTGCGCAGGCGTGTGTGTACTGGTGTGTGTGTGAACTGGTGTGTGTGTGTGTACTGGTGTGTGTGTGTACTGGTGTGTGTGTACTGGTGTGTGTGTGTACTGGTGTGTGTACTGGTGTGTGTGTACTGGTGTGTGTGTACTGGTGTGTGTGTACTGGTGTGTGTGTGTGTACTGGTGTGTGTGTGTGCAGGCGTGTGTGTGTATTGGTGTGTGTGTGTGTACTGGTGTGTTTGTGTGTGTGCAGGCGTGTGTGTGGGGAGCGATAGTGTAGTGGTTAGCGCTACGCTGCTCCTGCTCACGGCCAACACCAGTGACGATTATCTGAACCGGTCCCGGGCCTCCCCTAGGTCGACTCAGCCTCAAATGAGTACCTGGTGCGGTGTGTAAACATCGCCACTAGGGAGACAAAGGCGGTCGGGCGTGGTGCTGGCCACACACCCCCTCGTGTACCGTTCCGGCCTTCAAACCGACACACCTGATGACGACCGTTTGTGTTATGGTCGAAACGTCGTGATAATTTTTATTGTTTTATATACATTTTATTATTTTATTGTTTCCCTTCAACGTGACTTTACCGAAAGAGCTAAGAATATGAACTTCCAAGTCGCTTACCCCCACCACCCCCCCGGTTCCTGCCATGACCCACGATCCCTACCGCTCTCTCCGCGTCACGAAGGGCAGCGTACAAACGTCGTTAACCCCCCCCCGTGTGTCCGTGGTGCGTTCCGCATCGTCCCTGTCGCGTCTAAAAATCATCGAAGGCCGCGTCTAAAAAAACTTATAAATACGGCGATTTCTTTGTACAAACTCCGTGGCGATGCATTGCAAGTTGTTGTTGACGTCCCGTGTTAACGTCCGGGCCGCGGCCCTTCATGTCGCGTCTTCACCTCGCCTCTAAAAGTAAAATGTTTTTTCCGCCCGCCTGCGCGTCAGTCCGCGCACGCAACAAACCGTCGTCGCGTTCACGCGTCAACGAAGCCACGCGGCGTCGCACCACGCGGCGTCGCACCACGCGGCGTCGCACCACGCGGCGTCGCACCACGCGGCGTCGCACCACGCGGCGTCGCACCACGCGGCGTCGCACCACGCGGCGTCGCACCACGCGGCGCGGTCAGGCCGGAGACGAGGCGGTCGCAGGAGGCGCCCGCTCCGCCCTCTTTAGTCTTCGTCGTCGTCGTTGTCGTCGTTGTTGTTGTTGTTGTTGCCGAGCTCACGCCACCGCTGGGGGCCCCCCCCCTCTCTCTCTCCGCTGCCGCACGCCTCGTCCCGGACACGGCCCTCTCCGCGCCGCGCCCACGGCGGTCGACCGCGCGATAATCGGGCGAAGGCGGCGAGGACGAGACGAGGAGACGAGACAAGGAGACTTGTCCACTCCCGGAACCGGCAGCCCGGAGCTCTCAGCGCGGTTCGACTCGGCCCCCGGCCTGCGCCTCGCCTTCCCGAGCCTACCGGAGGGTTCCAGGGGCTTCCGCGCGAGGTCTTGCCGTGACCCTCGCCCCGGTTCCTCCGCCCTGCCAGCACGCGGCGCGATGTTACTGCACGAGTGCGGCGCCAGCCGGTGAGGATTTATCGCGTTGTTTTATTTTGTCGATTTATTATTTTATTCTCATTCTACGTGGTGGTGACTTTACCGAAAGAACCAAAGAAGACCTAGCCGGTGGTGTGTGTCGGAGAGCCAAGCCGCGGCGTTTTACAATCCGAGTATGACCTTTCGCGTGCGATTACGAGCTTCGCGAGGCGACGGCCGGGTTTCCTTCGCGCGAACTTCCTGCGGTGCGCTCGTTCCTGCGGCTTGGGTCGAGGCGAGTCCCACGTGAGGTCCGTCTAAAAAGCGCCGCCCGGAGTGCTGAAACGACGACGGCCGTGCGTTATTGTCTCCTGAAGGGTCGTCCTCCTCAAATCCTCGCCAATAGTAGTGGTCTATGTGTCTCTATGAGTAGTGGTCTATGGATCTCTATGAGTAGTGGTCTATGGGTCTCTATGAGTAGTGGTCTATGGGTCTCTATGAGTGCTTAAACGACGATGGTCGTGCGTTATTGTCAAACGCCCGCATCTCCTGAAGGGTCGTCCTCCTCAAATCCTCGCCAATAACGACGACGACGACGACCGCCATTCGCCACTAATTGGCGGTGACGTCACCGCGACGCTTGTGCTAGGCTAGGTGCACCTTGAGGCCACGTGAAGTGTCGAACGCCCGCTGGCAGGAGGTCACCAGACAGACCCAGCAGGTGCCACGGGTCGACTGAGATGACTGGCTGATGCACCACCTGTGCCCCCTACTGTGCCAACCTGCTGTGCTTTAGCCACCCGGCACTCCGCTCGTTGTTGTGAGCGTCGCTCCTCCGCCCTCCGTTGTTGTTGGAGGGCGACTACCTCCAACTGCCCAGTAGCATCCTTCACGAGCCTCCTCCACAGAGGCCGATCTTGACACCACTGGTACCAGTCATCGGCAAGTCCACTCAGCTCCACGTCCTCCTGTACCACATCACTCCATCTCTTCTCTAGCACGAGCCACGCCCGTTTAGCCCCCTCGATCCGGCCGAACAAAAGCTGTTTAGGCATGCGGTGTCTGGGCATGCGGTGTCTGGGCATGCGGTGTCTGGGTATGCGGTGTCTGGGCAAGCGGTGTCTGGGCATGCGGTGTCTGGGCATGCGTTGTCTGGGCATGTGGACTGCGTGGCCCAGCCATCACTAAAACCACCTCCATCGTCTCGTCATCAAAGGTAATTCAACAACGTTCTTTTTAATGGATTATTCATCGCAGTAATTGCTATAAAACATTTACCATTCCCCCCCACACACCACTATGCTCACTCGTACCAGGAACATCAAGTGATTTGTCTTGAAAACGAGGTCTTCACTAACGGTGTAAGGCCTCACACAGTAAACTAAACACATGAAGCAATGTGTTTCATTTCACCAGGTGTAAGGCCACACTGAGCTGCTGTTTAGATCGTTTTTTAGAAACGACCCTGGCCGTCACAAATGACAGCTCAACTTAGTGGCTTATCGTTGTTATCATCACGTGGGAACGTAAAGCAGCGGCCAGATACTGTAAACGCGCAAACGTTGACTTCAAACGTGGAGGGGAAAATCTGAGGACGCGGAGAAATATCAACAGAACCAGGGGGAGAACACGCATACCCCAAATATACAGCAGCGGGCGTCAGGGTCGGGATCGAACCCACGACTTCCTGTATACCAGGTGAGGGAGTTAACATCTCCTAGCCACCGTGGTGATGATGAGAGAAACACAAATTCCAAAAATACAGCGGGTGTCAGTATCAATCCGACAAAATTATGTATACCAGGTGAGGGGTTAACATCACCTAGCCACACTGATGATGAGAGAGACGCAAACTACAAATATACAGCAGATGTCAGGGTCAGGATCGATTCCACGACCTCCTGTATACCAGGCGAGGTAGTTAACATCCCCTAGCCCCCGTGGTGATGATGAGAGAGAAAGACGCAAACTCCAAAATATACAGCAGCAGGCGTCAGGGTCGGGATGGACTCACGACCTCCTGCGTACCAGGCGAGGTAGTTAACATTTAGCCACAGTGATGATGATGATGATGGGCAAAAATGTTGTGATTGTTTTAATGCGGTGGATCGCTGCCCGTATCATTCGCCATTGTGTCCGCTCTGCGTGATGATGATGTTGACGACGGTGGTGATGTGCTACGCACGCATTTTAACCTTACCTTCTCTGCCTATTTAAGGCGACTTCACTCTGTGCTGGTTCGCTTTGCTTGGATGTCTATGTGTGTGTGTGCGGTCTGTATTTTAAAATTTCATACTTAACTTGCAATTTAGCAATCTTTGAAATAGCGTAATCAACCAGACTATGCGTTAATTGTGTTTTGACCGACCGTCTGTGTTGCTTTACATGGTTTCCAAATTTTGCTAAACCCTGTTTGGTGTGATTCTCTCTCTGTGTCCCCTGTTGTATCTGTATTAGTTCCCCCTACTTGGGTGTCTGTGTATGCATCTGAGGTTATGTGTCTCCCCTCTCTCGTAAATGTAGCTCTTCTGTACCTGATGATGGCTGCTTGTGTTGCAACCGAAACGTCGTACGCTATTATGTCATTTTATTATTTCTCATTTATACGTGACTTTACCGAAAACACCAAAGAGTAATAATTCCTGCAGTCACGAAAGCTTCGAATCGAGTCGAAGAGATGCTCGTTTACATTTTTTTCCGTTTAGGCTTTGCCATCGAGACGGACGCAGCGGCGAACGAGCGCGGTGAGGTGCCGGAGTAGCAAAAGTAGCTGCTACGTGTGCAGCTACGGGCCGCGCACTTTCAAGGGCCCCCTTGCTAATTTATTCGTCTCTGTTGCGAGTGGCTTTGTACGGTGAACTTCTTACGCGCCGTACGTGGCCAAACGTGCGGGTGTAGCCATTTGTCCAGCCGCTGGTATCGGTTGGGTATCTGGTAAACCTAGATTTGAAGCTTTTGTGACTGCAAGGATCCACACTCTTTGGTTCTATTCGGTAAAGTCACGTAGGTTAAAAAAATAAAACAAAAATCACGACGTTTCGGCCACAACACAAGCAGCCTTCATCAGGTGAAGGGACCGTACTGTCACGAGGACAGCGCTGGAGTGAAACGCAGCCAAGCTCAGACCGCGACCGCTCATCATTGCCGCGTGGACACCCACCGCGGCCCCAATTGCTCCCCGATATCGCGACGTTGAATCTAAATGCGAAGAGGAAAACCTGGAGGAGCCGCAAGTGTCACGAGGGTTAGGGGTTGTTGAACCCACGACCTCCCGTAGACCAGGCGAGGTTTGTCAACGCGATCGCGTCGGTGTTTGGAGCGGCGGTGCAGCGGTCGGCGCTACGCCGCCGCTACCAACCCGGAGGGAAAAATCCACGCGACCACATGAAGAGAGAGTGTGTACGTGTGTACGTGTGTATGTGCGTGTGTGTGTGTACGTGAGTGTGTTTGTATACGTGTGAGTGTGTGTCTGTGTACGTGTGCGTGTGTGTACGTGTGAGTGTGTACGTGTGTGTGTCTGTGTACGTGTGTGCGTGTGTCTGTGAGTGTGTGTACATGTGTGTGTACGTGTGTACATGTTTGTGTGTTGTGGGGAGCGGCGGTGCAGCGGTCGGTGCTACGCCGCGCTACGAACCCGGCGACGCGGGTTCGATTCCCGCTCGCGGGCAAAAGCACCGGTGACGATTATCCGGACCGGTCCCGGGCCTCCCCTAGGTCGACTCGGCCTCAAACGAGCACCCGGCGCGGCGGCCGGGCGCGGTGCTGGACACCCACCCGCTCGTGTGCCACAGTGCCGGCCTTCGTAGGTGCTGCTGCTCGCTAACGGCACTCGCCCCTACGGCCCGTTGAGGCTACACGGTGGGGGATCTTTGTCTGTGCGTGTGGAAGATCTGGTCGGGCGTTTGCAGGCCCCGACGTCGTGCAAAGTTCGCATGGAGCAGGAGACGTGCACCAGGGTGTTCGTGCCGTGATGCCACTTGGCGGCGTGATGGGCCCTCTCGCCGTGATGCCACCAGGTGGCGTGATGTGCCCTCTCGCCATGATGCCACCAGGTGGCGTGATGGGCCCTCTCGCTGTGCTGAAAACGCCTAAAATGCAACTGCGTTATTTGCGAATGTGTTGAGTTTGTGTTACCTCTTGAAGCCGGTAAGTGTGTGAGACTCTATATATCTAAAGTAACGTAACGATGACTGTACTCTACTGTACACCGTTTTGGCAAGAGATTTCCTTCGGCACGGGATTTATGTTTGTTTTCTCTCACGGAGTCCCCGAACGCGCCGTGTGATTACATTACGTGGCGGAGTTAACGCGTTCCTGTCAAGTCAGATCACGAATTGCAGTCACGTTGCCTAATTATTCGTAGAGCAGCCCGCCGCAATTTGTAGCGCCTTGTGATCAAGCCGCGTTTTTGTTATTGTTGTAATTAATTGTCAGGGGCAAAATGTCTATCGTTGCCAAATGGCACGCGACTGTGATAACCAAAGACACGCAAATCATTAGTGAACAGCACGGTGGCCTTGCAATAGCAATAACATGTATGAAAGGCGACGTTTCGGGCAGTGACCCTTCATCGTAGCACGTGGACGAAACGTTGCCTATTACATGTTTAGACGCATCTATATTTTAACCGCGTGTGTGTTCTCGTCCCAGGGCAGGGCCACTTGACAAATGTTGTTGAGTGTTTAGTTTTCTGACAAAGCTGCCCGAGTTGTGAAGAGCTTTGCTGACACGTGACGGGCGACACGTGTGTGTTCCACAATCACGTCCGTTTTGCGAATTACAAATTCTGTGGGTGACGTGGAGCGATTTAATTAGACCCCCCAAACAAAAAGTGAGTACATTGGATCCGCGGGTGAAAGTCTGACACACTCCGTTACAATGGCACGAGGCAATAAGACAAAGATCCCCCGTGTAGCTTTAACAGACTGCTGGGGCAAGTGCTGATAGCGAGCAGCACCTACGAAGGCCGGAACGGTACACGAGGGGGTGGGTGGCCAGCACCACGCCCGGCCGCCTTTGTCTCCCTAGTGGCGATGTTTACACACCGCACCAGGTACTCATTTGAGGCTGAGTCGACCTAGGGGAGGCCCATGACCGGTTCAGAGAATCGTCAGCGGTGGTGTTGGCCGTGAGCGGGAAACGAACCCGTGTAGACGTGTTCGTAGCGCGGCGCTAACCGCTGCGCCACCGCTCCGCTCTCACACACATACAAGCAAATACAAAGGCAAAGGTCCCTGTATAGCCTGCACAGGCTGTTGGGGCAAGTGCTGTCAACGAGCGTTGCCTCGTTAACATCGTCACGCAGCCAGTTCGCATGTCGCTGTGTAGACTGTCATCAGCGGTGCTCGCTAGCATCGACACACACACAGCATCGACATTTAATGTCGACCTGCAGTCGATACTATCTATTTACTTAGCCTCTCTAGAGGCTATGTATATAGATAGTATATAGTATATAGATAGTATCTACTGAGGCTATGTAGAGCCTATAGACTATATTCTTGATTCTTTCGGTAAAGTCACCACGTAGAAGGGAAGCAATAAAATAATACAAATATAAAACAATACAATTTTATTTTTATATTTTTATATATAAAAAATATTTTTTATTTTTTTATTATTTTATTGCTTCCCTTCTACGTGGTGACTTTACCGAAATAATTGATGACTAGCTGTTACTGCCCAGCTTAGCCCGGGACTTGTATCCACCACGCCCGGCCTCCTTTGTCTCCCCAGTGGCGATGCTCACACACCACACCAGTTACTCGTTTGAGGCCGAGCCGACCTAGGGGAGGCCCAGGAGCGATTGAAATAATCGTCACCGGTGGTGGCCGGGAGCGGGAATCGAACTCGGGTCGCCGGGTTCGTAGCGCGGCGTAGCGCTAACCACTACATACACACACACACTCACACACACACAGACACACACACAGACACACATACACACATGCGCACACAGACACACACACACAGACAACAACAACCGCCATTCGCCACTAAGTGGCGGTGATGTCACCACGACGCTTGTGCCAGGCTGTGTGCACCCTGAGGCCACGTGAAGTGTCGAACGCCCGCTGGCAGGAGGTCACGGGGCAGACCCAGGTGCCATGGGTCGACTGACTGAGATGACTGGCTGATGCACCACCTGTGCCCCCTACTGTGCCAACCTGCTGTGCTTTAGCCACCCGGCGCTCCGCTCGTTGTTCTGAGCGTCGCTCCTCCGCCCTCCGTTGTTGTTGGAGGGCGACTGCCTCCAACTGCCCAGTAGCATCCTTCACGAGCCTCCTCCACAGAGGCCGATCTTGACACCGCTGGTACCAGTCATCGGCAAGTCCACTCAGCTCCACGTCCTCCTGTACCACATCACTCCATCTCTTCTCTAGCCCGTGCCGCGCCCGCTTAGCCCCCTCAATCCGGCCGAACAAAAGCTGTTTCGGCATGCGTTGGCTGGGCATGCGGGCTACATGACCCAGCCATCGCAGCCTTGCCCGCCGGAGGAGCTCACCGATGGGACCTTGCCCAGATCTTTCAAGGATTTGTGGGCTCCTCACATAATCCAGTCTGGTTAAACCCAGGATGGATCGTAGGCAGGCCAGCCTAAATGTTTCTAACCGGCGAAGATGTTCCATTAGGGGGGTCCACGTTTCGCAAGCGTAGAGAAGGGAGGGAATGACCGTGGCCGAGAAGACCTGAAGCTTAGTGCGGAGTGACAGACCAGGTAGCTTCCACACTGCGTTACGCAACCGATGAAAAGATATTGCCGCTCGACTGATTCGGAGTGAGACCTCTGCTGTTAAACTGGAGCCAGTCATAAGCACACTACCCTGGTATGGGAAACTCTCCACTCTCTCCACAACTGCCCCATCACCGATTGGGAGTTGTGGGGGTGGAGTGTCCGATGGTACAAAATACCCAGGCAGGTGCTTAGTTTTGGTGGGGCTGATGGTAAGGCCCCACCTCTTAGTGGCACGCTCCAATCTCAGCAGCAGCGTCTCCAACTCCTCCAACTCCTCCACAGACACATAACAAAGAAACAAAGATCCCCCATATAGCCTTAACAGACTGTAGGGGCAAGTGCTGTTAGCGAGTACCTATGAAGGCCGGAACGGTACACGAGGGGGTGGGTGGCCAGCACCACGCCCGACCGCCTTTGTCTCCCTAGTGGCAATGTTTACACACCGCACCAGGTACTCATTTGAGGCTGAGTCAACCTAGGGGAGTCCCGGGAACGGTTCAGATAATCGTCACTGGCGTTGGCCGTGAGCGGGAATCGAACCCGGGTCGCCAGGTTCATAGCGCAGCGCGCTAACCGCTACACTACCGCTCCCCACACACACAGACACACACACACAGACAGCGCGCTAACCACTACGCAGCAATGCGTGACCCTTCCACGTGCGCGGGTCACGTGACAGATTTGACGTCACAGCTCACTTGCCTTGCAAAAATTAAATGCATTTTTGAGCTCCCCCCCCCGCCTAAAAAAAAAAGTGTATTTTTATAATTGTTGCACGGTGTACAGTCTGGAAAGTACCCACATGGCAAATGTAAAGTTTGTTGCATGTCTGGAAGTACGCTAAACATTTTGAACAGACACACACAATCACAACTTTGCCTTTTATATGTGTGGAGATAATACGTTGCAGTAGCAAGTAACCATCTCCCGTGGGCTCAACAGATCCAAAACAAAGCGTTCATAACCATCAACAATCAATTCGATGCGGCTCATTTTCAGACCATTACAGAGCTCCATTCCTTCAACAGTTCTGGAGCTTTGATGTAAAGCTGCAGTGACTGCAGTGATTCATATTCTTGGTTCTTTCGGTAAAGTCACCACGTTGAAGGGAAACAATAAAATAATACAATATATATAAAACAATAAAATTATCACGACGTTTCGACTGCAACACAATCAACGGCAAGAACATTTGTAGTAGTGAGTCAGGACCAGGATGCAGTTCCATATCTCCTATGAAGAACAACATGAAGACTCAATGTTTACATTGGGCGACGATACTTGTAGGATGGATAAAATCTGTTCGGTGGTGGCGCACTTAATAAATATGACTTTTAGGAAAGTGTTTTTTTTTTTCAAATTTTATTGCTGTGGTTTTCACACCTGATGATGACTGCTTGTGTTGCGGTCGAAACGTCGTGAGAATTTTTATTGTTTTATATATATTTTATTATTTTATTGTTTCCCTTCAATGTGACTTTACCGAAAGAACCAAGAATAAATAGTTCTGGAGCTGATAAATTACCTGCCTTTTGCTTTAATCGCTGTGGGTGACTTCATTTTCAGGCCCCTAACCCGTATATTTAATTTGTCCATTGCAGAAGCCTCAGTTACCCTGTTGAATGAACAACTGAATTTGTTCGCCACCTTCGCAAAAGAGCGCCTACAAATTATCCTCAACATTAAAATCGGCCAATATTTCTTTAAATGTGTCCCTTCGATGTGAATATTTCCGTTTCCTCGCCCTTCCTTCACCTCCTTGCTTCTCTTCTTTCCCCCTTCTAGCCCAGTTGCAGCGCAGAAGAAACTCCTCCACCACGGGACTCTCACTTGACACCTTTCACGCGGCCCTCACGTCCCTCCTCTTCTCGACTGCTTCCTCTCTTCCGCTGCCTCCACCCCTACACCGGTGCCTCCACCCGAACCTCAAACCCACTTGCAATCCTCCTCCTCCTCCCTCCTCCCTCCTCCTCCAACTCCAATTCCTGACCCGGCTTCCACGTGACTTTCTATGTGCACCAGACCACATTCCCTCCCCAGCCCTACGCTGTGCACCTCCATAAGCTCAACTATCTTCTTTGGTTCTCTCGGTAAAGTCACCACGTAGAATGAGAATAAAATAATAAATGTATAAAATACAATAACACAATAATATTCTCACGACGTTTCGGCCACAACACAAGCGGCCTTCATCAGGTGAAGGGACAAGACTGTCTGGAGGACAATGACCACACTGGGAAGCTTGTGTTGTGGCCGAAACGTCGTGAGAATATTATCGCGTTATTTTATTTTATCAATTTATTATTTTATTCTCATTCTACGTGGTGGTGGTGGTGACTTTACCGAAAGAACCAAAGAAGATGAATCCTTGCAGTCACGAAAGCTTTAAATCGAAAAGCTCAACTATCCTGCCGCCAGACCTCTGCCACGATCACCCTTCGCCTCCTCTCACCCACGCACGTGTCACCGCTTCACGCACGTGCCCCGCACCTCGCTCGTCCACGCTGCGGCACCGATCGGACACCCTCACTCGCCATTACACTTCCACTTTGTTCCACCTTTGCTACCCCGGACATCGGCTCCGTTCCCATTCAGTCACCGTCCTTACTAACTGCCGTCAGCTCACGTTGTAAAGTGGCCTGGAAAGGGCGCTGTATGAATCCAAAATAGACTACGATATTATCACCATTGTTAAAACTACCTGAACATTTACTAAATACGCAAATTGGTTAACTTTCAGAAAATAAGCTGTTACATCCCAAACAATCAGCCTTCCATGAAAAATATACAGACTCCCTAAATGTTGTTTTTAATAATCCAATGACCACGCTGGGAAGACTGAAAAAATAAAAAACTGTCTCTCTTTAGACACAAACATTGTTTCCCAGCTACACTCCATTTAGAGTTGGTAAGGGTTACCGTAATGTCTTAATTTGATTACTGCGATATTATTTATCATTGTGCCTCCCAATACATCGTTCATTAAGCTCAACCCTATATATCATTCTGCTCTGAGATTTGCTCTGGACGCCTCTTATAAAACGCAACATTGAGACCTGTCCAAAGAAGCAGGGGCTAACGACCCTTCACGGTCGCAAGAATAATTAATCAGGCCTTGTTTATTCACAATCTCCTTTGTAACAATTCAGGAGAATATTTGTTGCAGCTGCCGACACCAACGGACGGCAGACCTAACCCGAGGAGCTCACCGTCGCTTCTGTTGAATGTTCCTATGTGAAAAAAATAACCAAGCCTGGGTTCTTTCAGTGGCTTATTTTTTTGGTATGATATCACCACGCGGCTCGATTTACAGTCACAGCTGGGGGCTTGCTGCCGCTTCCGCCCCGGCACGCAGCGCGCACCACGCAGCGCACGCCGCCACGCAGTGCAGCACACCACGAATGGCCCCAACGTAAGCGACGCCACGCCCATCAGACCTGACGAAGGGGCGCTCAGTCACGGCGACCGTCCCCTCTTCTGACGAGGAGCAGGCTGGCGGGGAGGGGGGTCACGAGAGCAGAGGAGAGTGCAGCAGCAGCAGCAGCGGCGGCGGCGAACATTATAGGTCACCCATGACGCGACCTTTGACCTTTGATCTCCATAAAAAACTGGACCAGATATATTTCCACTGCCTTGGTAACCCTGCCGACAGAGTGCAGTGCTGACCCCGTGGGATTGGTTTCTCTTTCATAATCAGCAGCCACGACCCATCTACTGATACAGGAACCCCCCCCTGGAGACTCAACAAGCCATCACCGTCTTTTGCGCAACGATCCATCCGCCTCCGTTGAAGCTGTTCGGTAAATACAAAAAACATCGTGGACTTTTCCCACAAAGTTTTACTTCCAATGTTTGTACGGTGTACAGTCTGGAAAGTACCCACATGGCAAATTTCCAGTTTGTTGCATGTCGCGAAGTACGCTAAACATTTTGAACAGACAACACACACAATCACAACTTTGCCTTTTATATATATTTGGAGATGCAGTGAAAAACTTTCCCAAAATCCATCACGCGGTTTCAGTTTTTTTATTTTCAGTTTGATTTATTTTGGTTATAGTCCCGTGAGCCATTCGGCTCTTGAATCGGGTGCAACCACAGCAAGCAACAAAACAAAAACACGACCAAGAAAAACATCTTACAGTGACTATGTGTGACTGTGCAAACAGCACTGTCATGGCACGCAATGAGAGGGCAAATGTCATAAATATTCCTGTAAGCCCTCGCATCTTCAACATTAATGTTGCCATAGAAACATTGTGGGGTTTTTTTGCTTCATTGTAAAAAAAAAATGATTATCTGTTATTTTTATTACATTTTTTATCTACGTGACTTTACCGAAAGAACCAAGAATATTAATTCCTGCAGTCACCAAAGTTTTAAGTCAAAACATTCACACACGTTGACAAAGCCTCACCTTGTGTTGTTGTGGGCAGGTCGCTTCTGATAACAAGAGCGGTATAGCAGCTCAAGCGGGCTTGGCCTGCTAACAAAAGAAAATAAAAACTGCGTGAATATTTACAATAAAACAAAGTTACAAAGTGGCGAGCCGGGTGAAGACAAATTAAACTTAAGCGAGATAATTAAAGTGAATGCAATCAGGCGAGGGCAGGAGGCAAGGCCCCGGGTGGCTAGGCCCCGCGTTGTAAAGTTCCAACTTGGACGTCGATTCCCATGCTCGCTGCTACTCAACTGACATCCCTACGAGAGAGAGAGGCTCTACCTTGGTAAACAACAACCACGACCACCATGAGAATTTCTCACCTCGGATTTCAGTGCAAGCGCGGATAGGCAGCCTCCTGTTACCTAGCGACGTCACGCGGGTAAGCAAGTAACATGACGTCACTCCCGGGGTAAGAGACACGCCCCTTCCACAATGAGCGGCTCTGTACTGAATAAATTATGTTAATGGTTCGGCCCATATGTCGAGCGTTGGGGGCGTGGCTGCTGAACCCGTCGCAATAAACTCTCGACGGCTTTAACGGATACATTATGTTAATGAGCCGCCAGTCACTGGGCGTAGCTTTGCCCAAATAAGGATTGCCACTGGATTGATATCGGCAGTGACCCAAGCGAAGGTGACGTCACGCTCAAGAGCGCTGTGGACGGGGGAGGGCTGAATACCTTGGTGACATGACACCACTAGCTGCCACTTCATGCCGAAGAGGTCACGGGGATGGAGTTTAAGTTGATTTAGATTCATTTTCCATTGCCCCTCCCTTGAGTGCATGAACTCAGCAACAACGTGGACATTATTGTGTATACGTACACACTGTGTACACTTTGAGGCCACGTGAAGCGTCAAAGGCTCGCTGGAAGGAGGAAGTCGCGTGACAGACTCAGCAGTTGCGATGGGTTAACTGACGGATGGCTATCGATTAGAAATCACATATCCCCGAGTCTCACCTGTGAGTGGCACCGCCTCACGCTGTTGTGGATCCCCACGTGGCTCGGAGCCTCAAAAGCTCCGTGACTCCTGGGTGGTGATACAAAGACAAAGATCCCCCGTGTAGCCTTAACAGACTGTTGGGGCAAGTGCTGTTAGCAAGTATTAGCTCCACCTATGAAGGCCGGCGCGGCACGCGAAGGGAATGGGTGGCCAGCACCGTGCCCGACCGCCTTTGTCTCCCCAGTAATGATGTTTGCACACCGCACCGGGTACTCACTTGAGGCTGAGTCGACCTAGGGGAGGCCCAGAACCGGTTCAAATAATCGTCACTGGGTGTTGGCTGTGAGCGGGAATCAAACTCGGGTCGTTATGTTCGTAGAGCAGCGCACTAACCGCTAGACTACCGCCACACACGTTACACACACACACTACACACACACACGCACAGTACACACACACAGTACACACACACACGCACAGTGCACACACACACAGTACACACGCACAGTACACACACACAGTACACACACACGGTACACACACACGCACGACACATACGCACAGTACACACACACACGCGCAGTACACACGCACGCACACAACAACAACCGCCATTCGCCACTAAGTGGCGGTGACGTCACCACGACGCTTGTGCCAGGCTATGTGCACCCTGAGGCCACGTGAAGTGTCGAACGCCCGCTGGCAGGAGGTCACGGGGCAGACCCAGGTGCCACGGGTCGACTGACTGAGATGACTGGCTGATGCACCACCTGTGCCCCCTACTGTGCCAACCTGCTGTGCTTTAGCCACCCGGCGCTCCGCTCGTTGTTCTGAGCGTCGCTCCTCCGCCCTCCGTTGTTGTTGGAGGGCGACTACCTCCAACTGCCCAATAGCGTCCTTCACGAGCCTCCTCCACAGAGGCAGATCTTGACACCGCTTGTACCAGTCATCGGCAAGTCCACTCAGCTCCACGTCCTCCTGTACCACATCACTCCATCTCTTCTCTAGCCCGTGCCGCGCCCGCTTAGCCCCCTCAATCCGGCCGAACAAAAGCTGTTTCGGCATGCGGTGGCTGGGCATGCGGGCTACATGACCCAGCCATCGCAGCCTTGCCCGCCGGAGGAGCTCACCGATGGGACCCTGCCCAGATCTTTCAAGGATTTGTGAGCTCCTCACACAATCCAGTCTGGTTAAACCCAGGATGGATCATAGGCAGGCCAGCCTGAATGTTTCTAACCGGCGAAGATGCTTCATTAAGGGGGTCCACGTTTCGCAAGCGTAGAGAAGGGAGGGAATGACCGTGGCCGAGAAGACCTGAAGCTTAGTGCGGAGCGACAGACCAGGTAGCTTCCACACAGCGTTACGCAACCGATGAAAAGATATTGCCGCTCGACTGATTCGGAGTGAGACCTCTGCTGTTAAACTGGAGCCAGTCATAAGCACACTGCCCAGGTATGGGAAACTCTCCACTCTCTCCACAACTGCCCCATCACCGATCGGGAGTTGTGGGGGTGGAGTGTCCGATGGTACAAAATACCCAGGCAGGTGCTTAGTTTTGGTGGGGTTGATGGTAAGGCCCCACCTCTTAGTGGCACGCTCCAGTCTCAGCCCGCTCACCATCATGAAGGTCCTTAATGATCGTGAGCAGAGGGTCAGGTACTCCAAAAGCACGAAGAACGACCCAGAGCCCAGGCCTACTGATGGTATCATAGGCCTTGACCAGGTCAATAAAGCAGAGATGTAGGTCTTGTTGGAATTCCCTACACCTCTGCTGTAGCAGACGGACAGAAAATATGGCATCTGTGCAGGACCGCCCTTTCCTGAAACCGCATTGGGGCTCCGCAAGCCTCTCCTCAGCGTGCCTGGCAAGGCGATGCTGAATAATCCTTGCCAGGACCTTTCCCGGCACACTGAGCAGTGAGATGCCCCTGTAGTTGTTACAGTCTGTGCGGTCCCCCTTCTCAAAAAGGGGGACCACCAGGGCATCCTTCCAATCCTGCGGAACCCGTCCAGTGGTCCAGACTGTTGTTATGATGTCATATAGGGCACTCTGTGCACAAACGCCACCCTCCCTCAGCATTTCGCTTGGGAGATCATCTCTGCCCGCTGCCTTTCCTGGTCTCAGACTCCGGATCGCCTTCAGTACTTCCTCAACAGATGGCACCTCAGCCAGCCACTCACAGGGGGTGACTTCTTCCAATATGAGGCACCGCAGCCTCAGCAGGGTCATCCTCACTTTGTGCCACGATGTTTTCCTGGCTGAGGGATTTTCCCTCCCCCAGGACCTCACAGAAATGCTCAGCAAATCTGCAAACCTGTTCCTGGGGGTCGGAGATTGGATCACCGTTTTTTCCCCTAATGATGGTAATAGGTGTGGCGCTGCAGGTTACTTTTTTGATGGAGTTAAATAGAGATTTGTGATCACGGTCCACTGAGGCAGACTCCATCTCCTCAGCAACCCGCGACCACCACCCATCCTTGCAGCGCCTGACGGCTCTCCGAACCTCCGAGCGAAGGCTGCGGTAAGCCTCCTCATTCTCTGACGTGGGATTCTGTAGCCGATGGCAGTGGGCCTGTCGCTTTTTCTCAACCATCCTGAACACCTCCTCTGTCAGCCAGGGTCTCTGGGGAGGTCTGGACCGCGTACCCAAAGCAGCCATTACAGCTGCATGAGTCACAGTCCTAAACCTCGCCCATTTACCCTCGACATCAGGAGTCGGGGACGATGCCAATCCCAGCCGCAAGCGATGATGAAATTCTCGCTTGCAACTTTCATCAGATAACTGAGACCAGGCCACTTCAGGTCGGAATGGGGTCCTGGGTGTACACCCACCACCGGAGTGGAAGAATGGCAGGCGCATCTTACAGATGACTAGTCGATGGTCAGAGGGCAGATCAGCTCCACGGTAGGTCCTGGTGTCAAGGACATGGGCTCGCATCCACTGGTCTGTCACTATGTAGTCCAGCAGATGTTCTTGCTTGGACCCGGCATGCATCCATGATGTTGTGTGGATGCGCCGATGCCGGAACAGCGTGTTGGTAATTACAAGCCCATGGGCTGCACAAAAATCTAGCAGCCTCCTACCGTTGTTATTGAGCTGATCTGGCCCATGCCCTCCAATCACTCCAGACCAGGTGCCAGTATCATGACCAACTCGGGCATTGAAGTCACAGACACAACACACACAGAGACACACACACACAGAGACACACACACAGCGACACACAACACACACAGACACACACACACTGAGACGCGCACACAGAGACAGACACAACACAAATGTCTCCCCGTGTAGTCTCCCTGACGGGCTGCGCGAGGCTTACAGACACACACACAGAGACACACACACACAGAGACACACACACAGACACAATACACACAGACACACACACAGACAGACACAACACAAATGTCTCCCCGTGTAGTCTCCCTGACGGGCTGCGTGAGGCTTACACACACAGAGACACACACACAGAGACACACACACAACACACAGACACACACACAGGCACACACACACAGAGACACACACACAGACACACAACACACACACACAGAGACACACACACAGAGACACACACACACAGAGACACACACAGAGACTCACACAGATACACACACAGACACAGAGACACACACACACACACAGAGACACACACACAGAGACACACACACACAGAGACTCACACAGATACACACAGACACACACACAGACACACACACACACCCACACACAGAGACACACACACAGAGACACACACACAGAGACACACAGACACACAGAGACACACACACAGAGACACACACACAGACACACACACAGAGACACAACACAGAGACACACAGACACACACACAGACACACACACAGATACACACACAGATACACACACAGAGACACACACAGACAGAGACACACACACAGACACAACACAAATGTCTCCCCGTGTAGTCTCCCTGACGGGCTGCGTGAGGCTGACAGAGCCCGCGCGTCTTTGTGGGCCTCAGGCTGTGAGGGCGAGAGGTCGGCTCCACTCTCTCACTCACCGCCCTCCTTGTTGTGTCGCCCGCTCTCGTTCACGTTTTTGTTTTATTATAGTCGTAGTTGTTGATGTTACAGTATTAGTTATTATAGCAGTTCATGTTTTTATTACTATTGTAACTGTTTATATAATTGCTGTTGTAAGTTGTTGATGTTATTATTAGTGTTATAGTTATGATTGTAGATGTTGTTGTTATTATAGTAGTTATAGTTACGATTGTAGATGTTATTGTTATTATAGTAGTAGTTATACTTATGATTATAGATGTTGTGGTGGTGGTGGTTGTTAGTCTCCTCAGAACACACAGCCGCCTTCTCCCGCCAAAACGCGACACTTTGGTGGTGGAGGGAGAGGGTCGTGTGGGCGAAACCAACGCGAGCAGCGGGCGAGGAAGGGGTGAATGCCACCGGCGAACTTAAATTGTTTTAATTTAGGGGGGTACACAGCAAACGCCACCTTTCACTAACGCTAGCGAGCCCCTCTTGCTTCTTGTCCGCTATGGATGAAATAATTAAACATCAAACAAATTCGCTACATTTATTCAGCGCGTCTTGAGTTTTGATGCTTTAAATCCCCCTCCCCCTCTTCTGGGCTATGCTTGGTATAGTCTGAAACGCAGCAGCGCCTTATCTAGTCTATGCTATTTACCATGGGCCTTAATCCGGGCTATGAAATAAAGTTCAATGTCACGTGCAATGGAGCTGACCAATTAAAAAACACCCACAAAATATCAACACCACGTGACTCGTGGTGGGAGGGGGGTTGCCATCTTGGTAAGGGAGAAGCCACCACACACCCCCCTACCCAAGATGACCGCCCAAACGTTGTTTGACTGGTTGTTGGGGAGAACCTCTGATAGCCAATAGCGACTATTAGGCGACTATTCACACTCGACTATTGCGGAGCTGTAGAAGCCCATCACGGTTTTACCCCGTCGTGGTCTTTGCGCAGGCAAAGTGAGTTCTCAGGCCCGTACGGGCGTACAGCCGTTTCAATACGGGCAAACAACAATACAAATCCGTGTCGATTTGTTTGTGTTTCTTCCTTGTGATGGGACTTTGTAGGATTAACGTTGAGATTTATAAGGGGCACGGGGTGATCAGTAAGGTCTGAATTGGTCTGTAATAAGGTAGGGCACTGATAAGGGGTTGACAGCTGTGTAGTGTATAGTGTAGTATAATGTATAGGATGAACGTTGAGATTTATAAGGGGCACGGGGTGATCAGTAAGGTCTGAATTGGTCTGTAATAAGGTAGGGCACTGATAAGGGGTTGACAGCTGTGTAGTGTATAGTGTAGTATAATGTATAGGATGAACGTTGAGATTTATAAGGGGCACGGGGTGATCGACAAGGTCTGAATTGGTCTGTAATAAGGCAGAGCGCCGATAAGGGGTTGACAGCTGTGTAGTGTATAGTGTAGTATAATGTATAGGATGAACGTTGAGATTTATAAGGGCCACGGGGTGATCAGTAAGGTCTGAGTTGGTCTGTAATAAGGTAGGGCACTGATAAGTGGTTGAGAGTTATGCTACTGACACTAACGGTGTGACTATGCATACGTAGTCGTTCAGAGTGTTCAACGTCGGCCTGGGTGCTGCGGTCGTCCAGGCGGGCACCGTTCTGGCCCACGTGGGGAGGCCGGCGAGGTGACCACAGATGTCTCGTGGCCACAGTGAAGCGGAGGAGCGAGCCGGACGAATCATGGATGGGCGCGCTGCGCTGCAAGAATTCCGATTTTATCCGGCGAGCGGCGGGGCGAATTTTCAAAACATTTTCACTCAGGGTAAATATGACACTTTTGCCGCACGTCCTTGATGGCAGCACCGCATTGACACGGGCAACGCCGCTTCCGTTCGCCAGAATTCACACGGGCTTAGTCGTCAGGAGGAGGACCACGTTCGCCACTGCGGTCGACGAGGGGAGCTCCGTTGTTCCCGTTAAGAAACACGATGGGAGTCTGCGGCTTCGCGCGGATTTCCACCAATTGAACAAGGTCTCCGTGCCAGATGCACACCCGCTCCCACGGATGGACGATTCATTGGATGCCCTGTCGGCCGTGTGGGTTTTCTACCACACTTGACTTGTCGTCGGGGTGTTGGCAATTGCCTCTTGATGAGAGCTCTAAACCAAATCCTGTGTTCTGAACACCTCGGGTTCTAAATTTTGATTTAAAGCTTTCGTGACTGCAGTAATTCATATTCTTAGCTCTTTCGGTAAAGTCACCACGTTGAAGGGAAACAATGAAACAATAATATATATAAAACAATAAAAATGCTCACGACGTTTCGACCATAACACAAACGGTCGTCATCAGTTTGTGTTATGGTCGAAACGTCGTGAGAATTTTTATTGTTTTATATATATTATTTTATTGTTTCCCTTCAACGTGGTGACTTTACCGAAAGAGCTAAGAACACCTCGGGCTCTGTTCCAGTTTAATTGTCTCCCGATGGGACTCCACTCGGCTCCGGTCACGTTCCAGCGACTCACGCAGCTGGTCCTAGCAGGCCTCCAATGGGACTCCCGCCTCGTTTATTTGGACGACGTGATCGTCTTCGGACGCACGTTCCAGGAGCAGCTGCAGCGGCCGCGATCGGTGTTTGTTCAAAGTTCGGGCGGCCAATCTTACGTTTAAACCACAGTCAAGTGTCACCTTCTGCAGACATCGGTTCGCTACTTGGGGCGCATCGTCAGCGAGTCCGGGGATAGCCACGGACCACCACAAAACTGCGTGCGTGCGCAACATGGCCAACCCCCACGTCGGTGGGTGACGTTTGCAGCTTTGTCGTATTACCGCCGCTTTGTGCCCAAATTTTGCAAAAATTGCAAAACCGCTCCATGCTCTCACTGCGAAAAGGCCAAAGATTTTGGTGGGGGGGGGGGGGGTGGAGGAGGAAACCGCATTTGTCGCGCTGTGGGACGGCCTCGTGACTGCTTTGTGACGTCATACACCAACGTGCATTGAGGCCCTTGTAAGGACTGCTTTGTGACGTCATACACCAACGTGCATTGAGTCCCTTGTAAGGACTGCTTTGTGATGTCACACACCAACGTGCATTGAGGCCCTTGTAAGGATTGCTTTGTGACGTCATACACCAACGTGCATTGAGGCCCTTATAAGGACTGCTTTGTGACGTCATACACCAACATGCATTGAGGCCCTTGTAAGGACTGCTTTGTGACGTCATACACCAACGTGCATTGAGGCCCTCAATGCACGTTGGTGTACGTGCATTGAGGCCCTTTCCCCATGCCTCTCCCTATCCATCTCTCTGTGTGGCCATGTATCTCTCTGTCTCTCTGTGTCTCCGCTGTCTCTGTGTCTCTGAATTTCTCCCCGTCTCTTTCCCCATGCCTCTCCCTATCCGTCTCTCTGTGTGGCCATGTATCTCTCTGTCTCTCTGTGTCTCCGCTGTCTCTGTGTCTCTCTCTCTATTTCTCCCCATCTCTTTCCCCATGTCTCTCCGTCTCCAACTCTCTCTCTCTGTCTCTCCATGTCTCTCTCTGTCTCCCTGTCTGTGTCTATCTCGCTTTCGGTTTGAGCGGTCGATGTCCCGCAGAGGGCGGTGGAAATGATAAAACATTTTTTTTTTTACAATGAACATTAAGTAAATACAAGTAAACATCCCGGCATCGAGTTGCAGTTTGTAAAATTAACTCTAAAATTACGATTCTCGCTACGCATCATCACACGGCGGATATACGCACAATCGTCGTGTTCGGCAAAGGAATGACAAATCCTCTTCAAGTCAAAATATTAAAATATGATCGCCCATGAAGAACCAACGGTGAACGAGCAGTTAACAATGAACACCGGCAAAGTGGCTCAGTGGAAAAGGGGGCCAGATTCAATCCCTGGTTGACTCAGCCCATCATCATCACAACTAAAGTGAGCACCACTCTGCAGGGAAGTGAACCTGCAGTGTGCCACAGCTACCTCGCTCCTTTCCTCTCGCACATCCAGCCCTCTCACTCTCTCCTTCATTTCTACCCCACACCTCTCCCTCCCTCCCCCCCGCTCACCCTCTCCTTACAGCACCCCGTGTCCCTCTCACTCTCTCCCTCCCTCGATCTCCTGGCCTCCCTCAGGGCTCCTAATCGGAACGAATCTCCCCAACAATCTCAACAGACCCCTCTGCCTCTCTCCCTCTCCACCTCCTCTCCCGCCCTCCCTCTCTCCACCTCCTCTCCCACCCTCCCTCTCTCCACCTCCTCTCCCGCCCTCCCTCTCTCCACCTCCTCTCCCACCCTCCCTCTCTCCACCTCCTCTCCCGCCCTCCCTCTCTCCACCTCCTCTCCCGCCCTCCCTCCCGCTCTCTCCCTGCCGGTTCCTAATCGGCACGACCCTTCCCGGCAGCCCCACGGCGCCCACGGCCGCGGCGATCTGCCGCAGCGTCCGTCTCTGCTCCGCCGCCGCCCCCGTCTGCGGCCGCCCCCCCTCCACGTCCCGGCGGCCTCCCTCTCTCGCTCTCCCTACCTCTCGCCTCGTCGCCTCCACCGCCCTCTCCACCAGTCTGTCGACCGTCCTCTCGTTCCCCCTCGCGGCAATATCAAACCGAGCTTGCTGCGCCTCGGTCCTAGGCCACGAGTCGCCGACCCTCTGATCCACTCGCCTCCTCGCGTCCGCCTGTCTGTCCCACGCAGATCTCTCCGCCTCCAGCCTCTCTCTCCCCGCCTCCTCCCTGTTGAGCGTCCTCTCTTCGCCAATGGCTCGTCTCACCCACGCCGTCAGCAGCCTGGCTCTCTCCGCGTTGAGCATCGCCATCTCCACGTCCTCCCCGCGGGGCACCGACCGGTTCACCAGCCTCCTCACGGGCATCTTTCTCCGCCACTGGTCCCTGTCTGCGATGAGCCCCTGTCGGGCCCGCACGCCCGCAGCAGCCGGCTCTCTCCTAGGCTCCCTCTGGACCCCCCTCTCTCCCCCTCGCCTCGCTTCCTCCTCCCTGCCGCGTCCTCTCCTCGCTCCCCCTCCCCTCTCCATGGCGCTCCTCTGGATGCCGCCTCGGCCCACACACGCTTCCCGTACCGTCACAAACATCGCCATCATCATCATCATCGTCAAAACACACGTACACACACAGATACACACGCAGATACATACACACACACAGACACACACACAGATACACACGCAGACAAACACATATAACAATAACCGCCATTCACCACTAAGTGGCGGTGATGTCACCACGACGCTTGTGCCAGGCTATGTGCACCCTGAGGCCACGTGAAGTGTCGAACGCCCGCAGGCAGGAGGTCACGGGGCAGACCCAGGTGCCACGGGTCGACTGACTGAGATGACTGGCTGATGCACCACCTGTGCCCCCTACTGTGTCAACCCGCTGTGCTTTAGCCACCCGGCGCTCCGCTCGTTGTTGTGAGCATCGCTCCTCCACACTCCGTTGTTGTTGGAGGGCGACTACCTCCAACTGCCCAGTAGCGTCCTTCACGAGCCTCCTCCACAGAGGCCGATCTTGACACCGCTGGTACCGGTCATCGGCAAGTCCACTCAGCTCCACGTCCCCCTGTACCACATCACTCCATCTCTTCTCTAGCCCGTGCCGCGCCCGCTTAGCCCCCTCAATCCGGCCGAACAGAAGCTGTTTCGGCATGCGGTGGCTGGGCATGCGGGCTACATGACCCAGCCATCGCAGCCTTGCCCGCCGGAGGAGCTCACCGATGGGACCTTGCCCAGATCTTTCAAGGATTTGTGAGCTCCTCACACAATCCAGTCTGGTTAAACCCAGGATGGATCGTAGGCAGGCCAGCCTAAATGTTTCTAACCGGTGAAGATGTTCCATTAGGGGGGTCTACGTTTCGCAAGCGTAGAGAAGGGAGGGAATGACCGTGGCCGAGAAGACCTGAAGCTTAGTGCGGAGCGACAGACAGGGTAGCTTCCACACAGCGTTACGCAACCGATGAAAAGATATTGCCACTCGACTGATTCAGAGTGAGACCTCTGCTGTTAAACTGGAGCCAGTCATAAGCACACTGCCCAGGTATGGGAAACTCTCCACTTTCTCCACAACTGCCCCATCACCGATTGGGAGTTGTGAGGGTGGAGTGTCCGATGGTACAAAATACCCAGGCAGGTGCTTAGTTTTGGTGGGGCTGATGTTAAGGCCCCACCTCTTAGTGTCACGCTCTAGTCCCAGCAGCAGCGTCTCCAACTCCTCCTCTGACTGAGCAGCTATTACCAAATCATCAGCATACATAACGTGGTTGAGCAATAGGGAGCCATCTCTTGACCGCACCCGGGCATCGATCAGCCTCCCATTATATCTGGACCATATGGAGATTCCCCCGGTACAGCTATTGAAGGCTTCACGAACTACGTGGTCAAAATAGATGTTAAATAATGTGGGAGCCAGAGGACATCCCTGTCGCACCCCAAGGTGTACAGAGAATGGCTCTGACTCCCGGCCACGTAGTTTTACCCGGGCCCGCTCACCATCATGAAGGTCCTTAATGATCGTGAGCAGAGGGTCAGGTACGCCAAAAGCATGAAGAATGACCCAGAGCCCAGGCCTACTGATGGTATCATAGGCCTTGACCAGGTCAATAAAGCAGAGATGTAGGTCTTGTTGGAATTCCCGACACCTCTGCTGTAGCAGACGGACAGAAAATATGGCATCTGTGCAGGACCACCCTTTCCTGAAACCGCATTGGGGCTCCGCAAGCCTCTCCTCAGCGTGCCTGGCAAGGCGATGCTGAATAATCCTTGCCAGGACCTTTCCCGGCACACAGACACACACACACACAGACACACACACACAGACACACACACAGACACACACACAGACACACACACAGACACACAGACACAAACACACAGACACACACACAGACACACACACACACAGACACACACAGACACACACACAGACACACAGACACAACAACAACAACAACCGCCATTCGCCACTAAGTGGCGGTGACGTCACCACGACGCTTGTGCCAGGCTATGTGCACCGTGAGGCCACGTGAAGTGTCGAACGCCCGCTGGCAGGAGGTCACTGGGCAGACCCAGGTGCCACGGGTCGACTGACTGAGATGACTGGCTGATGCACCACCTGTGCCCCCTACTGTGCCAACCTGCTGTGCTTTAGCCACCCGGCGCTCCGCTCGTTCTGAGCGTCGCTCCTCCGCCCTCCGTTGCTGTTGGAGGGCGACTGCCTCCAAATGCCCAGTAGCATCCTTCACGAGCCTCCTCCACAGAGGCCGATCTTGACACCGCTGGTACCAGTCATCGGCAAGTCCACTCAGCTCCACGTCCTCCTGTACCACATCACTCCATCTCTTCTCTAGCCCGTGCCGCGCCCGCTTAGCCCCCTCAATTCGGCCAAACAAAAGCTGTTTCGGCATGCGGTGGCTGGGCATGCGGGCTACATGACCCAGCCATCGCAGCCTTGCCTGCCGGAGGAGCTCACCGATGGGACCCTGCCCAGATCTTTCAAGGATTTGTGAGCTCCTCACACAATCCAGTCTGGTTAAACCCAGGATGGATCGTAGGCAGGCCAGCCTAAATGTTTCTAACCGGCGAAGATGTTCCATTAGGAGGGTCCACGTTTCGCAAGCGTAGAGAAGGGAGGGAATGACCGTGGCCGAGAAGACCTGAAGCTTAGTGCGGAGCGACAGACCAGGTAGCTTCCACACAGCGTTACGCAACCGATGAAAAGATATTGCCGCTCGACTGATTCGGAGTGAGACCTCTGCTGTTAAACTGGAGCCAGTCATAAGCACACTGCCCAGGTATGGGAAACTCTCCACTCTCTCCACAATTGCCCCATCACCGATTGGGAGTTGTGGGGGTGGAGTGTCCGATGGTACAAAATACCCAGGCAGGTGCTTAGTTTTGGTGGGGCTGATGGTAAGGCCCCACCTCTTAGTGGCACGCTCCAGGAGATTCCCCCGGTACAGCTATTGAAGGCTTCACGAACTACGGGGTCAAAATAGATGTTAAATAATGTGGGAGCCAGAGGACATCCCTGTCGCACCGCAAGGTGTACAGGGAATGGCTCTGACTCCCGGCCACGTTGTTTTACCCGGGCCCGCTCACCATCATGAAGGTCCTTAATGATCGTGAGCAGAGGGTCAGGTACTCCAAAAGCACGAAGAACGACCCAGAGCCCAGGCCTACTGATGGTATCATAGGCCTTGACCAGGTCAATAAAGCAGAGATGTAGGTCTTGTTGGAATTCCCTACACCTCTGCTGTAGCAGACGGAGAGAAAATATGGCATCTGTGCAGGACCGCCCTTTCCTGAAACCGCATTGGGGCTCCGCAAGCCTCTCCTCAGCGTGCCTGGCAAGGCGATGCTGAATAATCCTTGCCAGGACCTTTCCCGGCACACTGAGGAGTGAGATGCCCCTGTAGTTGTTACAGTCTGTGCGTGGTCCCCCTTCTTAAAAAGGGGGACCACACACACACAGAGACACACACACAGAGACACACACACAGAGACACACACATCACACACAGAGACACACACACACAGAGACACACACACATCACACACAGAGACACACACACACAGAGACACACACACAGAGACACACACACAGAGACACACACACAACACACAGAGACACACACAGATACACACAGACACACACACAGATACACAGACAGAGACACACACAGAGACACAAACACAACACAAATGTCTCCCCCGTGTAGTCTCCCTGACGGGCTGCGTGAGGCTGACAGAGACACACAGAGACACACACAGACACACACACAGACACACACACAGACAGACACAACACAGAGACACACACACAGAGACACACACACACAGAGACACACACACAGACACACACAGAGACAGACACACACAGAGACACACACACAGACACACAGACACACACATACACAGACACACACAGACACACACATACGTACACACAGACACACACACACCGAACGTGAACGCCACCGGTGACGTTCGCCTCAGTCGATGGCCCCCAAGCCGCTGCTGGAAAATCGTCGTTTCGATTTGCGATTATCGATTTGAAATCGATTACTTAACCACGTGATTTGGTGGCGCTGCGTTTGGCAGTGGGGCAACGGGCACACAACACAATTAGCCAAACCCGAACTCAACGGCGTCAGTCGTCGTTAACTCCGGCTTTAAAAAGGGGGGGAATAATATTTAATAGTCGACGTTTCGGGTAACGGACCTTTATCGCACGGTGCACGACCGGCGAGAATCGATATCCGGTGAGCGTCTGTGGCATCGATTAAACGGGAATAGGCCGATTCTAAAGGAATCTACAACCTTCGATTCCTTTACTCTCGATTTAAAGAGTCGATTCTTGGCGCGCGAGCGTCACTATTCTACTCACGCAGCGCGGCTTGGTGGTGGAGGTTTTTATTTTTAAAAGTTTTAACTTTCACGTCTCGTTAAGTTGCTTTAGGAGTCTGTAGTTGTACGAAGTATACCGCAAGGCGTACAGGCCGCAACAATCGAGGCGACTCCTGCGCCTACAATCGCCGGCGGATCAAAGCATCGCAAAGGTTGATTTGGGCCTAACTCTATCATCATCTGTGCCAGACGTCACGATCATCATCATCATTACAGAGAGATTGTTCACGATCATCATTACAGAGAGAGATTGTTCACGATCATCATCATTACAGAGAGAGATTGTTCACGATCATCATCATTACAGAGAGAGATTGTTCACGATCATCATCATTACAGAGAGAGATTGTTCACGATCATCATCATTACAGAGAGAGATTGTTCACGATCATCATTACAGAGAGAGAGATTGTTCACGATCATCATCATTATGGAGAGAGAGATTGTTCACGATCAGCATTATTACAGAGAGAGATTGTTCACGATCATCATCATTACAGAGAGACATTGTTCACGATCATCATCATCATTACAGAGAGAGATTGTTCACGATCATCATCATTACAGAGAGACATTGTTCACGATCATCATCATTACAGAGAGAGATTGTTGAGTGATTCACTTGGGGCCTTGACAATGTGTCTAGCTTAGTGGTCTAATCACCACACAGTGTTGTTGTTGAGTGATTCACTTGGGGCCTTGACAATGTGTCTAGCTTAGTGGTCTAATCACCACACCTTGTTGTTGAGTGATTCACTTGGGGCCTTGACAATGTGTCTAGCTTAGTGGTCTAATCACCACACCGTGGTGTTGTTGTTGTTGAGTGATTCACTTGGGGCCTTGACAATGCGTCTAGCTTAGTGGTCTAATCACCACACCGTGTTGGTGTTGTTGTTGAGTGATTCACTTGGGGCCTTGACAATGTGTCTAGCTTAGTGGTCTAATCACCACACCTTGGTGTTGTTGTTGAGTGATTCACTTGGGGCCTTGACAATGTGTCTAGCTTAGTGGTCTAATCACCACACCTTGGTGTTGTTGTTGTTGAGTGATTCACTTGGGGCCTTGACAATGTGTCTAGCTTAGTGGTCTAATCACCACACCGTGTTGTTGTTGAGTGATTCACTTGGGGCCTTGACAATGTGTCTAGCTTAGTGTTCTAATCACCACACTGTGTTGTTGTTGTTGTTGAGTGATTCACTTGGGGCCTTGACAATGTGTCTAGCTTAGTGGTCTAATCACCACACCTTGGTGTTGTTGTTGTTGAGTGATTCACTTGGGGCCTTGACAATGTGTCTAGCTTAGTGGTCTAATCACCACACCGTGGTGTTGTTGTTGTTGAGTGATTCACTTGGGGCCTTGACAATGCGTCTAGCTTAGTGGTCTAATCACCACACCGTGGTGTTGTTGAGTGATTCACTTGGGGCCTTGACAATGCGTCTAGCTTAATGGTCTAATCACCACACCTTGGTGTTGTTGTTGAGTGATTCACTTGGGGCCTTGACAATGCGTCTAGCTTAGTGGTCTAATCACCACACCTTGGTGTTGTTGTTGAGTGATTCACTTGGGGCCTTGACAATGTGTCTAGCTTAGTGGTCTAATCACCACACCTTGGTGTTGTTGTTGTTGTTGAGTGATTCACTTGGGGCCTTGACAATGTGTCTAGCTTAGTGGTCTAATCACCACACCTTGGTGTTGTTGTTGTTGAGTGATTCACTTGGGGCCTTGACAATGTGTCTAGCTTAGTGGTCTAATCACCACACAGTGTTGTTGTTGTTGTTGAGTGATTCACTTGGGGCCTTGACAATGTGTCTAGCTTAGTGGTCTAATCACCACACAGTGTTGTTGTTGTTGTTGAGTGATTCACTTGGGGCCTTGACAATGCGTCTAGCTTAGTGGTCTAATCACCACACCGTGGTGTTGTTGTTGTTGTTGGTGAGTAATTCACTTGGGGCCTTGACAATGTGTCTAGCTTAGTGGTCTAATCACCACACCGTGTTGTTGAGTGATTCACTTGGGGCCTTGACAATGTGTCTAGCTTAGTGGCCTAATCACCACACAGTGTTGTTGTTGTTGAGTGATTCACTTGGGGCCTTGACAATGTGTCTAGCTTAGTGGTCTAATCACCACACCTTGTTGTTGTTGAGTGATTCACTTGGGGCCTTGACAATGTGTCTAGCTTAGTGGTCTAATCACCACACAGTGTTGTTGTTGAGTGATTCACTTGGGGCCTTGACAATGTGTCTAGCTTAGTGGTCTAATCACCACACCTTGTTGTTGAGTGATTCACTTGGGGCCTTGACAATGTGTCTAGCTTAGTGGTCTAATCACCACACCTTGGTGTTGTTGTTGTTGAGTGATTCACTTGGGGCCTTGACAATGTGTCTAGCTTAGTGGTCTAATCACCACACCTTGGTGTTGTTGTTGAGTGATTCACTTGGGGCCTTGACAATGTGTCTAGCTTAGTGGTCTAATCACCACACCTTGGTGTTGTTGTTGTTGAGTGATTCACTTGGGGCCTTGACAATGTGTCTAGCTTAGTGGTCTAATCACCACACCGTGTTGTTGTTGAGTGATTCACTTGGGGCCTTGACAATGTGTCTAGCTTAGTGTTCTAATCACCACACTGTGTTGTTGTTGTTGTTGAGTGATTCACTTGGGGCCTTGACAATGTGTCTAGCTTAGTGGTCTAATCACCACACCTTGGTGTTGTTGTTGTTGAGTGATTCACTTGGGGCCTTGACAATGTGTCTAGCTTAGTGGTCTAATCACCACACCGTGGTGTTGTTGTTGTTGAGTGATTCACTTGGGGCCTTGACAATGCGTCTAGCTTAGTGGTCTAATCACCACACCGTGGTGTTGTTGAGTGATTCACTTGGGGCCTTGACAATGCGTCTAGCTTAATGGTCTAATCACCACACCTTGGTGTTGTTGTTGAGTGATTCACTTGGGGCCTTGACAATGCGTCTAGCTTAGTGGTCTAATCACCACACCTTGGTGTTGTTGTTGAGTGATTCACTTGGGGCCTTGACAATGTGTCTAGCTTAGTGGTCTAATCACCACACCTTGGTGTTGTTGTTGTTGTTGAGTGATTCACTTGGGGCCTTGACAATGTGTCTAGCTTAGTGGTCTAATCACCACACCTTGGTGTTGTTGTTGTTGAGTGATTCACTTGGGGCCTTGACAATGTGTCTAGCTTAGTGGTCTAATCACCACACAGTGTTGTTGTTGTTGTTGAGTGATTCACTTGGGGCCTTGACAATGTGTCTAGCTTAGTGGTCTAATCACCACACAGTGTTGTTGTTGTTGTTGAGTGATTCACTTGGGGCCTTGACAATGCGTCTAGCTTAGTGGTCTAATCACCACACCGTGGTGTTGTTGTTGTTGTTGGTGAGTAATTCACTTGGGGCCTTGACAATGTGTCTAGCTTAGTGGTCTAATCACCACACCGTGTTGTTGAGTGATTCACTTGGGGCCTTGACAATGTGTCTAGCTTAGTGGCCTAATCACCACACAGTGTTGTTGTTGTTGAGTGATTCACTTGGGGCCTTGACAATGTGTCTAGCTTAGTGGTCTAATCACCACACCTTGTTGTTGTTGAGTGATTCACTTGGGGCCTTGACAATGTGTCTAGCTTAGTGGTCTAATCACCACACCGTGGTGTTGTTGTTGAGTGATTCACTTGGGGCCTTGACAATGTGTCTAGCTTAGTGGTCTAATCACCACACAGTGTTGTTGTTGTTGAGTGATCCACTTGGGGCCTTGACAATGCGTCTAGCTTAGTGGTCTAATCACCACACCTTGGTGTTGTTGTTGTTGAGTGATTCACTAGGGGCCTTGACAATGCGTCTAGCTTAGTGGTCTAATCACCACACCTTGGTGTTGTTGTTGAGTGATTCATTTGGGGCCTTGACAATGTGTCTAGCTTAGTGGTTTAATCACCACACCTTGGTGTTGTTGTTGTTGAGTGATTCACTTGGGGCCTTGACAATGCGTCTAGCTTAGTGGTCTAATCACCACACCGTGGTGTTGTTGTTGTTGGTGAGTAATTCACTTGGGGCCTTGACAATGTGTCTAGCTTAGTGGTCTAATCACCACACCGTGTTGTTGAGTGATTCACTTGGGGCCTTGACAATGTGTCTAGCTTAGTGGCCTAATCACCACACAGTGTTGTTGTTGTTGTTGAGTGATTCACTTGGGGCCTTGACAATGTGTCTAGCTTAGTGGTCTAATCACCACACCGTGGTGTTGTTGTTGAGTGATTCACTTGGGGCCTTGACAATGTGTCTAGCTTAGTGGTCTAATCACCACACAGTGTTGTTGTTGTTGAGTGATCCACTTGGGGCCTTGACAATGTGTCTAGCTTAGTGGTCTAATCACCACACCGTGGTGTTGTTGTTGTTGAGTGATTCACTTGGGGCCTTGACAATGTGTCTAGCTTAGTGGTCTAATCACCACACCGTGTAGTTGTTGTTGAGTGATTCACTTGGGGCCGTGACAATGTGTCTAGCTTAGTGGTCTAATCACCACACCATGTTGTTGTTGAGTGATTCACTTGGGGCCTTGACAATGTGTCTAGCTTAGTGGTCTAATCACCACACCGTGTTGTTGAGTGATTCACTTGGGGCCTTGACAATGTGTCTAGCTTAGTGGTCTAATCACCACACAGTGTTGTTGTTGTTGAGTGATTCACTTGGGGCCTTGACAATGTGTCTAGCTTAGTGGTCTAATCACCACACCGTGTTGTTGTTGTTGAGTGATTCACTTGGGGCCTTGACAATGTGTCTAGCTTAGTGGTCTAATCACCACACTGTGTAGTTGTTGTTGAGTGATTCACTTGGGGCCTTGACAATGTGTCTAGCTTAGTGGTCTAATCACCACACCATGTTGTTGTTGAGTGATTCACTTGGGACCTTGACAATGTGTCTAGCTTAGTGGTCTAATCACCACACCGTGGTGTTGTTGTTGTTGAGTGATTCACTTGGGGCCTTGACAATGTGTCTAGCTTAGTGGTCTAATCACCAGACCGTGTTGTTGTTGTTGATTGATTCACTTGGGGCCTTGACAATGCGTCTAGCTTAGTGGTCTAATCACCACACCGTGGTGTTCTTGTTGTTGTTGAGTGATTCACTTGGGGCCTTGACAATGTGTCTAGCTTAGTGGTCTAATCACCACACCGTGGTGTTGTTGTTGAGTGATTCACTTGGGGCCTTGACAATGTGTCTAGCTTAGTGGTCTAATCACCACACCGTGTTGTTTTGTTGTTGTTGAGTGATTCACTTGGGGCCTTGACAATGCGTCTAGCTTAGTGGTCTAATCACCACACCTTGGTGTTGTTGTTGTTGAGTGATTCACTAGGGGCCTTGACAATGCGTCTAGCTTAGTGGTCTAATCACCACACCTTGGTGTTGTTGTTGAGTGATTCATTTGGGGCCTTGACAATGTGTCTAGCTTAGTGGTTTAATCACCACACCTTGGTGTTGTTGTTGTTGAGTGATTCACTTGGGGCCTTGACAATGCGTCTAGCTTAGTGGTCTAATCACCACACCGTGGTGTTGTTGTTGTTGGTGAGTAATTCACTTGGGGCCTTGACAATGTGTCTAGCTTAGTGGTCTAATCACCACACCGTGTTGTTGAGTGATTCACTTGGGGCCTTGACAATGTGTCTAGCTTAGTGGCCTAATCACCACACAGTGTTGTTGTTGTTGTTGAGTGATTCACTTGGGGCCTTGACAATGTGTCTAGCTTAGTGGTCTAATCACCACACCTTGTTGTTGTTGAGTGATTCACTTGGGGCCTTGACAATGTGTCTAGCTTAGTGGTCTAATCACCACACCGTGGTGTTGTTGTTGAGTGATTCACTTGGGGCCTTGACAATGTGTCTAGCTTAGTGGTCTAATCACCACACAGTGTTGTTGTTGTTGAGTGATCCACTTGGGGCCTTGACAATGTGTCTAGCTTAGTGGTCTAATCACCACACCGTGGTGTTGTTGTTGTTGAGTGATTCACTTGGGGCCTTGACAATGTGTCTAGCTTAGTGGTCTAATCACCACACCGTGTAGTTGTTGTTGAGTGATTCACTTGGGGCCTTGACAATGTGTCTAGCTTAGTGGTCTAATCACCACACCATGTTGTTGTTGAGTGATTCACTTGGGGCCTTGACAATGTGTCTAGCTTAGTGGTCTAATCACCACACCGTGTTGTTGAGTGATTCACTTGGGGCCTTGACAATGTGTCTAGCTTAGTGGTCTAATCACCACACAGTGTTGTTGTTGTTGAGTGATTCACTTGGGGCCTTGACAATGTGTCTAGCTTAGTGGTCTAATCACCACACCGTGTTGTTGTTGTTGTTGAGTGATTCACTTGGGGCCTTGACAATGTGTCTAGCTTAGTGGTCTAATCACCACACCGTGTAGTTGTTGTTGAGTGATTCACTTGGGGCCTTGACAATGTGTCTAGCTTAGTGGTCTAATCACCACACCGTGGTGTTGTTGTTGTTGGTGAGTAATTCACTTGGGGCCTTGACAATGTGTCTAGCTTAGTGGTCTAATCACCACACCGTGTTGTTGAGTGATTCACTTGGGGCCTTGACAATGTGTCTAGCTTAGTGGCCTAATCACCACACAGTGTTGTTGTTGTTGTTGAGTGATTCACTTGGGGCCTTGACAATGTGTCTAGCTTAGTGGTCTAATCACCACACCTTGTTGTTGTTGAGTGATTCACTTGGGGCCTTGACAATGTGTCTAGCTTAGTGGTCTAATCACCACACCGTGGTGTTGTTGTTGAGTGATTCACTTGGGGCCTTGACAATGTGTCTAGCTTAGTGGTCTAATCACCACACAGTGTTGTTGTTGTTGAGTGATCCACTTGGGGCCTTGACAATGTGTCTAGCTTAGTGGTCTAATCACCACACCGTGGTGTTGTTGTTGTTGAGTGATTCACTTGGGGCCTTGACAATGTGTCTAGCTTAGTGGTCTAATCACCACACCGTGTAGTTGTTGTTGAGTGATTCACTTGGGGCCTTGACAATGTGTCTAGCTTAGTGGTCTAATCACCACACCATGTTGTTGTTGAGTGATTCACTTGGGGCCTTGACAATGTGTCTAGCTTAGTGGTCTAATCACCACACCGTGTTGTTGAGTGATTCACTTGGGGCCTTGACAATGTGTCTAGCTTAGTGGTCTAATCACCACACAGTGTTGTTGTTGTTGAGTGATTCACTTGGGGCCTTGACAATGTGTCTAGCTTAGTGGTCTAATCACCACACCGTGTTGTTGTTGTTGTTGAGTGATTCACTTGGGGCCTTGACAATGTGTCTAGCTTAGTGGTCTAATCACCACACCGTGTAGTTGTTGTTGAGTGATTCACTTGGGGCCTTGACAATGTGTCTAGCTTAGTCGTCTAATCACCACACCATGTTGTTGTTGAGTGATTCACTTGTGGCCTTGACAATGTGTCTAGCTTAGTGGTCTAATCACCACACTGTGTTGTTGTTGTTGAGTGATTCACTTGGGACCTTGACAATGTGTCTAGCTTAGTGGTCTAATCACCACACCATGGTGTTGTTGTTGTTGAGTGATTCACTTGGGGCCTTGACAATGTGTCTAGCTTAGTGGTCTAATCACCACACCGTGTTGTTTTGTTGTTGTTGAGTGATTCACTTGGGGCCTTGACAATGTGTCTAGCTTAGTGGTCTAATCACCACACCGTGGTGTTGTTGTTGTTGTTGAGTGATTCACTTGGGGCCTTGACAATGTGTCTAGCTTAGTGGTCTAATCACCAGACCGTGTTGTTGTTGTTGATTGATTCACTTGGGGCCTTGACAATGCGTCTAGCTTAGTGGTCTAATCACCACACCGTGGTGTTCTTGTTGTTGTTGAGTGATTCACTTGGGGCCTTGACAATGTGTCTAGCTTAGTGGTCTAATCACCACACCGTGGTGTTGTTGTTGAGTGATTCACTTGGGGCCTTGACAATGTGTCTAGCTTAGTGGTCTAATCACCACACCGTGTTGTTGTTGTTGAGTGATTCACTTCGGGCCTTCCAACACCGCCGGCGATGATTATCTCAACCGGTTCTGGGACTCCCCTAGGTCGACTCAGCCTCAAATGAGTAGCTGGTGTAGCGGTGTGTAGTAGTAAAACATCGCTAGCACTGGGGAGACAAAGGCGGCCGGGCGTGGTGCTGGCCACCCACCCCCCTCGTGTGCCACAGTGCCGGTAGCCTTCATAGCTGCTGCTCGCTAACAGCACTTGCCCCTACAGCCTGTTACAGGCTACACGGTGTGGGATCTTTGTGTTATTGTTTGGTGTAAACATGTCAACATGTTGTGAAATTCTATTCCCGTGGGCGTCGAGGGGATGGCCATACCCTGGGCACGCCAGGTGAAGGCAGTGGCAGCAAGTATTCAAATCGCCATCACTTTCCATCTCTTTGGGGGGGGTTTGAGTGTTTCCCCCTCGCACGCCACGTGGAGTTTTCTCCCGGTGCTGCGATTTCCTCCCACACGTGTATAATAACAATAATAAGCACAACTGTTATTACATCTTAAAATAAAATAAAAACTAAATGCAGGACACTTAAGAAAAAAAAAATTCACTCGATGTGGCTCTTGGATCAATAGGCACGTGTCAGCTAATTATAGCATTGTGTGGTCACAATGATCAGGAGCACGGGGTAGGCCTTACGTTGAGGGAACTCCATTTGAAGAACTTTGATGTTAAGCTAGATTCATCTTCTTTGGTTCTTTCGGTAAAGTCACCACCACGTAGAATGAGAATAAAATAATAAATTAATAAAATAAAATAACACGATAAAATTCTCACGACGTTTCGGCCACAACACAAGTGGCCTTCATCAGGTGAAGGGACAGCGCTCGCTCCAGCGCTGTCCTCTAGACAGTCTCGTCCCTTCATCTGATGAAGGCCACTTGTGTTGTGGCCGAAACGTCGTGAGAATTTTATTGTGTTATTTTATTTTATCAATTTATTATTTTATTCTCTTTCTATGTGATGGTGACTTTACCGAAAGAACCAAAGAAGATGAATCCTTGCAGTCACGAAAGCTTTAAATCGACAAATGAATCTAGATTCTCATTGTCAGTGCAGCAAAGCACAAAATCAATACAGTAACACCATGAAAATACAATTACCGATTGACGTATTGGGAAACTTGTTGCATTCGTATTTTTGAAAAATGTAAAAATTGCAGCAACAACGCTGTTTGCCCCCACCTCCATTAACGCTACAGCGTAAACAGACGGGCGGTGGCAATTAAAAAAAAAATGATTCCCATTTAAACTTGTAAGTTGCTTTGCCGAGAGATCTCGCTGGTGCCATCTGGATTGCTCTGCAGCAGTGGCGCTGTCTTAATAAATTCCACATTTGTTTTTTTTTCTTGCGTGCACGTACACGGTGTCTGTGCGTCATGCAGGAAGACGGCTATCGGAGGAGTGTGCAAAGAATACAACATGGAGGGGAACGACAATGAAACCTTCAGCCGAAATTTGGGCAGCAGTTTTTCCACGCTCCCCGACTTCAAAATACGGTGCATCTTGGGCAGTGTTTCAGAGAATGAACGAGGTCACCGTCAATCTAGGCAGGTCCGGGAGCCATCGAGCCGTGGCCAGAGTCAGCTAGGGCAAGGTCGCGGTCAAACGGGGCCATTCCAGGTGATGTTGGGTCACGGGTGGTGTCAGATGGGACAAGGTGAAGGTCAATCTGGTGGGCAAATCCAGGGGCCATCGGTTCAAGGTTGGGGTAATAAAGGGCAGGGTCAGCCGGGGGAAGGCGACGGAGTGGCAATTCAAGGCCACAATCAGCCAGGGCAGGGGCCTTCGATTCAAGGTTGGGGTAATAAAGGGCAGGGTCAGCCGGGGGAAGGCGACGGAGTGGCAATTCAAGGCCACAATCAGCCAGGGCAGGGGCCATCGACTCAAGGTTGGGGTAATAAAGGGCAGGGTCAGCCGGGGGAAGGCGACGGAGTGGCAATTCAAGGCCACAATCAGCCAGGGCAGAGCCAATATCACGACGGGAAAAAAAAACCCCAATTGGGCCGAGGTCAGACTCAGCCAAAACAGGGTCAGCGTCAACCCGAGCAGGGCCAGGGACTGTCAGGGCACGCCCATGGTCTGCTGGGGCAAGGCCGAGGTCAACCTAATCAGGGCCTGAGTCAGCCAAGGCAATCTCATTGTCCACTGGGCCAAGTCCAGGAGCCATTGGGTCACGCTTGGGGTCAACTTGGACAAGGTCAAGTGGGTCGTGGTGAAACTGGACAGGTTCAACAAGGTCAAGCACAGAGGATGCTATTGCAAGGTCAGTCAACTTGGTCATGGTCAAGTGACACCGCCAAGGTCAAGGTATTCCTTTCAGCTGTAGATCATGGCCCCGTGTATCGCCTGGCTCCAATCTGTAAACCAATCGCGCCGCTTATTTTACTTAAAACGATCTCAATCCTCCGATGTCCACATTGATCGCCGAGCACGAATTCCGCTTGCGCTTTTCAACCGGCGTTTGACGTCAGAAGTACGGTGCGGTGCTCTGCTTAGTCATTGACGATAACGATGGTTAGGCAGCGCTTGCCCCAGGAACGCAAGAGGCGGTACGTCCGTCACGCCGCGATGAAAAGCGGCTCGGCCTAGGTGTGCGTGCCTAGGGCAGGTGGACCGCGTTGGCTAGGAGACGTTAACTACCTCGCCTGGTACGCAGGAGGGTCGTGGGTTCGATCCCGACCCCTGACGCCTGTTGCTGTGTATTTGGAGTTTGCGTGTCTCTCTCTCATCATCATCATCACGGTGGCTAGGAGACGTTAACTACCTCGCCCGGTACGCAGGAGGTCGTGGGTTCGATCCCGACCCCTGACGCCTGTTGCTGTGTATTTGGAGTTTGCGTGTCTCTCTCTCATCATCATCATCACGGTGGCTAGGAGATGTTAACTACCTCGCCCGGTACGCAGGAGGGTCGTGGGTTCGATCCCAACCCTGACGCCTGTTGCTGTGTATTTGGAGTTTGCGTGTCTCTCTCTCATCATCATCATCATCATCACGGTGGCTAGGAGATGTTAACTACCTCGCCCGGTACGCAGGAGGGGCATGGGTTCGATCCCGACCCCTGACGCCCGTGCGTTTGAAAGTTTGCGCGTTCTCCCCACGGCGGTGTTGATGTTGCTCCATGCCCTGCGTTGTTTCCCCGCGCATTTAGAAAAACGTGACGTTTAAGAGTAATGCGGCTGATATACATTGACACGTGGTGATGAACCACTTTGTTGAGCTTATCAACTGTGGCCAGGTCGCTTCTGAACAAGAGCTACGTATCCGAGCGGGCTCTTACGTGGTAAAATAACAAGTTTAGTTTCGTTTAGTTGATGGGTTCCTTTAATGCTGGCTTTTGTCTCCAAAGTTTTTTTGGGAAAAAACTTTTGGTCAGTTCGCCGATTTTTCTACAGGGCAAGCACTTTATATCAGAACGCAATTTTACTGAAGATTTATTCATATTTATGATGCTCATCATAACCTCTCATTGCCGACAGACACCCCGACTGAGCTGAGCACTAAACCTCAGTTGGAAAGTTCTAAAAAGCGATACGTGTGTCAACGTGTACCAATGTACATCTCGTGCGGTGCTATTATGAACGATGTACTTTAATACTCTTTGGTTCTATTGGGTAAAGTCACGTAGGTGAAAATAAACCCAATAGAACCAATAGAACCAAAGAGTATGGATCCTAGCAGTCACGAAAGCTTTAAATCTAGGATGTACTTTAACTTAATTGTGCGCAATTTTTGTTCGCAGCTCAAGCAAACATCACTGAGCAGCATCAACCTCGGCAGAGCACGCCACCGCCGCCGCCGCTGCCGCTTGATGGGCAAGAGGCAAGATGACTCGCTGATCACATTGAAACGTGTCCACAGATGTGCATCGTTATTTCACATTAATAATACGGTCATTTTAAGAAAATACCGATTCATCTAGTTTCATATTCTCGGTTCTTTCGGTAAAGTCACCACGTAGAAGGGAAACGATACAATAATAAAAATATAAAACAATAAAATTCTCGCGACGTTTCAAACATCTGAACAAGCTGCCAAATCGCTCTCCGTGGTACTGACGTTTAAAAAAAACTTTTTTCAAATTTTCTTGCTGTGGTTTTCACACCTGACGATGATCGCTGCTTGTGTTGCAGTCGAAACGTCGTGATAATTTTATTGTTTCCCTTTCTACGTGGCGGTGACTTTACCGAAAGAACCGAGAATGTGAATCACTGCAGTCGTGAAAGCTTCAAGTGAAAATTTATTTAGTTTCACGAAGCTTGGGGCTGCTGCCACGGTGCGCAATGGTTCAGCACGCTGGACTTGCGGTCCACAAGGTCGTGATGTCCAGGCGTGCCAGGTTTAATAGGCACGTGTCTACAATGTCCCACCTCTGTCCACTCTGCAGTATATATTGGTACACCGCAGTTGAATGGCAGGCCGCATGTGGTGGGGTAAAGTGTGGGTACTACCATCACTTCCAAGACGTCTCCCCAGCGTGGAGGAGTTCAGCCCCTAGTGAGGGTTTCTCTACCAAGACGTCTTGAACAGCGTGGAAGAGTTCAGCCCCTAGTGAGGGTGTCTTTACCAAGACGTCTTGAACAGCGTGGAAGAGTTCAGCCCCTAGTGAGGGCTTCTCTACCAAGACATCTTGAACAGCGTGGAAGAGTTCAGTCTCTAGTGAGGGTTTCTCTTCCAAGACATCTTGAACAGCGTGGAAGAGTTCAGCCCCTAGTGAGGGTTTCTCTTCCAAGACGTCTTGAACAGCGTGGAAGAGTTCAGCCCCTAGTGAGGGTTTCTCTTCCAAGACGTCTTGAACAGCGTGGAAGAGTTCAGCCCCTAGTGAGGGTTTCTCTTCCAAGATGTCTTGAACAGCGTGGAAGAGTTCATCCCCTAGTGAGGGTTTCTCTACCAAGACGTCTTGAACAGGGTGGAAGAGTTCAGCCCCTAGTGAGGGTTCCTCTACCAAGACGTCTTGAACGGCGTGGAAGAGTTCAGCCCCTAGTGAGGGTTTCACTTCCAAGACGTCTTGAACAGCGTGGAAGAGTTCAGCCCCTAGTGAGGGTTTCTCTACCAAGACGTCTTGAACGGCGTGGAAGAGTTCAGCCCCTAGTGAGGGTTCCTCTACCAAGACGTCTTGAACAGCGTGGAAGAGTTCAGCCCCTAGTGAGGGTTTCTCTTCCTTTAAAACGTCTTGAACAGCGTGGAAGAGTTCAGCCCCTAGTGAGGGTTTCTCTTCCAAGACGTCTTGAACAGCGTGGAAGAGTTCAGCCCCTAGTGAGGGTTTCTCTACCAAGACATCTTGAACAGCGTGGAAGAGTTCAGCCCCTAGTGAGGGTTTCTCTTCCAAGACGTCTTGAACAGCGTGGAAGAGTTCAGCCCCTAGTGAGGGTTCCTCTACCAAGACGTCTTGAACAGCGTGGAAGAGTTCAGCCCCTAGTGAGGGTTTCTCTACCAAGACGTCTTGAACAGCGTGGAAGAGTTCAGCCCCTAGTGAGGGTTTCTCTTCCAAGACGTCTTGAACAGCGTGGAAGAGTTCAGCCCCTAGTGAGGGTTTCTCTTCCAAGATGTCTTGAACAGCGTGGAAGAGTTCAGCCCCTAGTGAAGGTTTCTCTACCAAGACGTCTTGAACAGCGTGGAAGAGTTCAGCCCCTAGTGAGGGTTCCTCTACCAAGACGTCTTGAACGGCGTGGAAGAGTTCAGCCCCTAGTGAGGGTTTCACTTCCAAGGCGTCTTGAACAGCGTGGAAGAGTTCAGCCCCTAGTGAGGGTTTCTCTACCAAGACGTCTTGAACGGCGTGGAAGAGTTCAGCCCCTAGTGAGGGTTCCTCTACCAAGACGTCTTGAACAGCGTGGAAGAGTTCAGCCCCTAGTGAGGGTTTCTCTTCCTTTAAGACGTCTTGAACAGCGTGGAAGAGTTCAGCCCCTAGTGAGGGTTTCTCTTCCAAGACGTCTTGAACAGCGTGGAAGGGTTCAGCCCCTAGTGAGGGTTTCTCTACGAAGACGTCTTGAACAGCGTGGAAGAGTTCAGCCCCTAGTGAGGGTTTCTCTTCCAAGACGTCTTGAACAGCGTGGAAGAGTTCAGCCCCTAGTGAGGGCTTCTCTACCAAGACATCTTGAACAGCGTGGAAGAGTTCAGTTTCTAGTGAGGGTTTCTCTACCAAGACATCTTGAACAGCGTGGAAGAGTTCAGCCCCTAGTGAGGGTTTCTCTTCCAAGACGTCTTGAACAGCGTGGAAGAGTTCAGCCCCTAGTGAGGGTTCCTCTACCAAGACGTCTTGAACAGCGTGGAAGAGTTCAGCCACTAGTGAGGGTTCCTCTACCAAGACGTCTTGAACAGCGTGGAAGAGTTCAGCCCCTAGTGAGGGTTTCTCTACCAAGAGGTCTTGAACAGCGTGGAAGAGTTCAGCCCCTAGTGAGGGTTTCTCTTCCAAGACGTCTTGAACAGCGTGGAAGAGTTCAGCCCCTAGTGAGGGTTTCTCTTCCAAGATGTCTTGAACAGCGTGGAAGAGTTCAGCCCCTAGTGAGGGTTTCTCTACCAAGACGTCTTGAACAGCGTGGAAGAGTTCAGCCCCTAGTGAGGGTTCCTCTACCAAGACGTCTTGAACGGCGTGGAAGAGTTCAGCCCCTAGTGAGGGTTTCACTTCCAAGACGTCTTGAACAGCGTGGAAGAGTTCAGCCCCTAGTGAGGGTTTCTCTACCAAGACGTCTTGAATGGCGTGGAAGAGTTCAGCCCCTAGTGAGGGTTCCTCTACCAAGACGTCTTGAACAGCGTGGAAGAGTTCAGCCCCTAGTGAGGGTTTCTCTTCCAAGACGTCTTGAACAGCGTGGAAGAGTTCAGCCCCTAGTGAGGGTTTCTCTTCCAAGACGTCTTGAACAGCGTGGAAGAGTTTAGCCCTTAGTGAGGGTTTCTCTTCCACGACGTCTTGAACAGCGTGGAAGAGTTTAGCCCCTAGTGAGGGTTTCTCTTCCAAGATGTCTTGAACAGCGTGGAAGAGTTCATCCCCTAGTGAGGGTTTCTCTACCAAGACGTCTTGAACAGCGTGGAAGAGTTCAGCCCCTAGTGAGGGTTCCTCTACCAAGACGTCTTGAACGGCGTGGAAGAGTTCAGCCCCTAGTGAGGGTTTCACTTCCAAGACGTCTTGAACAGCGTGGAAGAGTTCAGCCCCTAGTGAGGGTTTCTCTACCAAGACGTCTTGAACGGCGTGGAAGAGTTCAGCCCCTAGTGAGGGTTCCTCTACCAAGACGTCTTGAACAGCGTGGAAGAGTTCAGCCCCTAGTGAGGGTTTCTCTTCCTTTAAGACGTCTTGAACAGCGTGGAAGAGTTCAGCCCCTAGTGAGGGTTTCTCTTCCAAGACGTCTTGAACAGCGTGGAAGAGTTCAGCCCCTAGTGAGGGTTTCTCTACCAAGACATCTTGAACAGCGTGGAAGAGTTCAGCCCCTAGTGAGGGTTTCTCTTCCAAGACGTCTTGAACAGCGTGGAAGAGTTCAGCCCCTAGTGAGGGTTCCTCTACCAAGACGTCTTGAACAGCGTGGAAGAGTTCAGCCCCTAGTGAGGGTTTCTCTACCAAGACGTCTTGAACAGCGTGGAAGAGTTCAGCCCCTAGTGAGGGTTTCTCTTCCAAGACGTCTTGAACAGCGTGGAAGAGTTCAGCCCCTAGTGAGGGTTTCTCTTCCAAGACATCTTGAACAGCGTGGAAGAGTTCAGCCCCTAGTGAGGGTTCCTCTACCAAGACGTCTTGAACGGCGTGGAAGAGTTCAGCCCCTAGTGAGGGTTTCACTTCCAAGGCGTCTTGAACAGCGTGGAAGAGTTCAGCCCCTAGTGAGGGTTTCTCTACCAAGACGTCTTGAACGGCGTGGAAGAGTTCAGCCCCTAGTGAGGGTTCCTCTACCAAGACGTCTTGAACAGCGTGGAAGAGTTCAGCCCCTAGTGAGGGTTTCTCTTCCTTTAAGACGTCTTGAACAGCGTGGAAGAGTTCAGCCCCTAGTGAGGGTTTCTCTTCCAAGACGTCTTGAACAGCGTGGAAGAGTTCAGCCCCTAGTGAGGGTTTCTCTACGAAGACGTCTTGAACAGCGTGGAAGAGTTCAGCCCCTAGTGAGGGTTTCTCTTCCAAGACGTCTTGAACAGCGTGGAAGAGTTCAGCCCCTAGTGAGGGCTTCTCTACCAAGACATCTTGAACAGCGTGGAAGAGTTCAGTCTCTAGAGAGGGTTTCTCTACCAAGACATCTTGAACAGCGTGGAAGAGTTCAGCCCCTAGTGAGGGTTTCTCTTCCAAGACGTCTTGAACAGCGTGGAAGAGTTCAGCCCCTAGTGAGGGTTCCTCTACCAAGACGTCTTGAACAGCGTGGAAGAGTTCAGCCACTAGTGAGGGTTCCTCTACCAAGACGTCTTGAACAGCGTGGAAGAGTTCAGCCCCTAGTGAGGGTTTCTCTACCAAGAGGTCTTGAACAGCGTGGAAGAGTTCAGCCCCTAGTGAGGGTTTCTCTTCCAAGACGTCTTGAACAGCGTGGAAGAGTTCAGCCCCTAGTGAGGGTTTCTCTTCCAAGATGTCTTGAACAGCGTGGAAGAGTTCAGCCCCTAGTGAGGGTTTCTCTACCAAGACGTCTTGAACAGCGTGGAAGAGTTCAGCCCCTAGTGAGGGTTCCTCTACCAAGACGTCTTGAACGGCGTGGAAGAGTTCAGCCCCTAGTGAGGGTTTCACTTCCAAGACGTCTTGAACAGCGTGGAAGAGTTCAGCCCCTAGTGAGGGTTTCTCTACCAAGACGTCTTGAACGGCGTGGAAGAGTTCAGCCCCTAGTGAGGGTTCCTCTACCAAGACGTCTTGAACAGCGTGGAAGAGTTCAGCCCCTAGTGAGGGTTTCTCTTCCAAGACGTCTTGAACAGCGTGGAAGAGTTCAGCCCCTAGTGAGGGTTTCTCTTCCAAGACGTCTTGAACAGCGTGGAAGAGTTTAGCCCTTAGTGAGGGTTTCTCTTCCACGACGTCTTGAACAGCGTGGAAGAGTTCAGCCCCTAGTGAGGGTTTCTCTACCAAGACGTCTTGAACAGCGTGGAAGAGTTCAGCCCCTAGTGAGGGTTTCTCTACCAAGACGTCTTGAACAGCGTGGAAGAGTTCAGCCCCTAGTGAGGGTTCCTCTACCAAGACGTCTTGAACAGCGTGGAAGAGTTCAGCCCCTAGTGAGGGTTTCTCTACCAAAACGTCTTGAACAGCGTGGAAGAGTTCAGCCCCTAGTGAGGGTTTCTCTTCCAAGACGTCTTGAACAGCGTGGAAGAGTTCAGCCCCTAGTGAGGGTTTCTCTTCCAAGACGTCTCCCCAGCGTGGAAGAGTTCAGCCCCTAGTGAGGGTTTCTCTACCAAGACGTCTTGAACAGCGTGGAAGAGTTCAGCCCCTAGTGAGGGTTTCTCTTCCAAGACGTCTTGAACAGCGTGGAAGAGTTCAGCCCCTAGTGAGGGTTTCTCTACCAAGACGTCTTGAACAGCATGGAAGAGTTCAGCCCCTAGTGAGGGTTTCTCTAACCAAGACGTCTTGAACAGCGTGGAAGAGTTCAGCCCCTAGTGAGGGTTTCTCTTCCTTTAAGACGTCTTGAACAGCGTGGAAGAGTTCAGCCCCTAGTGAGGGTTTCTCTACGAAGACGTCTTGAACTGCGTGGAAGAGTTCAGCCCTTAGTGAGGGTTTCTCTTCCAAGACGTCTTGAACAGCGTGGAAGAGTTCAGCCCCTAGTGAGGGTTTCTCTACCAAGACGTCTTGAACAGCGTGGAAGAGTTCAGCCCCTAGTGAGGGTTTCACTTCCAAGACGTCTTGAACAGCGTGGAAGAGTTCAGCCCCTAGTGAGGGTTTCTCTACCAAGACGTCTCCCCAGCGTGGAAGAGTTCAGCCCCTAGGGAGGGTTTCTCTTCCAAGACGTCTTGAACAGCGTGGAAGAGTTCAGCCCCTAGTGAGGGTTTCTCTACCAAGACGTCTCCCCAGCGTGGAAGAGTTCAGCCCCTAGGGAGGGTTTCTCTTCCAAGACGTCTTGAACAGCGTGGAAGAGTTCAGCCCCTAGTGAGGGTTTCTCTACCAAGACGTCTCCCCAGCGTGGAAGAGTTCAGCCCCTAGTGAGGGTTTCTCTTCCAAGACGTCTTGAACAGCGTGGAAGAGTTCAGCCTCTACTGAGCGCCCTCTAGTGGAGGCCCTTTTGCCAGCAGTGATTACGATCAAACAATTTCAGATCTGCGCCTTAAACATTTTTACGTTCATAGCACTTGGCAAAGACGTTTTAAGGGAAAGTTAATTTAAAAAATAAAAAAACCGTGTATTTGTGCTTGTACATGACTTGATCGAGTTTTCGGTTGAAATGGAGTAATAATAATCAGTTCAACACGTAGGCTTTCACGACCAATTATATTCGTATAATAAATGTTTTTTGGGTTATATCGCGTAAAGTATGAATGTGTAAATGTTGTGGATTTACTCTCCGACACACCGGTGGGCCGAAGTAGTAATTCACTGGCGCGTTTTGTTTACGTGACAAACCTCACTGGCTGGGTCGGGTGGTGGAGGGTAACGACACACACTTACGCGAGCCAACCCAAGAACGTTTATCGCGAATGATCGGTCATCGGGCAGCGGAAAATCTTGATGTGTTCACGACACTACGGCTTGGGAAGCTGCTGACACACGCTCCTCATGCCGTGTGTTGTGTTTGGTTGTTCTTTTTTCTTCGCAGAATAAAGATCACGTGTCAAGGACGTACAATTCTTTGCGCTATGAAATGAACAAGTTGAACATGTGGAAGGTCAGAGTTCACTCTGAGCTCAGCAAAAAGGAGGAAGCTGTCAGAATGGCCCAGGAGACGGCCGACGCTCTGCAGAAATCAACTCGACAAACACAGGTGGGTAGCAGCAGCAGTAAGTGGTCTCATTTCTCTAAAGCAGTGCTTCTCAGTGTGGTCACTTACCCCCGGTATCACCGGTGGTCCACCACGCTCCTCCGGGTGGTCCTCAGGGCTGTGAGTAACACAGGTGGGCAACAGCAGCAGCAGTAAGTGGTCTTATTTCTCTAAAGCAGTGCTTCTCACAGTGTGGTCACCCTCCCTCCCTCCCCCGTACCACCGGTGGTCCTCCATGCTCCTCCGGGTGGTCGCGGGGTTGTGATGCAGGCTGATCCGGAGAGTAATTACAATGTACGTCATTATTATTATTAAATTAAACTCGTGATATTTAAAAATTAGGTGAGGAAAAACGACCTTAACCCTCGGGTCTAAATGCGCCCCCCCTAAAAAAAAACCTCGTAGCTGCGTTTAAAAATATAAAGCGTTTGTATTCCCGTAATATGAGTGATTTAGTGTTACTGCTATTTAGAGAAACAAGCGAATGGCTGAGTTGGTTTGCGGGCCGACGACTTGTCGAGTTTCCGCGGAGTATTTGTGCATTGCGCGCGGTCATTCTCTTGGCCTTTAATCTTTGGTTACTTCGGTAAAGTCACGTGGTAGGTATAAAGATGATAAAATGTCCACGACGTTTCGATCGCAACACCTCAAGCGCTTTGTCCTAGGGCGGTAAAAAAAGTAATCCCTGCAGTGGAACTGCTGAACCAGCGAGAGAGTCCTGTCACAACAACAACAACAACAGCAGCAGCAGCAAGAGGTTTAATTTTTATTTTCGCCTGAGGACGACCGCCGCCTGTGGTGTCGCGATGGAAACGTCGTGATTTGATTTATTATTTTGTGTTGTATTTTTATACGCGCTACGCGACTTTACTTGAATGAAAGCAAAGACTGTGGATTCCTGCGGTGACGAAAAACTTCAAATCTCTTAGTCTTATTAAATTTTTATTTAAATATTTCGTGACTGCAGGGATTCATATTCTTGGTTCTTTCGGTAAAGTCACCGCCACGTAGAAGGGAATCAATAAAATAATAAAAATTTAAAACGATCAAATTATCATGACGTTTCGACTGCAACGCAAGCGATCATCGTCAGGTGTGAAAACCACAGCAAGAAAACAATTTTCACCGCCGCTCTTTAAAAAAAAATTCTTGCTGTGGTTTTCACACCTGATGATGATTGCTTGTGTTGCAGTCGAAACGTCGTGAGACTTTTATTGTTTGATATTTTTATTATTTTATTGTTTCCCTTCTACGTGGTGGTGACTTTACCGAATGAACCAAAGATTATGGAATCCTGCAGTGACGTAAACTTCAAATCTCTTCTTCGTCTTCTTCTTGATTCTTTCGGTAAAGTCGCCACGTAGAAGGGAAAAAATAAAATAATAAAAATTTAAAACAATAAAATTCTCACGACGTTTTGACTGCAACGCAAGCGATCATCATCAGGTGTGAAAACCACCGCAAGAAAAAAATGTCACCGCCACTTTTTTAAAATTTTCTTGCTGTGGTTTTCACACCTGACGATGATTGCTTGTGTTGCCGTCGAAACGTCGTGAGAATTATATTGTTTTATATTTTTATTACTTTATTGTTTCCCTTCTACGTGGTGACTTTACCGAAAGAACCAAAAATAAATCTCTTAGTCTTGTCGACTAAAGCAGTGAAACGCTTTCATTCAATGTTGGTGTGAGTGGCTCCTCATTTCTCCAAACCCAAACATTTATTGTCAGCTAATCGGTAAACTTCATCAATCTTTTGACGTAGACACGTAGCCAATGATCAGGTTTGGTTTTCCTCAGTGCACTGTGTGTATGTTGAACTTCTTTCACACCGTACGTAGCCAACCGTGCTGTGTGTGTATATTGAACATCTTTCACACCGTACGTAGCCAACCGTGCTACGTGTGTGTATGTTGAACATCTTTCACACCGTGCGTAGCCAACCATGCTACGTGTGTGTATGTTGAACTTCTTTCACACCGTACGTAGCCAACCGTGCTACGTGTGTGTATGTTGAACATCTTTCACACCGTACGTAGCCAACCGTGCTATGTGTGTGTATGTTGAACTTCTTTCACACCGTACGTAGCCAACCGTGCTATGTGTGTGTGTGTATGTTGAACTTCTTTCACACCGTACGTAGCCAACCGTGCTATGTGTGTGTATGTTGAACATCTTTCACACCGTACGTAGCCAACCGTGCTACGTGTGTGTATGTTGAACTTCTTTCACACCGTACGTAGCCAACCGTGCTACGTGTGTGTGTATGTTGAACTTCTTTCACACCGTACGTAGCCAACCGTGCTATGTGTGTGTTTGTTGAACTTCTTTCACACCGTACGTAGCCACCTGTGCTATGTGTGTGTATGTTGAACTTCTTTCACACCGTACGTAGCCAACCGTGCTACGTGTGTGTATGTTGAACTTCTTTCACACCGTACTTAGCCAACCGTGCTATGTGTGTGTGTATGTTGAACATCTTTCACACCGTACGTAGCCAACCGTGCTACGTGTGTGTATGTGGAACATCTTTCACACCGTACGTAGCCAACCGTGCTGTGTGTGTGTTTGTTGAACTTCTTTCACACCGTACGTAGCCAACCGTGCTATGTGTGTGTATGTTGAACATCTTTCACACAGTACGTAGCCAACCGTGCTACGTGTGTGTATGTTGAACTTCTTTCACACCGTACGTAGCCAACCGTGCTCAATGGGAGATGCAGTGGCATCTCAAATAACGTTGCTACATTTGCATATTGTTTCAGACTCATTAATTTCGTCTGGTTATAATCACGATTAGGTTGTTTTTGTGGATTCCCCATAGTCATCATTATGATTGGTAATTGTGTCCACTCATCATTCGTCATTGTTAACTAAAATAGAGAAACACTTGGTTTGCCAAGACAATAATTTAAAGGTACTTCTAATCTGTTTGTAGCTTCAATTGGACAGCAATAAGATTCGTGTCTGTGGTTCCTCAGCGATCGCTTTGTCTGCATGATTGACGATGCTTTATGAAACCCGAACGTCATTATCAGTGCTGTGTGTCAGATAACAATTATCAGACAACTGTGTTGAAGCGGTATGCGTCACCTCAGCGAAGTGTGTGTGTCGTGTTTCCTTTCAGCTTGAAAATGTACACCTCAGCGCGCAACTTCAAGACGTGATTGACATCAAAGGAGATTTAATGGAGAAGTAAGAAGTTATTCATTTCCCTCGAATTTCATCTTTGTCCTCTGTTTAGGTTCCTAAACTTACTGGAGAAACCCGAAGAGCAATGAAGCTCTTTTTTTTGTAACAAATGTCCGGTAGATTTCAGAGATGTCCGGTGGACTCAGGGGCGAGGAGCCAGGATTTTGACTTTGGGGGGGTTGCTGACTTCAACATTCTGAGATATCTCAGTGTGTTTGTGTTTTCCAATGGGCACCACAAATGTATAAAACTAATTATTGGATTTGAGCTGCGGAGTTTATTAATAGGTCGGAGCCGCCGACGTGGCCAGTAAGTTCGATAAGTTCGCAAGGCTGCCGCTCAAGCAGCCTGCAGGGCAGCACGCAAGGTGGCAGCCTGCAGGGCAGCACACAAGGTGGCAGCCTGCAGGGCAGCACGAGGTGACATCACAAGGTGACATCACAAGGTGGCAGCACAAGGTGGTAGCCTGCAGGGCAGCACAAGGTGACAGCCTGCAGGGCAGCACACAAGGTGGCAGCCTGCAGGGCAGCACAAGGTGGCAGCCTACAGGGCAGCACGAGGTGGCAGCACACAAGGTGACATCACAAGGTGGCAGCTGGCAGGGCAGCAGCACAAGGTGGCAGTCTGCAGGGCAGCACAAGGTGACATCACAAGGTGGTAGCCTGCAGGGCAGCACACGGGGTGGTAGCCTGCAGGGCAGCACACAAGGTGGTAGCCTGCAGGGCAGCACACGAGGTGGCAGCCTGCAGGGCAGCACAAGGTGACAGCCTGCAGGGCAGCACACAAGGTGGCATCACAAGGTGGCAGCCTGCGGCATTTTGCAGCAGCCGGATATCCGGTTATCCCGATTGCCGACTTCCCCAAATTTTCAGGGGGGGGGGCTGACCCCCCCCATCCCCCCCTGTTGCTCCGCCCCTGAGTGGACTACTGGGTGGAGGTCAGAGGTCACGCCGGCAGAACAAACGAGCGACTTGTTGATGACACCAACATCCTCTCTGCATTTTCATTTTAAAAACTTTCGCGACTGCAGGAATTCACGTTCTTTGGTTCTTTCTGTAAAGTCACAGAAAACAACAAAATCACGGTGAGTTTTTATTTTGTTGTTTCCCTTCTACGTGACTTCACCGAAAGAACCAAGAATATCTTCATCTGCAATGCGCTTTGCCTTAAAATGGCGGATACGTTCCTACGAAGGTTTTCTGACCCGCCGTCCTTGCAATGTGCCCGTGTCCGTAAGGATCCGTGCCACCAGGCAGATGTGTGACGATCTGAAGGGCCAGTCCTCTTCAGTGCAACAAACATTAACCAGAGGTACATTCTCAACATTCGCCGACCATTGGACGTTGCCGGTGTTACACGTTTAGTGATTAAACTTGCTTGTCGTTGACTCACGTGGGTCACGTGCGTACGGTGATAATGGACGTTGACGGTGTAACACGTTTAGTGATTAAACTTGATTGTCGTTGACTCACGTGGGTCACATGCGTACGGTGATAATGACATTGACGGTGTAACACGTTTAGTGATTAAACTTGATTGTCGTTGACTCACGTGGGTCACGTGCGTACGGTGATAATGGACGTTGACGGTGTAACACGTTTAGTGATTAAACTTGCTTGTCGTTGACTCACGTGGGTCACGTCCGCACGGTGATAATGGCAGCTGAAACAGAACAAGAAGAAGTGGAAGCTGTTCATTCGTCGCTGAAAGCAGAACTGAAGGTAAAATGTGTGATGCTTTTTAAATTTTGTTTTCATTTAATTGTATTTCTTGAGAAACGTGTAACGGTATAAACGTACGCACGTGCACATTTAACATTAATGCTGGATCCCCGCTGTCATCCTCTCTTAAAGACGTTTGCGGTGACTTTCAGCGAATTGAATTTAAAGTCTCAAAATGACAAGAATATTGCGTTGTGCAAAGGTGAGTCTCGTGCCGGGTGACGCAATGCACGGCTGCTCAGTGATACGCAGAGCACTGTCGATGATGATCAATGACCGTTGTGGTTTTTACTGGATGAATATTGACGCGCTCAGCCACTTTGTCGAACGTGCGACGCGCGTGTGTCGTACGCAGTGGAAGCAGCTGTGGAAGCGACGGGGAGAGCGCGGTGGGACTTTGTAAACAAGTTGACGATTAAAGAAAGCCAGGTTCGCGCGAATTCATGAGCTCATCGCTTTTGCTCACATTTTAAATGCATGACGCGTGTGTCGTACGCAGTGGAAGCAGCTGTGGAAGAAATGGAAAGAGCGCGGTGGGACTTTGTAAACAAGTTGACGATTAAAGAAAGCCAGGTTCGGGCGAATCCACGAGCTGATCGCTTTTGCTCACATTTTAAATGCACGTTGGGATAAAAAAAAAATTGGATTAAATGACCATGCATTACCTTTTACAAACCAGTGTGTATATATATAGCTCAAACCCCAAGGGTCTGTTATAATTCAGGCTCATTAATTTTTGTTGATTTCAAATGTAAGAAATGCAGCTCCTAAAGGCATGCCTGTCTCAATCATAAAATATCCTTTGAAGATCAAGATCACCTTCAAATAAAAACTGATATATTAATGTTCCTATCCCAAACTATTGCCTTTAACGCCTACTATTGCCATTGTGTACAGTGTTCATACATTGCTTTTACAATTTACAAACGTCTGTATAACAATATAATGCTTAAAATGTGAATTATTTCCACTTTAGAACGTATTCAGTGCCCTAAACGCATTTGTTCAACGAAATATATGGGATCTGCACATTTCGACCTCTTTGTCTTGATTTCTCAAGTTCATTTCAGTCTGGTAAACACAACTTATCTGACTTCAATGATGACTTTCAAACCAGAAAACTCGCCTTGCCCAGCAGTAGGTCATTTCATAGATCCGTGCGTAAAGTCGTATTATTATCTTTGTCGTTCAGTAGTTAGCAAACAGAGAGTTCCGTCTTTTCGCTCTTAGGCCAAAGAAATGTCCGAGCTGTTGGAGTTAAAAAATGAAGAGCTCAAAATGGCCTCGCAAAAGCTGCAAGATTCCATTGAAAGCTGCGCTCGACTCGAAGAAACAGAGCGTGAGAGCACACTTCAAGTTGCCCGCTTTTTATTGCCAACGAGCCCGGATGTGTTTGTGCGTGTGCGCGGTGGGCAAATGTCTGCACGTCCCGACCGTGAAAGTCGATCCCGATTTCATTTGTTTTGCATGAATTAACAGGCAACTTTCAAGCACGGCTTGAGCAAATGCAGAAAGAAAGTGGTACCCTGAAACTCGAAGTAAATCGCCGTCGGGAAATTGAAAGCACGCTGCAGGTGACCTATCCGTTCATTTTTTTTATTTAAAGCTTTCGTGACTGCAGCGATTCATATTCTTAGCTCTTTCGGTAAAGTCACCACGTTGAAGGGAAACAAAATAATAAAATATATTTAAAACAATAAAAATTCTCACGACGTTTCGACCATAACACAAACGGTCGTCATCAGGTGTGTCGGTTTGCATTAATTAATTTATTTTTAAACGGTGTTTAAATGGTGTTTTAAAAATAAATACATTAATGCAAACCGACACACCTGATGACGACCGTTTGTGTTATGGTCGAAACGTCGTGAGAATTTTTATTGTTTTATATATATTTTATTATTTTTATTGTTTCCCTTCAACGTGACTTTACCGAAAGAGCTAAGAATATGTATCCGTTCATATTTATTACATCGCTAATATTGTCTGCATTCCTTAACTGGATATTTTTAACGGAATGGTTTTCTTTTTGATTTAAAGCTTTTGTCACTGCAGGGATTCATATTCTTGGTTCTTTCGGGTAAAGTCGCCACGTAGAAAGGAAACAAAATAATAAAAATATACAACAATAAAATTCTCACGACGTTTCGACGGCAACTCAAGCAATCATCATCAGGTGTGAACACCACAGCAAGAAACATTTTTCACCGCCACTTATTCCAAATGTTCTTGCTGTGGTTTTCACACCTGATGATGATTGCTTGTGTTGTCGTCGAAACGTCGTGAGAATTTAATTGTTTGATATTTTAATCATTTTATAGTTTCCCTTCTACGTGGCGACTTTACCGAAAGAATCAAGAATAAGGAATGGTTTTCTCTTAGCCTTTTTGGAAAAGTCTCAAGCTTTTTTAACTGTATCTGAACAAATGCAGCGGGTCACCCGCCTCATCGATTTCATCATCGTACGGTCTGAATGCAGGCTGGGATGCAAAACGCGGAGAGAAGTTTTGCGGAGAAGGAGCGAGAGTTCACCGCAAGCACCGCGGGGCAGCGGCTGTCGTGCGACAAGCTGCAGCACGAACGTCGGGACCTGAACGTGATTGTGCAAAACCTGGAGAAGGCAAACGAAGAGTTGACAGCAGCAGCCAGCCAGAGGCAAGTGGTGAACTTTTACAACACGGAACGTGGCGCGTGCCGAGACATTAATCATCGATTTAAAGCGTTCGTGACTGCAAGGATTAATTGTATTAAATAATAAATTAATAAAATTTAATAACACGATAAAATTCTCACGACGTTTCGGCCACAACACAAGCGGCCTTCATCAGGTGAAGGGACGAGACTGCCTCAGCGCTCCAGCGCTGTCCTCCAGACATTCTCGTCCCTTCACCTGATGAAGGCCGCTTGTGTCGTGGCCCGAAATGTGAGAATTTTATCGTGTCATTTTATCAATTTATTATTTTATTCTCAATCTACGTGATGGTGACTTTACCGAAAGAACCAAAGAAGATGTTAATTATCGTTGCGTCGCTATTGTCACGTACTACGCTGGTTGACGCAGGAAAGCACCACGGTGGTGTTCTTCACTCATTTTCAGAGGTGGCGGAGGGCGAGGGCGGGTCGGGGGGGGTGGGGCACGTCCGCCGATAAGACACGGTACAGCGTGAGGGCCGCCACACGTTTTAACACTGCTGGGTTTGACAGCAGCACACGAGGACGACGACGACGACGACGATGGGGAGGTGATTTCAGATCTGGGTATTGTCAGGGGCCGCACAAGAGGCCACCAGGGGCCGCTCGTGGCCCGCCGGCCTTGCAGTGAAGGACACTGCCCCGCAGTGTTCACGTTTAGAAGGGGGTCTGCAATTGTTTTGCAGTAGGGGGCGACAATTGCTTCGTGTTTCCCCCAATTAAGTTATTAGCGAGTTTTCAAGTTTGTGAATTTCAGACGTTGGGAGCTACTAAGGAGAAGGCGCTGCATTGCGTAGAACATCTCTGACTGTTGTGGTATCTGTAAAGCAAAACAAATACAGTACAGTTTAAATTTCCATTTAAAGCTTTCGTGACTGCAGGGATTCATATTCTTGGTTCTTTCGGTAAAGTCACCACCACGTAGAATGGAAATAAAATAATAAAAATAAAACAAAATAAAATTCTCACGACGTTTCGGCCACAACACAAGTAGCCTTCCTCAGGTGAAGAAACAGAACTGTCGGGAAGACGGCGCTCGAGTGAACACTGCTAAGCTTGGCAGCGTCTTTTAAGCTGGGTGGGAGGAGCAGAGCCCCTTGACTTAGGAGTTTACATATCAACAGAAGGATTTAGCATTGAAGTAGCTAAGTTAATGTGTTGGATTAGCATGATGTTAATGTGAGGAATTAGCATGTAACTGGGAGATTAGCATGATGTTGATGTGAGGAATTAGCATGTAACTGGGAGATTAGCAGGATGTTAATGTGAGGAATTAGCATGTAACTGGGAGATTAGCATGATGTTGATGTGAGGAATTAGCATGTAACTGGGAGATTAGCAGAATGTTAACGTGAGGGATCAGCATGTGACTGGTCACGGAAGTAGCTATGTTAAAGTCCGAGTTTACATATCAACATAAGGATTTAGCATTGATGTAGCTGTGTTAATGTGTTGGATTAGCAGGATGTTAAAGTCAGAAATTAGCATGTAACTGGGAGATTAGCATGATGTTAGTGTGAGGGATCAGCATGTGACTGGTCACGGAAGTAGCTATGTTAAAGTCAGAGTTTACATATCAACAGAAGGATTTAGCATTGAAGTAGCTAAGTTAATGTGTTGGATTAGCATGATGTTGATGTGAGGAATTAGCATGTAACTGGGAGATTAGCAGGATGTTAATGTGAGGAATTAGCATGTAACTGGGAGATTAGCATGATGTTGATGTGAGGAATTAGCATGTAACTGGGAGATTAGCAGAATGTTAACGTGAGGGATCAGCATGTGACTGGTCACGGAAGTAGCTATGTTAAAGTCCGAGTTTACATATCAACATAAGGATTTAGCATTGATGTAGCTGTGTTAATGTGTTGGATTAGCAGGATGTTAAAGTCAACAAATTAGAATGTAACTGGGAGATTAGCATGATGTTAGTGTGAGGGATCAGCATGTGACTGGTCACGGAAGTAGCTATGTTAAAGTCAGAGTTTACATATCAACAGAAGGATTTAGCATTGAAGTAGCTGTGTTAATGTGTTGGATTAGCAGGGTGTTAAAGTCCGAGTTTACATATCAACAGAATAATTTAGCATTGAAATAGCTGTGTTAATGTGTTGGATTAGCAGGATGTTAAAGGCAGAATGTTAGTGTGAGGGATTAGCATGCCGGTTTATTTTTTCCTTGTTTCAACGTTAGCACCACGGAAAGCGACGAGCTTTGTTCAGACGGACGAGTCCATCATTGTTCGGAACGGAGGAGGGGGGAGAGGGAGAAGCAGCCACGATGCGCTGGGTCTGCAATTATTTTGCAGTAGGGGGCGACAGTTGCTTCGTGTTTCCCCCAATTAAGTTATTAGCGAGTTTTCAAGTTTGTGAATTTCAGACGTTGGGAGCTACTAAGGAGAAGGCGCTGCATTGCGTAGAACATCTCTGACTGTTGTTGTATCTGTAAAGCAAAACAAATACAGTACAGTTTAAATTTTTATTTAAAGCTTTCGTGACTGCAGCGATTTATATTCTTGGTTCTTTCGGTAAAGTCACCACGTAGAAGGGAAACACTAAAATATTAAAAATATAAAACAATTAAATTCTCACGACGTTTCGACTGCAACGCAAGCAATCATCGTCAGGTGTGAAAACCACTGCAAGAAAATTTTCTTGATATGTGGTTTTCACACGTGAGAATTTTATCGTTTTATATTTTTATTATTTTATTGTTTCCCTTCTACGTGGTGACTTTACCGAAAGAACCAATAATAGAGTACAGTTTGTTTACCGATGCAGTTTTCTGCATCGTTTAATCTGGCTTCTGCCGCACATCACGAACACAACGTCCGCGTGACGATTATCCGAACCGGTCCCGGGCCTCCACTCAACTCGGCCTCAAATGAGTACCCTGGTGCGGTGTGTGAACATTGCCACTGGGGAGACAAAGGCGGCCGGGCGTGGTGCTGGCCACCCACCCCCTCGTGTACCGTGCCGGCCTTAACAATGATGCTCGCGAGCAGCACTTGACCCAACAGTCTGTTAAGGCTACACGGGGACGATTTTCGTCTTGCATTGATTGTGTACTGCGTTGCGTATGACATTTTTTTAAACAATTAAATGAGGCAGATGTCTTGTTATGTTTTTTTTTTATCAGGCGCAGCGAAGAAGCTGAGATTCGTAGCAGGCTTGAAAGAAATATTCGTGAAAAAAATACAGAAATAGGTAGGCAACGTTTTGAGAGTGTCAGTGACCATTGCGAGTGTTAATTATTTATCGCACGTGTGACATTTGACCTCTATCAGGAGTGTACATTGTTAACGTCTGTTTAATATATTTTCATCGTTGTCCAACGTTTATTGGTAATCCTTAATTAATATTATCACTCGATTAATACTTTTAGGTAATTTGAAGATTGCAAGCGACAATAACGACATGAAACATCGCGAAACGCTGGTGAGCACATTTCAATGTCGTCTATCGCAATATCAGCCAGAAGAGCGGACGACGTTCAACGTCGCGATTGTAGTTCACAAGTTCATTAGCCAAGTAAAGCCCAATGAGCCAAAAAAGCTCTTTGTCAATGGTGGCTCAGCAAATCATTCTATTTGAACAATTACACAGGTTCACATTTTTAAAATAAATCAATTAGATTGTACTATTTACATTCACATTTGAAACTTTTGTGATCTTAACAGTCGGTTTAGGTGAGGACAGAGATGACAGAGTGAAGGTGCTAAGAGACGATGCTAGATGGTTCCAAAGCTTTGTAGCAGCTACATTAATGATTTCGATTTATCTTCCCACCCGCCCCACTTCTCTGAAATGGTTCAATTGCGTTGGGATTGTTTTCCGCCAGCGAAGTCACCTGCTTGAGCAAGCTATGCAGCGTTGCCGTATTGGGGCTCGCACTTTGTTACCCAAAAAAAAACACAATCGCTTTTCGATTTATAATAATAGGGTTTTTCCTCTTTTTTCTGGCAATAAAACTGAAACCTTTTTACGAGGATTCACGTCACTGCAATAACCACAATACCTGCAGTCAAAATGCAAACAAAAAACCTACTATGATAATATATATGTGGCATTGTCCTTGAAACTGATTGGTCCACACCAAGGGACGGCTTTCTTTTGAGCCTCGACCCAATTGGTGCTCGACAAGATGACGCCAAAAGGCGTACATTGTCTTTGAGCTGTGTGACGCCTTTTGGCGTGGACCAATCAGTTTCAAGGACAATGCCACATATATTATCATAGTAGGTTTTTTGTTTGAATTTTGACTGCAGGTATATTGTGGTCAATGCAGCGACGTGACTCCTCGTAAAAAAAGGTTTCAGTTTTGTTGCCAAAAAAAGGGGGAAAACCCCTCTATTATTATATTTTGGCACTGGCAAAGGAGGTCCAATGATGTAGATGCTCACCCCGAGCCCTCATTACCTGGATAGTGCATTGTCTTTGAGCTGTGTGACGCCTTTTGGCGTCATGTGGTCTAGCACCAATTGGGTCGAGGCTCAAAAGAAAGCCGTCCCTAGGTGTGGACCAATCAGTTTCAAGGACAATGCCACATATATATATTATCATAGTAGGTTTTTTTGTTTGCGTTTTGACTGCAGGTATTGTGGTCGATGCAGCGACATGAATCCTTGTATAAAAAGGTTTCAGTTTTGTTGCCAGAAAAAAGGGGGAAAACCCCTATTATATTATTATATTTTGGCACTGGCAAAGGAGGTCTAACGGTGCTTTTCGATTTTATCAAACACGGAACGCCGGCCACTGCGTCGGTCTCCGTCGCTGTGCTCGCAACGGCGTTTGGGTCGCGTCCCAATATTTTTTGTTTTGCTTGGCAAGGCGTTTCACGTTGAGCTCCTGAGAGGCTCGGGGAGCACGTGGGGGGGGGGGAGGGGGGAGAGAAAGGGAACGTTCAGACGGCATCCGAGAGCATTTACATTATGAGACCTCCTTTGCCAGTAACAAGATATAGTAATAGGTTCTACCCTTTTAAACTGGCACGAAAAACTGACACCTTTATTCAAGGCATCATGTCTGCAATAACCACAACACAAGCAGTCAAAATGCAAACAAAAGAGACAACTCTGATAATAATATTGGCACTGTCCTTGAATTTGAGTTTTTTGTGCCAGTTAAAAGGGTAAAAACCTATTCCTATATCTTGTTACTGGCAAAGGAGGTCTCATAATGTAAATGCTCACCCCGAGCCCTCAATACTCTGATAGTGCGTTGTTTTTGAGTTGTACGCCTTTTGGCATCTTCTGGTCCAACACCAGTGGAGACTAGGCTCTAAGAAAAGCCGTCTCGGGTGTGGACCAATCAAATTCAAGGACAGTGCCAATATCGTTATCAGAGTTGTCTTTTTGCTTGCATTTTGACTGCTTGTGTTGCGGTTATTGCAGACATGATGCCTTGAATAAAGGTGTCAGTTTTTGGTGCCAGTTAAAAGGGTAAAAACCTATTCCTATATCTTGTTACTGGCAAAGGAGGTCTCATAATGTAAATGCTCACCCCGAGCCCTCAATACTCTGATAGTGCGCTGTTTTTGAGTTGTACGCCTTTTGGCGTCTTCTGGTCCAACACCAGTGGAGACTAGGCTCTAAGAAAAGCCGTCTCGGGTGTGGACCAATCAAATTCAAGGACAGTGCCAATATCATTATCAGAGTTGTCTCTTTTTTGCTTGCATTTTGACTGCTTGTGTTGCGGTTATTGCAGACATGATGCCTTGAATAAAGGTGTCAGTTTTTGGTGCCAGTTAAAAGGGTAAAACCTATCGCTACGGCATCCGAGAGCTTACGCCCACCGTGGTGCAATAAACACATCTTGGGGTATCGTAGGAAGTGTTGGTCTCGTGTCGTGTCTTGCGTGAAGGAATCCTTAGACGCGTTCAAACGAGAGAGAGCTTCACTCCAAGAAGCCGTCTGTCAAATGGAACAGCGGATAGCCGCCATGGAAACGCTGAAAAACGAAAGCAAGGTATTTCGAACGTTTCTTAAATCTACGGGTAAAATAATAACCCGCGCAACACTTCCCTGTGAGCGTTATCGTTTGCAAACGCGTGTTAGAATTGCGTCAATTGTCGTCGCTGCGGATGCTCTTTTTTGCGCGCACAAATGTGGCAATTCGCGTCGCCCGGCGCCGCATCTTGGGGCGTCGTTTACCTTCCAGAGCGAACTCAACGGAGCGAAAGCAAAAGAGCGCGTCTTGGAGAATGACCTCAGAGACGCCTTGAACGCGGTGAACGTCCTGGAATCAGAGCTGTCTCAGGAGAGGTAAATGTTGGAGCGTTATTTTTCAGCTCGCTCATTCGGGCGCATTTAGGCGTTCCCCTCCTCCTCCCCCTTCGCCCTCTCTCCCTTTTATCGTTTCAACCCCCGGCCGTCCTTCCCCCGAGAGCGGTGTCTCTTCACCTTGACCGCAGCCTGCCACCCCTTGTGGCTCTCAGCCGTTAACAACGTCGTACAACGTCGATACGGTAGAAACCGTGGGATCGCGAGCTCGATTCGTTCCGGAAACGTGTTTTGTAATCCAAAGCACTCGCGTATAATCAGAGCACTCGGTACATCAGTTGTGATCACGTGACGCCCGGCAGTACAAAGCGTGTCTACACGTGCGCTGCGCGTATTGCGAGAACCTCGCTCGTTTATCAAGTTAATATTTATTTACAAATGTAGCCCGTCTCGCCAAACACTCGCAGGCCAAGTTACTCGCAATCCAAGGTTTTACTGTACACAGCAACTCCTCTGCACCCCCTGTGGGACGTAAGGCCACAATAAATACACAGGGGTTGATGAAACAAAGTAGTTGTACTAACGTATCCACGCTAAATTTGCGTTTTGTTTTTTCACCTTCTAAAGAAAACAAATCTGGCCGTGTCTCGTACCCCCCCAGAAAGGGAATCTCGCACCCTCAGGTTGTGAAGAGCCATTGCCCTACAGGGTTATCCGAGTTAAGGAAGTAGACACCAGGGAAGTAGAGTTTATTTAAACACATGGCATCGACGGGTTAAAGATATAAAACGCCGGTGAATAATCGGCGTGCTTGACAGGTGTCAAGTCCCAGGCAATGTCGTCTGTCTGTGTGTGTGTGTGTACCTTAAGCGTACACACACACACACAGACAGACGACATTACATACAGACACTTACATACAGACTCTTACATAAAGACACTTACATACGGACAATTACATACAGACACTAAGACACTTACATACAGACACTTACATACAGACACTTACATACAGACACTGAGACACTTACATAGACACTTACATACAGACACTTACATACAGACACTTACATACTGACACAAACAGACACTGAGACACTTACATACAGACACTTACATAAAGACATTTACATACAGATACTGAGACACTTACATACAAACACTTACATACAGACACTTACATACAGACACTTATATACAGACACTTACATACAGACAGTTACATACAGACACTTACATACAGACACTTACATACAGACACTGAAACACTTAAATAGACACTTACATACAGAAACTTACATACACTTACATACAGACACTGAGACACTTACATACAGACACTTACATACAGACACTTACATACACTTACATACAGACACTGAGACACTTACATACAGACACTTACATACAGACACTTAAATACAGACACTGAGACACTTACATAGACACATACAGACGCTTACATACAGACACTTACATACAGACACTGAGACACTTACATACAGACACTGTGACACTGACATACAGACACTTACATACAGACACTTACATTGAGACACTTACATACAGAAACTTACATACAGACACTGAGACACTTACATAGAGACACTACTTACAGACACTTACATACAGAAGCTTACATACAGACACTTACATACAGACACTGAGACACTTACATACAGACACTTACATACAGACACTGAGACACTTACATACAGACACTTACATACAGGCACTTATATACAGACACTTACATACAGACACTTACAAACAGGCACTTACATACAGACACTTACATACAGACACTTACAAACATACACTTACATACAGAAACTTACATACAGACACTTAGATACAGATACTTACATACAGACACTTACAGACACTTACATACAGCCACTTACATACAGACGCTTACATACAGACACTTACATACAGACACTTACATACAGACACAAACAGACACTTACATACAGACACTTACATACAGACACTAAGACACTTACATACAGACACTTACACACAGACATTTACATACAGATACTTACATACAGACACTTACATACAGACACTTACATACAGACACTTACATACAGACACTTACATATAGACACTTACATACAGACCCTTACATACAGACACTTAGACACTTACATACTGACACTTACATACAGACTCTTACATAGAGACACTTACATACAGACACTTAGACACGTACATACAGACACTTGCATACAGACTCTTACATAAAGACACTTACATACAGACAATTACATACAGACACTTACCTTGAGACACGTACATACAGACACTTACATACAGACACTTACATTGAGACACTTACATACAGACACATACAGACACTAAGACACTTACATAGAGACACTACTTACAGACACTTACATACAGAAGCTTACATACAGACACTTACATACAGACACTTATATACAGACACTTACATACAGACATTTACATACAGACACTTACATACAGACACTTACATACAGACACTGAAACACTTACATAGACACATACAGAAACTTACATACACTTACATACAGACACTTACATACAGACACTTACATACACTTACATACAGACACTGAGACACTTACATACAGACACTTACATACAGACACTTAAATACAGACACTGAGACACTTACATAGACACATACAGACGCTTACATACAGACACTTACATACAGACACTGAGACACTTACATAGACACTTAAATACAGAAACTTACATACACTTACATACAGACACTTACATACAGACACTTATATACAGACACTTACATACAGACAGTTACATACAGACACTTACATACAGACACTTACATACAGACACTGAAACACTTACATAGACACTTACATACAGAAACTTACATACACTTACATACAGACACTGAGACACTTACATACAGACACTTACATACAGACACTTACATACACTTACATACAGACACTTACATACAGACACTTATATACAGACACTTACATTCAGACAGTTACATACAGACACTTACATACAGACACTGAGACACTTACATAGACACTTACATACAGAAACTTACATACACTTACATACAGACACTTACATACAGACACTTATATACAGACACTTACATACAGACAGTTACATACAGACACTTACATACAGACACTTACATACAGACACTTACATACACTTACATACAGACACTGAGACACTTACATACAGACACTTACATACAGACACTTAAATACAGACACTGAGACACTTACATAGACACATACAGACGCTTACATACAGACACTTACATACAGACACTGAGACACTTACATACAGACACTTACATACAGACACTGTGACACTGACATACAGACACTTACATACAGACACTTACATTGAGACACTTACATACAGAAACTTACATAGAGACACTACTTACAGACACTTACATACAGAAGCTTACATACAGACACTTACATACAGACACTGAGACACTTACATACAGACACTTACATACAGACACTGAGACACTTACATACAGACACTTACATACAGGCACTTATATACAGACACTTACATACAGACACTTACAAACGGGCACTTACATACAGACACTTACATACAGACACTTACAAACATACACTTACATACAGAAACTTACATACAGACACTTACATACAGATACTTACATACAGACACTTACATACACTTACATACAGCCACTTACATAAAGACACTTACATACAGACACTTACATACAGACACTTACATACACTTACATACAGACACTTACATACAGATACTGAGACACTTACATACAGACACTTACATACAGACACTTACATACAGACACTTACATACAGACACTTACATACAGATACTTACATACAGACACTTACATACAGACACTTACATACAGACACTTACATATAGACACTTACATACAGACCCTTACATACAGACACTTAGACACTTACATACTGACACTTACATACAGACTCTTACATAGAGATACTTACATACAGACACTTAGACACGTACATACAGACACTTGCATACAGACTCTTACATAAAGACACTTACATACAGACAATTACATACAGACACTTACCTTGAGACACGTACATACAGACACTTACATACAGACACTTACATTGAGACACTTACATACAGACACTTACATACAGACACTGAGACACTTACATAGAGACACTACTTACAGACACGTACATACAGAAGCTTACATACAGACACTTACATACAGACACTTATATACAGACACTTACATACAGACACTTACATACAGACACTTACATACAGACACTTACATACAGACACTGAAACACTTACATAGACACATACAGAAAGTTACATACACTTACATACAGACACTTACATACAGACACTTACATACACTTACATACAGACACTGAGACACTTACATACAGACACTTACATACAGACACTTAAATACAGACACTGAGACACTTACATAGACACATACAGACGCTTACATACAGACACTTACATACAGACACTGAGACACTTACATACAGACACTTACATACAGACACTGTGACACTGACATACAGACACTTACATACAGACACTTACATTGAGACACTTACATACAGAAACTTACATACAGACACTGAGACACTTACATAGAGACACTACTTACAGACACTTACATACAGAAGCTTACATACAGACACTTACATACAGACACTGAGACACTTACATACAGACACTTACATACAGACACTGAGACACTTACATACAGACACTTACATACAGGCACTTATATACAGACACTTACATACAGACACTTACAAACAGGCACTTACATACAGACACTTACATACAGACACTTACAACCATACACTTACATACAGACACTTACACACAGACATTTACATACAGATACTTACATACAGACACTTACATACAGACACTTATATACAGACACTTACATACAGACACTTACAGACACTTACATACAGCCACTTACATACAGACGCTTACATACAGACACTTACATACAGACACTTACATACAGACACAAACAGACACTTAGAATCAGAATCAGAAAGGGTTTTATTCGCCATGTAAGTTCACACCGACACGGAATTTACTTTGGCAGGATGGTGCATACATTCAACATATAGGAATCTAAAATCTTAAATAAGTTTTAAACAAGTCTTACTATAATAAGGGTTAAAAGTCTAACACTAAGGGGCTGAAGTATATAAAATTAAATAAATATCGAATATAAAATAGCTTTAAGATATAATTTAAAAATACAAATAGGGAAACATAGTTAATATCAGCAACGTGTCGTTATGTAGATCAAATGTTAAAAACAGTGTTAGCCCTTGGCCTTGTTTAACAGGCCAGCAGCAGATGGGAAGAAACTGTTTTTATGGCGTGAGGTTTTGGTCCTGATGGACCGAAGCATTCTGCCGGAGGGGAGTAGCTGAAACAGAGAGTGTCCAGGGTGGGAGAAATCGGCCATAATCTTCCTCGCTCGCCTCATAGACCTTGTCGTGTGCAGGTCCTCGAGGGTCGGTAGATTGCAGGCAATTACCTTCTCAGCAGTGTGGATGATACGCTGCAGTCTGCTCTTGTCCTTGGCAGTGGCAGCAGCGTACCAGACGGTTATGGAGGAGGTGAGGATGGATTCAATGATCGCTGTATAGAATTGCACCATCATTGTCTTTGGCAGGTTGAATTTCTTCAGCTGCCGTAGAAAGTACATCCTCTGTTGAGCTTTCTTGGTGAGGGAGCTGATGTTCAATTCCCACTTGAGGTCCCGGGAGAGAATAGTGCCCAGGAAGCGGAAGGACTCTACAATTTTTACTGGGGAGTCTAACAGGGTGATGGGGGTGAGTGGTGCTGTATTCTTCCTGAAGTCCACAACCATCTCAACTGTCTTTAGAGCATTTAGCTCTAAGTTGTTCTGGCTACACCAGGTCACCAGATTGTCAGCTTCCCACCTATAGTCAGACTCATCCCCACCAGAGATCAGCCCAATGAGGGTGGTGTCATCCGCAAACTTCAATAGTTTGACGGACAGATGATTGGAGGTGCAGCTGTTGGTATACAGGGAGAAGAGCAGAGGGGAAAGGACGCAGCCCTGAGGAGTTCCGGTGCTGATGGACCTGGAGCCAGAGACTTGTGTTCCCAGCTTAACGCACTGCTTCCTGTCAGACAGGAAGTCTGTGATCCATTTACAGGTGGTGTATGGCACGTTCAGCTGGAAGAGCTTGTCCTGAAGCAGGGCAGGGATGATGGTGTTGAAGGCAAAGCTGAAGTCCACAAACAGGATCCTGGCGTAGGATGCTGGGGCGTCCAGATGCTGTAGGGTGAAGTGGAGGGCCATGTTAACTGCATCGTCCACAGACCTGTTGGCTCTGTAGGCAAACTGAAGGGGGTCCAGGAGAGGGTCTGTGATGGCTTTGAGGTGTGCCAGGACCAGGCGCTCAAAAGACTTCATTACCACAGATGTAAGGGCGACCGGTCTGTAATCATTTAGTCCTGTTGGCCTTAGCTTTTTGGGCACAGGGATGATGGTGGAGGACTTGAGACAGGCTGGTACATGGCATGTCTCCAGGGAGGTGTTAAAGATGTTGGTGAACACCGGAGACAGCTGGTCAGCGCAGTGCCTGAGGGTGGCTGGAGAGACAGAGTCCGGCCCGGCTGCTTTGCGTGGATTCTGCCTCTTGAAAAGTCTATTAACTTCTCCCTCCTGAAAGGAGATAGTCGTCTCTGTAGTATTGGTGGGGGATGGGGCCTCTTGGGTTGGAAGGGGTGGTTCAGGACAGTCCAATTGTCTTTCAAATCTACAGTAGAACTCGTTCAGGTCGTTGGCTAGGCGGGAGTCGTTAGTGGTGTGGGGGGCTCTGGGTTTGTAGTTGGTGATCTGCCTGAGCCCTCTCCAGACAGAAGCAGCGTCGTTTGTAGAGAACTGGTGTTTTAGTCTCTCTGAGTACAGTCGTTTAGCCTCTCTCACCGCTTTGCTAAACCTGTTCTTCGACTCCTTGAATCTGTCTCTATCTCCACTCCTAAACGCTTCCTCCTTCTCCAACCTCAACCTTCTGAGCTTTGCTGAGAACCAGGGCTTATTGTTGTTAAAGTTCACCCTGGTACGTGTTGGGATACAGCAGTCCTCACAGAAGCTGATGTAGGACGTCACAGCCTCTGTGAGTTCATCCAGACTATTGGTAGCAGTCGTGAACATATCCCAGTCAGTACAGTCTAAGCACGCCCGCAAATCTTCCACAGCCTCACTGGTCCACTGTTTAGATGTCCTCACAGCAGGTTTACAGAGTTTTAGTTTCTGCCTGTATGCAGGAATCAGGTGGACCATGGCATGGTCAGAGTGTCCTAGTGCTGCTCGGGGGACGGCGTGGTAGGCTCTACTGACTGTAGTGTAACAGTGATCCAGAGTGTTCCCTTCTCTGGTTGGGCATTTAATGAATTGTATGTATTTGGGGAGTTCGTGGCTGAGATTACCTTTGTTAAAGTCGCCAAGTACGATAACCAACGAATCTGGATTTGCTCGCTCCACACTCAGAATCTGATCGGCGAGCATGCGTTGGGCCTCTTTAACCTGAGGACAAGGCGGCAAATAAACTCCGACCAAAATGAGCGACGCGAACTCGCGAGGCGAGTAAAACGGTTTACAGGTTATAAAAATTGATTCAAGGAGTGGAGAACAATGTTGCAGAATCACTGTGACATCTACACACCAGCCACTGTTAATGTAAAAACAAATACCACCGCCTTTCGTCTTGCCGGAGAGTGCTATGTCACGATCCGATCTTACAAGATGGAATCCTGCTAGTTGTAGCGAAGTGTCCGGAATCAAATCACACAGCCATGTTTCCGTGAAGCACAATGCAGAAGCTGAAAGAAAGTCTTTGTTTTTTACCATCAGTAGCTGAAGTTCATCCATTTTGTTGTACATTGAACGTACGTTGGAGAGGAAAAAGCTCGGAAGCACTGTTCGGATCCCGCGTCTGCGTAGCCGTACTAGAGCCCCCGACCGTTTACCCCTTGGGCGGCGTTTCGTTGCTTGAGCAAAGCCTAGCGCGGCATTGACTAGAATGCCTACTAATTCTGCCGCTGGAAGCAGAAAAGTAGGAATTAAATCCACAGGAGTTGTTTCCCTGATATTTAAAAGTTCGTCTCTTGTTAGAGAACTCCGAAAATCTTGGCAAAACACTGAATTGACAGACAAAACAAGACAAAACAGGGCGCACCGACCGGCTGAGGCTACCATCATCAGCGCCATCTTCGCACCAGCACGGGTGTGCTGAACAGCAGGACTCTCTCACCAGCACTGGTGTGTTGAACAGTAGGCCCCTCTCACCAGCATGGGAGTGGTGAACAGCAGGCCCCTCTCACCAACACGGGTGTGATGAACAGTAGGCCTCTCTCACCAGCATGGAAGTGAACAGCAGGCCCCTCTCACCAACACGGGGGTGATGAACAGCACGCCCCTCACACCAGCACGGGTGTGATGAATAGTAGGCCTCTCTCACCAGCACGGGTGTGATGAACAGCAGGCCCCTCTCACCAGCACGGGTGTGTTGAACAGCAGGCCCCTCTCACCAGCACGGGTGTGTTGAACAGCAGGCCCCTCTCACCAGCACGGGTGTGTTGAACAGCAGGCCCCTCTCACCAGCACGGGTGTGCTGAACAGTAGGCCCCTCTCACCAGCACGGGTCTGTTGAACAGCAGGCCCCTCTCACCAGCACGGGTGTGCTGAACAGTAGACCCCTCAACACGGGTGTGCTGAACAGCAGGCCTCTCTCACCAACACGGGTGTGCTGAACAGTAGGCCCCTCAACAGCAGGCCCCTCTCACCAGCACGGGTGTGCTGAACAGCAGGCCTCTCTCACCAGCACCGGTGTGCTGAACAGCAGGCCCCTCTCACCAACACGGATGTGATGAACAGCAGGCCCCTCTCACCAGCACGGGTGTGCTGAAAAGCAGGCCCCTCTCACCAGCACGGGTGTGTTGAACAGCAGGCCTCTCTCACCAGCACGGGTGTGCTGAAAAGCAGGCCCCTCTCACCAGCACAGGTGTGTTGAACCGCAGGCCTCTCTCACCAGCAAGGGTGTGCTGAAAAGCAGGCCCCTCTCACCAGCACGGGTGTGTTGAACAGCAGGCCTCTCTCACCAGCAAGGGTGTGCTGAACAGCAGGCCCCTCAACACGGGTGTACTGAACAGCAGGCCTCTCTCACCAGCACGGGTGTGATGAACAGCAGGCCCCAAAACAGCAGGCCTCTCTCACCAGCACGGGTGTGATGAACAGCAGGCCTCTCTCACCAGCACGAGTGTGTTGAACAGCAAGCCCCTCTCAAGACAAAACAAGACAAAACTGGACAAAACAGGGCGCACCAACCGGCCGAGGCTGCCATCATCGGCGCCATCTTGCACATACATACAGACACTTACATACAGACACTAAGACACTTACATACAGACACTTACACACAGACATTTACATACAGATACTTACATACAGACACTTACATACAGACACTTACATACAGACACTTACATATAGACACTTACATACAGACCCTTACATACAGACACTTAGACACTTACATACTGACACTTACATACAGACTCTTACATAGAGACACTTACATACAGACACTTAGACACGTACATACAGACACTTGCATACAGACTCTTACATAAAGACACTTACATACAGACAATTACATACAGACACTTACCTTGAGACACGTACATACAGACACTTACATACAGACACTTACATTGAGACACTTACATACAGACACATACAGACACTGAGACACTTACATAGAGACACTACTTACAGACACTTACATACAGAAGCTTACATACAGACACTTACATACAGACACTTATATACAGACACTTACATACAGACACTTACATACAGACACTTACATACAGACACTTACATACAGACACTGAAACACTTACATAGACACATACAGAAACTTACATACACTTACATACAGACACTTAAATACAGACACTGAGACACTTACATAGACACATACAGACGCTTACATACAGACACTTACATACAGACACTGAGACACTTACATAGACACTTACATACAGAAACTTACATACACTTACATACAGACACTTACATACAGACACTTATATACAGACACTTACATTCAGACAGTTACATACAGACACTTACATACAGACACTGAGACACTTACATAGACACTTACATACAGAAACTTACATACACTTACATACAGACACTTACATACAGACACTTATATACAGACACTTACATTGAGACACTTACATACAGAAACTTACATACAGACACTGAGACACTTACATAGAGAAACTACTTACAGACACTTACATACAGAAGCTTACATACAGACACTTACATACAGACACTGAGACACTTACATACAGACACTTACATACAGACACTGAGACACTTACATACAGACACTTACATACAGACACTGAGACACTTACATACAGACACTTACATACAGACACTTACATTGAGACACTTACATACAGACACATACAGACACTGAGACACTTACATAGAGACACTACTTACAGACACTTACATACAGAAGCTTACATACAGACACTTACATACAGACACTTATATACAGACACTTACATACAGACACTTACATACAGACACTTACATACAGACACTTACATACAGACACTGAAACACTTACATAGACACATACAGAAACTTACATACACTTACATACAGACACTTAAATACAGACACTGAGACACTTACATAGACACATACAGACGCTTACATACAGACACTTACATACAGACACTGAGACACTTACATAGACACTTACATACAGAAACTTACATACACTTACATACAGACACTTACATACAGACACTTATATACAGACACTTACATTCAGACAGTTACATACAGACACTTACATACAGACACTGAGACACTTACATAGACACTTACATACAGAAACTTACATACACTTACATACAGACACTTACATACAGACACTTATATACAGACACTTACATTGAGACACTTACATACAGAAACTTACATACAGACACTGAGACACTTACATAGAGAAACTACTTACAGACACTTACATACAGAAGCTTACATACAGACACTTACATACAGACACTGAGACACTTACATACAGACACTTACATACAGACACTGAGACACTTACATACAGACACTTACATACAGGCACTTATATACAGACACTTACATACAGACACTTACAAACAGGCACTTACATACAGACACTTACATACAGACACTTACATACAGACACTTACATACAGAAACTTACATACAGACACTTACATACAGATACTTACATACAGACACTTACAGACACTTACATACAGCCACTTACATACAGACACTTACATACAGACACTTACATACAGACACTTACATACAGACACAAACAGACACTTACATACAGACACTTACATACAGACACTAAGACACTTACATACAGACACTTACACACAGACATTTACATACAGATACTTACATACAGAAACTTACATACAGACACTGAGACACTTACATAGAGACACTACTTACAGACACTTACATACAGACACTTACATACAGACACTGAGACACTTACATACAGACACTTACATACATACACTGAGACACTTACATACAGACACTTACATACAGGCACTTATATACAGACACTTACATACAGACACTTACCAACAGGCACTTACATACAGACACTTACATACAGACACTTACAGACACTTACATACCGAAACTTACATACAGACACTTACATACAGATACTTACATACAGACACTTACAGACACTTACATACAGCCACTTACATACAGACACTTACATACAGACACAAACAGACACTTACATACAGACACTTACATACAGACACTAAGACACTTACATACAGACACTTACATACAGAAACTTACATACAGACACTTAGATACAGATACTTACATACAGACACTTACAGACACTTACATACAGCCACTTACATACAGACGCTTACATACAGACACTTACATACAGACACTTACATACAGACACAAACAGACACTTACATACAGACACTTACATACAGACACTTACACACAGACATTTACATACAGATACTTACATACAGACACTTACATACAGACACTTACATACAGACACTTACATACAGACACTTACATATAGACACTTACATACAGACCCTTACATACAGACACTTAGACACTTACATACTGACACTTACATACAGACTCTTACATAGAGACACTTACATACAGACACTTAGACACGTACATACAGACACTTGCATACAGACTCTTACATAAAGACACTTACATACAGACAATTACATACAGACACTTACCTTGAGACACGTACATACAGACACTTACATACAGACACTTACATTGAGACACTTACATACAGACACATACAGACACTGAGACACTTACATAGAGACACTACTTACAGACACTTACATACAGAAGCTTACATACAGACACTTACATACAGACACTTATATACAGACACTTACATACAGACACTTACATACAGACACTTACATACAGACACTGAAACACTTACATAGACACATACAGAAACTTACATACACTTACATACAGACACTTACATACACTTACATACAGACACTGAGACACTTACATACAGACACTTATATACAGACACTTACATACAGACAGTTACATACAGACACTTACATACAGACACTTACATACAGACACTGAAACACTTACATAGACACTTACATACAGACACTTACATACACTTACATACAGACACTGAGACACTTACATACAGACACTTACATACAGGCACTTATATACAGACACTTACATACAGACACTTACAAACAGGCACTTACATACAGACACTTACATACAGACACTTACATACAGACACTTACATACAGAAACTTACATACAGACACTTACATACAGATACTTACATACAGACACTTACAGACACTTACATACAGCCACTTACATACAGACACTTACATACAGACACTTACATACAGACACTTACATACAGACACAAACAGACACTTACATACAGACACTTACATACAGACACTAAGACACTTACATACAGACACTTACACACAGACATTTACATACAGATACTTACATACAGAAACTTACATACAGACACTGAGACACTTACATAGAGACACTACTTACAGACACTTACATACAGACACTTAAATACAGACACTGAGACACTTACATACAGACACTTACATACATACACTGAGACACTTACATACAGACACTTACATACAGGCACTTATATACAGACACTTACATACAGACACTTACCAACAGGCACTTACATACAGACACTTACATACAGACACTTACAGACACTTACATACCGAAACTTACATACAGACACTTACATACAGATACTTACATACAGACACTTACAGACACTTACATACAGCCACTTACATACAGACACTTACATACAGACACAAACAGACACTTACATACAGACACTTACATACAGACACTAAGACACTTACATACAGACACTTACATACAGAAACTTACATACAGACACTTAGATACAGATACTTACATACAGACACTTACAGACACTTACATACAGCCACTTACATACAGACGCTTACATACAGACACTTACATACAGACACTTACATACAGACACAAACAGACACTTACATACAGACACTTACATACAGACACTTACACACAGACATTTACATACAGATACTTACATACAGACACTTACATACAGACACTTACATACAGACACTTACATACAGACACTTACATATAGACACTTACATACAGACCCTTACATACAGACACTTAGACACTTACATACTGACACTTACATACAGACTCTTACATAGAGACACTTACATACAGACACTTAGACACGTACATACAGACACTTGCATACAGACACTTACATTGAGACACTTACATACAGACACATACAGACACTGAGACACTTACATAGAGACACTACTTACAGACACTTACATACAGAAGCTTACATACAGACACTTACATACAGACACTTATATACAGACACTTACATACAGACACTTACATACAGACACTTACATACAGACACTGAAACACTTACATAGACACATACAGAAACTTACATACACTTACATACAGACACTTACATACACTTACATACAGACACTGAGACACTTACATACAGACACTTATATACAGACACTTACATACAGACAGTTACATACAGACACTTACATACAGACACTGAAACACTTACATAGACACATACAGAAACTTACATACACTTACATACAGACACTTAAATACAGACACTGAGACACTTACATAGACACATACAGACGCTTACATACAGACACTTACATACAGACACTGAGACACTTACATAGACACTTACATACAGAAACTTACATACACTTACATACAGACACTTACACACAGACATTTACATACAGATACTTACATACAGACACTTACATACAGACACTTACATACAGACACTTACACACAGACATTTACATACAGATACTTACATACAGACACTTACATACAGACACTTACATACAGACACTTACATACAGACACTTACATATAGACACTTACATACAGACCCTTACATACAGACACTTAGACACTTACATACTGACACTTACATACAGACTCTTACATAGAGACACTTACATACAGACACTTAGACACGTACATACAGACACTTGCATACAGACACTTACATTGAGACACTTACATACAGACACATACAGACACTGAGACACTTACATAGAGACACTACTTACAGACACTTACATACAGAAGCTTACATACAGACACTTACATACAGACACTTATATACAGACACTTACATACAGACACTTACATACAGACACTTACATACAGACACTGAAACACTTACATAGACACATACAGAAACTTACATACACTTACATACAGACACTTACATACACTTACATACAGACACTGAGACACTTACATACAGACACTTATATACAGACACTTACATACAGACAGTTACATACAGACACTTACATACAGACACTGAAACACTTACATAGACACATACAGAAACTTACATACACTTACATACAGACACTTAAATACAGACACTGAGACACTTACATAGACACATACAGACGCTTACATACAGACACTTACATACAGACACTGAGACACTTACATAGACACTTACATACAGAAACTTACATACACTTACATACAGACACTTACATACAGGCACTTATATACAGACACTTACATACAGACACTTACAAACAGGCACTTACATACAGACACTTACATACAGACACTTACATACAGACACTTACATACAGAAACTTACATACAGACACTTAGATACAGATACTTACATACAGACACTTACAGACACTTACATACAGCCACTTACATACAGACGCTTACATACAGACACTTACATACAGACACTTACATACAGACACAAACAGACACTTACATACAGACACTTACATACAGACACTTACACACAGACATTTACATACAGATACTTACATACAGACACTTACATACAGACACTTACATACAGACACTTACATACAGACACTTACATATAGACACTTACATACAGACCCTTACATACAGACACTTAGACACTTACATACTGACACTTACATACAGACTCTTACATAGAGACACTTACATACAGACACTTAGACACGTACATACAGACACTTGCATACAGACACTTACATTGAGACACTTACATACAGACACATACAGACACTGAGACACTTACATAGAGACACTACTTACAGACACTTACATACAGAAGCTTACATACAGACACTTACATACAGACACTTATATACAGACACTTACATACAGACACTTACATACAGACACTTACATACAGACACTGAAACACTTACATAGACACATACAGAAACTTACATACACTTACATACAGACACTTACATACACTTACATACAGACACTGAGACACTTACATACAGACACTTATATACAGACACTTACATACAGACAGTTACATACAGACACTTACATACAGACACTGAAACACTTACATAGACACATACAGAAACTTACATACACTTACATACAGACACTTAAATACAGACACTGAGACACTTACATAGACACATACAGACGCTTACATACAGACACTTACATACAGACACTGAGACACTTACATAGACACTTACATACAGAAACTTACATACACTTACATACAGACACTTACACACAGACATTTACATACAGATACTTACATACAGACACTTACATACAGACACTTACATACAGACACTTACACACAGACATTTACATACAGATACTTACATACAGACACTTACATACAGACACTTACATACAGACACTTACATACAGACACTTACATATAGACACTTACATACAGACCCTTACATACAGACACTTAGACACTTACATACTGACACTTACATACAGACTCTTACATAGAGACACTTACATACAGACACTTAGACACGTACATACAGACACTTGCATACAGACACTTACATTGAGACACTTACATACAGACACATACAGACACTGAGACACTTACATAGAGACACTACTTACAGACACTTACATACAGAAGCTTACATACAGACACTTACATACAGACACTTATATACAGACACTTACATACAGACACTTACATACAGACACTTACATACAGACACTGAAACACTTACATAGACACATACAGAAACTTACATACACTTACATACAGACACTTACATACACTTACATACAGACACTGAGACACTTACATACAGACACTTATATACAGACACTTACATACAGACAGTTACATACAGACACTTACATACAGACACTGAAACACTTACATAGACACATACAGAAACTTACATACACTTACATACAGACACTTAAATACAGACACTGAGACACTTACATAGACACATACAGACGCTTACATACAGACACTTACATACAGACACTGAGACACTTACATAGACACTTACATACAGAAACTTACATACACTTACATACAGACACTTACATACAGACACTTATATACAGACACTTACATTCAGACAGTTACATACAGACACTTACATACAGACACTGAGACACTTACATAGACACTTACATACAGAAACTTACATACACTTACATACAGACACTTACATACAGACACTTATATACAGACACTTACATTGAGACACTTACATACAGAAACTTACATACAGACACTGAGACACTTACATAGAGAAACTACTTACAGACACTTACATACAGAAGCTTACATACAGACACTTACATACAGACACTGAGACACTTACATACAGACACTTACATACAGACACTGAGACACTTACATACAGACACTTACATACAGACACTGAGACACTTACATACAGACACTTACATACAGACACTTACATTGAGACACTTACATACAGACACATACAGACACTGAGACACTTACATAGAGACACTACTTACAGACACTTACATACAGAAGCTTACATACAGACACTTACATACAGACACTTATATACAGACACTTACATACAGACACTTACATACAGACACTTACATACAGAAACTTACATACAGACACTTAGATACAGATACTTACATACAGACACTTACAGACACTTACATACAGCCACTTACATACAGACGCTTACATACAGACACTTACATACAGACACTTACATACAGACACAAACAGACACTTACATACAGACACTTACATACAGACACTTACACACAGACATTTACATACAGATACTTACATACAGACACTTACATACAGACACTTACATACAGACACTTACATACAGACACTTACATATAGACACTTACATACAGACCCTTACATACAGACACTTAGACACTTACATACTGACACTTACATACAGACTCTTACATAGAGACACTTACATACAGACACTTAGACACGTACATACAGACACTTGCATACAGACTCTTACATAAAGACACTTACATACAGACAATTACATACAGACACTTACCTTGAGACACGTACATACAGACACTTACATACAGACACTTACATTGAGACACTTACATACAGACACATACAGACACTGAGACACTTACATAGAGACACTACTTACAGACACTTACATACAGAAGCTTACATACAGACACTTACATACAGACACTTATATACAGACACTTACATACAGACACTTACATACAGACACTTACATACAGACACTGAAACACTTACATAGACACATACAGAAACTTACATACACTTACATACAGACACTTACATACACTTACATACAGACACTGAGACACTTACATACAGACACTTATATACAGACACTTACATACAGACAGTTACATACAGACACTTACATACAGACACTTACATACAGACACTGAAACACTTACATAGACACTTACATACAGACACTTACATACACTTACATACAGACACTGAGACACTTACATACAGTCACTTACATACAGGCACTTATATACAGACACTTACATACAGACACTTACAAACAGGCACTTACATACAGACACTTACATACAGACACTTACATACAGACACTTACATACAGAAACTTACATACAGACACTTACATACAGATACTTACATACAGACACTTACAGACACTTACATACAGCCACTTACATACAGACACTTACATACAGACACTTACATACAGACACTTACATACAGACACAAACAGACACTTACATACAGACACTTACATACAGACACTAAGACACTTACATACAGACACTTACACACAGACATTTACATACAGATACTTACATACAGAAACTTACATACAGACACTGAGACACTTACATAGAGACACTACTTACAGACACTTACATACAGACACTTACATACAGACACTGAGACACTTACATACAGACACTTACATACATACACTGAGACACTTACATACAGACACTTACATACAGGCACTTATATACAGACACTTACATACAGACACTTACCAACAGGCACTTACATACAGACACTTACATACAGACACTTACAGACACTTACATACCGAAACTTACATACAGACACTTACATACAGATACTTACATACAGACACTTACAGACACTTACATACAGCCACTTACATACAGACACTTACATACAGACACAAACAGACACTTACATACAGACACTTACATACAGACACTAAGACACTTACATACAGACACTTACATACAGAAACTTACATACAGACACTTAGATACAGATACTTACATACAGACACTTACAGACACTTACATACAGCCACTTACATACAGACGCTTACATACAGACACTTACATACAGACACTTACATACAGACACAAACAGACACTTACATACAGACACTTACATACAGACACTTACACACAGACATTTACATACAGATACTTACATACAGACACTTACATACAGACACTTACATACAGACACTTACATACAGACACTTACATATAGACACTTACATACAGACCCTTACATACAGACACTTAGACACTTACATACTGACACTTACATACAGACTCTTACATAGAGACACTTACATACAGACACTTAGACACGTACATACAGACACTTGCATACAGACTCTTACATAAAGACACTTACATACAGACAATTACATACAGACACTTACCTTGAGACACGTACATACAGACACTTACATACAGACACTTACATTGAGACACTTACATACAGACACATACAGACACTGAGACACTTACATAGAGACACTACTTACAGACACTTACATACAGAAGCTTACATACAGACACTTACATACAGACACTTATATACAGACACTTACATACAGACACTTACATACAGACACTTACATACAGACACTGAAACACTTACATAGACACATACAGAAACTTACATACACTTACATACAGACACTTACATACACTTACATACAGACACTGAGACACTTACATACAGACACTTATATACAGACACTTACATACAGACAGTTACATACAGACACTTACATACAGACACTGAAACACTTACATAGACACATACAGAAACTTACATACACTTACATACAGACACTTAAATACAGACACTGAGACACTTACATAGACACATACAGACGCTTACATACAGACACTTACATACAGACACTGAGACACTTACATAGACACTTACATACAGAAACTTACATACACTTACATACAGACACTTACATACAGACACTTATATACAGACACTTACATTCAGACAGTTACATACAGACACTTACATACAGACACTGAGACACTTACATAGACACTTACATACAGAAACTTACATACACTTACATACAGACACTTACATACAGACACTTATATACAGACACTTACATTGAGACACTTACATACAGAAACTTACATACAGACACTGAGACACTTACATAGAGAAACTACTTACAGACACTTACATACAGAAGCTTACATACAGACACTTACATACAGACACTGAGACACTTACATACAGACACTTACATACAGACACTGAGACACTTACATACAGACACTTACATACAGACACTGAGACACTTACATACAGACACTTACATACAGACACTTACATTGAGACACTTACATACAGACACATACAGACACTGAGACACTTACATAGAGACACTACTTACAGACACTTACATACAGAAGCTTACATACAGACACTTACATACAGACACTTATATACAGACACTTACATACAGACACTTACATACAGACACTTACATACAGACACTGAAACACTTACATAGACACATACAGAAACTTACATACACTTACATACAGACACTTACATACAGACACTTACATTGAGACACTTACATACAGACACATACAGACACTGAGACACTTACATAGAGACACTACTTACAGACACTTACATACAGAAGCTTACATACAGACACTTACATACAGACACTTATATACAGACACTTACATACAGACACTTACATACAGACACTTACATACAGAAACTTACATACAGACACTTAGATACAGATACTTACATACAGACACTTACAGACACTTACATACAGCCACTTACATACAGACGCTTACATACAGACACTTACATACAGACACTTACATACAGACACAAACAGACACTTACATACAGACACTTACATACAGACACTTACACACAGACATTTACATACAGATACTTACATACAGACACTTACATACAGACACTTACATACAGACACTTACATACAGACACTTACATATAGACACTTACATACAGACCCTTACATACAGACACTTAGACACTTACATACTGACACTTACATACAGACTCTTACATAGAGACACTTACATACAGACACTTAGACACGTACATACAGACACTTGCATACAGACTCTTACATAAAGACACTTACATACAGACAATTACATACAGACACTTACCTTGAGACACGTACATACAGACACTTACATACAGACACTTACATTGAGACACTTACATACAGACACATACAGACACTGAGACACTTACATAGAGACACTACTTACAGACACTTACATACAGAAGCTTACATACAGACACTTACATACAGACACTTATATACAGACACTTACATACAGACACTTACATACAGACACTTACATACAGACACTGAAACACTTACATAGACACATACAGAAACTTACATACACTTACATACAGACACTTACATACACTTACATACAGACACTGAGACACTTACATACAGACACTTATATACAGACACTTACATACAGACAGTTACATACAGACACTTACATACAGACACTGAAACACTTACATAGACACTTACATACAGACACTTACATACACTTACATACAGACACTGAGACACTTACATACAGACACTTACATACAGGCACTTATATACAGACACTTACATACAGACACTTACAAACAGGCACTTACATACAGACACTTACATACAGACACTTACATACAGACACTTACATACAGAAACTTACATACAGACACATACAGATACTTACATACAGACACTTACAGACACTTACATACAGCCACTTACATACAGACACTTACATACAGACACTTACATACAGACACTTACATACAGACACAAACAGACACTTACATACAGACACTTACATACAGACACTAAGACACTTACATACAGACACTTACACACAGACATTTACATACAGATACTTACATACAGAAACTTACATACAGACACTGAGACACTTACATAGAGACACTACTTACAGACACTTACATACAGACACTTACATACAGACACTGAGACACTTACATACAGACACTTACATACATACACTGAGACACTTACATACAGACACTTACATACAGGCACTTATATACAGACACTTACATACAGACACTTACCAACAGGCACTTACATACAGACACTTACATACAGACACTTACAGACACTTACATACCGAAACTTACATACAGACACTTACATACAGATACTTACATACAGACACTTACAGACACTTACATACAGCCACTTACATACAGACACTTACATACAGACACAAACAGACACTTACATACAGACACTTACATACAGACACTAAGACACTTACATACAGACACTTACATACAGAAACTTACATACAGACACTTAGATACAGATACTTACATACAGACACTTACAGACACTTACATACAGCCACTTACATACAGACGCTTACATACAGACACTTACATACAGACACTTACATACAGACACAAACAGACACTTACATACAGACACTTACATACAGACACTTACACACAGACATTTACATACAGATACTTACATACAGACACTTACATACAGACACTTACATACAGACACTTACATACAGACACTTACATATAGACACTTACATACAGACCCTTACATACAGACACTTAGACACTTACATACTGACACTTACATACAGACTCTTACATAGAGACACTTACATACAGACACTTAGACACGTACATACAGACACTTGCATACAGACTCTTACATAAAGACACTTACATACAGACAATTACATACAGACACTTACCTTGAGACACGTACATACAGACACTTACATACAGACACTTACATTGAGACACTTACATACAGACACATACAGACACTGAGACACTTACATAGAGACACTACTTACAGACACTTACATACAGAAGCTTACATACAGACACTTACATACAGACACTTATATACAGACACTTACATACAGACACTTACATACAGACACTTACATACAGACACTGAAACACTTACATAGACACATACAGAAACTTACATACACTTACATACAGACACTTACATACACTTACATACAGACACTGAGACACTTACATACAGACACTTATATACAGACACTTACATACAGACAGTTACATACAGACACTTACATACAGACACTGAAACACTTACATAGACACATACAGAAACTTACATACACTTACATACAGACACTTAAATACAGACACTGAGACACTTACATAGACACATACAGACGCTTACATACAGACACTTACATACAGACACTGAGACACTTACATAGACACTTACATACAGAAACTTACATACACTTACATACAGACACTTACATACAGACACTTATATACAGACACTTACATTCAGACAGTTACATACAGACACTTACATACAGACACTGAGACACTTACATAGACACTTACATACAGAAACTTACATACACTTACATACAGACACTTACATACAGACACTTATATACAGACACTTACATTGAGACACTTACATACAGAAACTTACATACAGACACTGAGACACTTACATAGAGAAACTACTTACAGACACTTACATACAGAAGCTTACATACAGACACTTACATACAGACACTGAGACACTTACATACAGACACTTACATACAGACACTGAGACACTTACATACAGACACTTACATACAGACACTGAGACACTTACATACAGACACTTACATACAGACACTTACATTGAGACACTTACATACAGACACATACAGACACTGAGACACTTACATAGAGACACTACTTACAGACACTTACATACAGAAGCTTACATACAGACACTTACATACAGACACTTATATACAGACACTTACATACAGACACTTACATACAGACACTTACATACAGACACTTACATACAGACACTGAAACACTTACATAGACACATACAGAAACTTACATACACTTACATACAGACACTTAAATACAGACACTGAGACACTTACATAGACACATACAGACGCTTACATACAGACACTTACATACAGACACTGAGACACTTACATAGACACTTACATACAGAAACTTACATACACTTACATACAGACACTTACATACAGACACTTATATACAGACACTTACATTCAGACAGTTACATACAGACACTTACATACAGACACTGAGACACTTACATAGACACTTACATACAGAAACTTACATACACTTACATACAGACACTTACATACAGACACTTATATACAGACACTTACATTGAGACACTTACATACAGAAACTTACATACAGACACTGAGACACTTACATAGAGAAACTACTTACAGACACTTACATACAGAAGCTTACATACAGACACTTACATACAGACACTGAGACACTTACATACAGACACTTACATACAGACACTGAGACACTTACATACAGACACTTACATACAGGCACTTATATACAGACACTTACATACAGACACTTACAAACAGGCACTTACATACAGACACTTACATACAGACACTTACATACAGACACTTACATACAGAAACTTACATACAGACACTTACATACAGATACTTACATACAGACACTTACAGACACTTACATACAGCCACTTACATACAGACACTTACATACAGACACTTACATACAGACACTTACATACAGACACAAACAGACACTTACATACAGACACTTACATACAGACACTAAGACACTTACATACAGACACTTACACACAGACATTTACATACAGATACTTACATACAGAAACTTACATACAGACACTGAGACACTTACATAGAGACACTACTTACAGACACTTACATACAGACACTTACATACAGACACTGAGACACTTACATACAGACACTTACATACATACACTGAGACACTTACATACAGACACTTACATACAGGCACTTATATACAGACACTTACATACAGACACTTACCAACAGGCACTTACATACAGACACTTACATACAGACACTTACAGACACTTACATACCGAAACTTACATACAGACACTTACATACAGATACTTACATACAGACACTTACAGACACTTACATACAGCCACTTACATACAGACACTTACATACAGACACAAACAGACACTTACATACAGACACTTACATACAGACACTAAGACACTTACATACAGACACTTACATACAGAAACTTACATACAGACACTTAGATACAGATACTTACATACAGACACTTACAGACACTTACATACAGCCACTTACATACAGACGCTTACATACAGACACTTACATACAGACACTTACATACAGACACAAACAGACACTTACATACAGACACTTACATACAGACACTTACACACAGACATTTACATACAGATACTTACATACAGACACTTACATACAGACACTTACATACAGACACTTACATACAGACACTTACATATAGACACTTACATACAGACCCTTACATACAGACACTTAGACACTTACATACTGACACTTACATACAGACTCTTACATAGAGACACTTACATACAGACACTTAGACACGTACATACAGACACTTGCATACAGACTCTTACATAAAGACACTTACATACAGACAATTACATACAGACACTTACCTTGAGACACGTACATACAGACACTTACATACAGACACTTACATTGAGACACTTACATACAGACACATACAGACACTGAGACACTTACATAGAGACACTACTTACAGACACTTACATACAGAAGCTTACATACAGACACTTACATACAGACACTTATATACAGACACTTACATACAGACACTTACATACAGACACTTACATACAGACACTGAAACACTTACATAGACACATACAGAAACTTACATACACTTACATACAGACACTTACATACACTTACATACAGACACTGAGACACTTACATACAGACACTTATATACAGACACTTACATACAGACAGTTACATACAGACACTTACATACAGACACTTACATACAGACACTGAAACACTTACATAGACACTTACATACAGACACTTACATACACTTACATACAGACACTGAGACACTTACATACAGACACTTACATACAGGCACTTATATACAGACACTTACATACAGACACTTACAAACAGGCACTTACATACAGACACTTACATACAGACACTTACATACAGACACTTACATACAGAAACTTACATACAGACACTTACATACAGATACTTACATACAGACACTTACAGACACTTACATACAGCCACTTACATACAGACACTTACATACAGACACTTACATACAGACACTTACATACAGACACAAACAGACACTTACATACAGACACTTACATACAGACACTAAGACACTTACATACAGACACTTACACACAGACATTTACATACAGATACTTACATACAGAAACTTACATACAGACACTGAGACACTTACATAGAGACACTACTTACAGACACTTACATACAGACACTTACATACAGACACTGAGACACTTACATACAGACACTTACATACATACACTGAGACACTTACATACAGACACTTACATACAGGCACTTATATACAGACACTTACATACAGACACTTACCAACAGGCACTTACATACAGACACTTACATACAGACACTTACAGACACTTACATACCGAAACTTACATACAGACACTTACATACAGATACTTACATACAGACACTTACAGACACTTACATACAGCCACTTACATACAGACACTTACATACAGACACAAACAGACACTTACATACAGACACTTACATACAGACACTAAGACACTTACATACAGACACTTACATACAGAAACTTACATACAGACACTTAGATACAGATACTTACATACAGACACTTACAGACACTTACATACAGCCACTTACATACAGACGCTTACATACAGACACTTACATACAGACACTTACATACAGACACAAACAGACACTTACATACAGACACTTACATACAGACACTTACACACAGACATTTACATACAGATACTTACATACAGACACTTACATACAGACACTTACATACAGACACTTACATACAGACACTTACATATAGACACTTACATACAGACCCTTACATACAGACACTTAGACACTTACATACTGACACTTACATACAGACTCTTACATAGAGACACTTACATACAGACACTTAGACACGTACATACAGACACTTGCATACAGACTCTTACATAAAGACACTTACATACAGACAATTACATACAGACACTTACCTTGAGACACGTACATACAGACACTTACATACAGACACTTACATTGAGACACTTACATACAGACACATACAGACACTGAGACACTTACATAGAGACACTACTTACAGACACTTACATACAGAAGCTTACATACAGACACTTACATACAGACACTTATATACAGACACTTACATACAGACACTTACATACAGACACTTACATACAGACACTGAAACACTTACATAGACACATACAGAAACTTACATACACTTACATACAGACACTTACATACACTTACATACAGACACTGAGACACTTACATACAGACACTTATATACAGACACTTACATACAGACAGTTACATACAGACACTTACATACAGACACTTACATACAGACACTGAAACACTTACATAGACACTTACATACAGACACTTACATACACTTACATACAGACACTGAGACACTTACATACAGACACTTACATACAGACACTTACATACACTTACATACAGACACTTACATACAGACACTTACATACAGACACTTACATACAGACACTGAGACACTTACATAGACACATACAGAAACTTACATACAGAAACTTACATACACTTACATACAGACACTTACATACAGACACTTATATACAGACACTTACATACAGACAGTTACATACAGACACTTACATACAGACACTTACATACAGACACTGAAACACTTACATAGACACTTACATACAGAAACTTACATACACTTACATACAGACACTGAGACACTTACAAACAGGCACTTACATACAGACACTTACATACACTTACATACAGACACTTACATACAGACACTTATATACAGACACTTACATACAGACACTTATATACAGACACTTACATACAGACAGTTACATACAGACACTTACATACAGACACTTACATACAGACACTGAAACACTTACATAGACACTTACATACAGAAACTTACATACACTTACATACAGACACTGAGACACTTACAAACAGGCACTTACATACAGACACTTACATACAGACACTTACATACAGACACTTACATACAGAAACTTACATACAGACACTTACATACAGATACTTACATACAGACACTTACAGACACTTACATACAGCCACTTACATACAGACACTTACATACAGACACTTACATACAGACACTTACATACAGACACAAACAGACACTTACATACAGACACTTACATACAGACACTAAGACACTTACATACAGACACTTACGCACAGACATTTACATACAGATACTTACATACAGAAACTTACATACAGACACTGAGACACTTACATAGAGACACTACTTACAGACACTTACATACAGAAGCTTACATACAGACACTTACATACAGACACTGAGACACTTACATACAGACACTTACATACAGACACTGAGACACTTACATACAGACACTTACATACAGACACTGAGACACTTACATACAGACACTTACATACAGACACTTACATACAGGCACTTACATACAGACACTTACATACAGACACTTACATACACTTACATACATACACTTACATACAGACACTTACATACACTTACATACAGACACTGAGACACTTACATACAGACACTTATATACAGACACTTACATACAGACAGTTACATACAGACACTTACATACAGACACTTACATACAGACACTGAAACACTTACATAGACACTTACATACAGAAACTTACAGACACTTACATACAGACACTGAGACACTTACATAGCACATACAGAAACTTACATACAGAAACTTACATACACTTACATACAGACACTTACATACAGACACTTATATACAGACACTTACATACAGACAGTTACATACAGACACTTACATACAGACACTGAAACACTTACATAGACACTTACATACAGAAACTTACATACACTTACATACAGACACTGAGACACTTACAAACAGGCACTTACATACAGACACTTACATACACTTACATACAGACACTTACATACAGACACTTATATACAGACACTTACATACAGACACTTATATACAGACACTTACATACAGACAGTTACATACAGACACTTACATACAGACACTTACATACAGACACTGAAACACTTACATAGACACTTACATACAGAAACTTACATACACTTACATACAGACACTGAGACACTTACAAACAGGCACTTACATACAGACACTTACATACAGACACTTACATACAGACACTTACATACAGAAACTTACATACAGACACTTACATACAGATACTTACATACAGACACTTACAGACACTTACATACAGCCACTTACATACAGACACTTACATACAGACACTTACATACAGACACTTACATACAGACACAAACAGACACTTACATACAGACACTTACATACAGACACTAAGACACTTACATACAGACACTTACGCACAGACATTTACATACAGATACTTACATACAGAAACTTACATACAGACACTGAGACACTTACATAGAGACACTACTTACAGACACTTACATACAGAAGCTTACATACAGACACTTACATACAGACACTGAGACACTTACATACAGACACTTACATACAGACACTGAGACACTTACATACAGACACTTACATACAGACACTGAGACACTTACATACAGACACTTACATACAGACACTTACATACAGGCACTTACATACAGACACTTACATACAGACACTTACATACACTTACATACATACACTTACATACAGACACTTACATACACTTACATACAGACACTGAGACACTTACATACAGACACTTATATACAGACACTTACATACAGACAGTTACATACAGACACTTACATACAGACACTTACATACAGACACTGAAACACTTACATAGACACTTACATACAGAAACTTACATACACTTACATACAGACACTGAGACACTTACATACAGACACTTACATACAGACACTTACATACACTTACATACAGACACTTACATACAGACACTTATATACAGACACTTACATACAGACACTTACATACAGACACTGAGACACTTACATAGACACATACAGAAACTTACATACAGAAACTTACATACACTTACATACAGACACTTACATACAGACACTTATATACAGACACTTACAGACAGTTACATACAGACACTTACATACAGACACTTACATACAGACACTGAAACACTTACATAGACACTTACATACAGAAACTTACATACACTTACATACAGACACTGAGACACTTACAAACAGGCACTTACATACAGACACTTACATACACTTACATACAGACACTTACATACAGACACTTATATACAGACACTTACATACAGACACTGAGACACTTACATAGACACATACAGAAACTTACATACAGAAACTTACATACACTTACATACAGACACTTACATACAGACACTTATATACAGACACTTACATACAGACAGTTACATACAGACACTTACATACAGACACTTACATACAGACACTGAAACACTTACATAGACACTTACATACAGAAACTTACATACACTTACATACAGACACTGAGACACTTACAAACAGGCACTTACATACAGACACTTACATACAGACACTTACATACAGACACTTACATACAGAAACTTACATACAGACACTTACATACAGATACTTACATACAGACACTTACAGACACTTACATACAGCCACTTACATACATACACTTACATACAGACACTTACATACAGACACTTACATACAGACACTGAAACACTTACATAGACACATACAGAAACTTACATACACTTACATACAGACACTTACATACACTTACATACAGACACTGAGACACTTACATACAGACAGTTACATACAGACACCTACATACAGACACTTACATACAGACACTGAAACACTTACATAGACACTTACATACAGAAACTTACATACACTTACATACAGACACTGAGACACTTACATACAGACACTTACATACAGACACTTACATACACTTACATACAGACACTTACATACAGACACTTATATACAGACACTTACATACAGACACTTACATACAGACACTGAGACACTTACATAGACACATACAGAAACTTACATACAGAAACTTACATACACTTACATACAGACACTTACATACAGACACTTATATACAGACACTTACATACAGACAGTTACATACAGACACTTACATACAGACACTTACATACAGACACTGAAACACTTACATAGACACTTACATACAGAAACTTACATACACTTACATACAGACACTGAGACACTTACAAACAGGCACTTACATACAGACACTTACATACACTTACATACAGACACTTACATACAGACACTTATATACAGACACTTACATACAGACACTTACATACAGACACTGAGACACTTACATAGACACATACAGAAACTTACATACAGAAACTTACATACACTTACATACAGACACTTACATACAGACACTTATATACAGACACTTACATACAGACAGTTACATACAGACACTTACATACAGACACTTACATACAGACACTGAAACACTTACATAGACACTTACATACAGAAACTTACATACACTTACATACAGACACTGAGACACTTACAAACAGGCACTTACATACAGACACTTACATACAGACACTTACATACAGACACTTACATACAGAAACTTACATACAGACACTTACATACAGATACTTACATACAGACACTTACAGACACTTACATACAGCCACTTACATACAGACACTTACATACAGACACTTACATACAGACACTTACATACAGACACTGAAACACTTACATAGACACATACAGAAACTTACATACACTTACATACAGACACTTACATACACTTACATACAGACACTGAGACACTTACATACAGACAGTTACATACAGACACCTACATACAGACACTTACATACAGACACTGAAACACTTACATAGACACTTACATACAGAAACTTACATACACTTACATACAGACACTGAGACACTTACATACAGACACTTACATACAGACACTTACATACACTTACATACAGACACTTACATACAGACACTTATATACAGACACTTACATACAGACACTTACATACAGACACTGAGACACTTACATAGACACATACAGAAACTTACATACAGAAACTTACATACACTTACATACAGACACTTACATACAGACACTTATATACAGACACTTACATACAGACAGTTACATACAGACACTTACATACAGACACTTACATACAGACACTGAAACACTTACATAGACACTTACATACAGAAACTTACATACACTTACATACAGACACTGAGACACTTACAAACAGGCACTTACATACAGACACTTACATACAGACACTTACATACAGAAACTTACATACAGACACTTACATACAGATACTTACATACAGACACTTACAGACACTTACATACAGCCACTTACATACAGACACTTACATACAGACACTTACATACAGACACTTACATACAGACACAAACAGACACTTACATACAGACACTTACATACAGACACTAAGACACTTACATACAGACACTTACGCACAGACATTTACATACAGATACTTACATACAGAAACTTACATACAGACACTGAGACACTTACATAGAGACACTACTTACAGACACTTACATACAGAAGCTTACATACAGACACTTACATACAGACACTGAGACACTTACATACAGACACTTACATACAGACACTGAGACACTTACATACAGACACTTACATACAGACACTGAGACACTTACATACAGACACTTACATACAGACACTTACATACAGGCACTTATATACAGACACTTACATACAGACACTTACAAACAGGCACTTACATACAGACACTTACATACAGACACTTACATACAGACACTTACATACCGAAACTTACATACAGACACTTACATACAGATACTTACATACAGACACTTACAGACACTTACATACAGCCACTTACATACAGACACTTACATACAGACACTTACATACAGACACAAACAGACACTTACATACAGACACTTACATACAGACACTAAGACACTTACATACAGACACTTACACACAGACATTTACATACAGATACTTACATACAGACACTTACATACAGACACTTACATACAGACACTTACATATAGACACTTACATACAGACCCTTACATACAGACACTTAGACACTTACATACTGACACTTACATACAGACTCTTACATAGAGACACTTACATACAGACACTTAGACACGTACATACAGACACTTGCATACAGACTCTTACATAAAGACACTTACATACAGACAATTACATACAGACACTTACCTTGAGACACGTACATACAGACACTTACATACAGACACTTACATTGAGACACTTACATACAGACACATACAGACACTGAGACACTTACATAGAGACACTACTTACAGACACTTACATACAGAAGCTTACATACAGACACTTACATACAGACACTTATATACAGACACTTACATACAGACACTTACATACAGACACTTACATACAGACACTTACATACAGACACTGAAACACTTACATAGACACATACAGAAACTTACATACACTTACATACAGACACTTACATACAGACACTTACATACACTTACATACAGACACTGAGACACTTACATACAGACACTTACATACAGACACTTAAATACAGACACTGAGACACTTACATAGACACATACAGATGCTTACATACAGACACTTACATACAGACACTGAGACACATAGACACTTACATACAGACACTTATATACAGACACTTACATACAGACAGTTACATACAGACACTTACATACAGACACTTACATACAGACACTGAAACACTTACATAGACACTTACATACAGAAACTTACATACACTTACATACAGACACTGAGACACATACAGACACTTACATACAGACACTTACATACACTTACATACAGACACTTACATACAGACACTTATATACAGACACTTACATTCAGACAGTTACATACAGACACTTACATACAGACACTGAGACACTTACATAGACACTTACATACAGAAACTTACATGCACTTACATACAGACACTTACATACAGACACTTATATACAGACACTTACATACAGACACTTACATACAGACACTTACATACAGACACTGAAACACTTACATAGACACTTACATACAGAAACTTACATACACTTACATACAGACACTGAGACACTTACATACAGACACTTACATACAGACACTTAAATACAGACACTGAGACACTTACATAGACACTTACAAACATACACTTACATACAGACACTTAGATACAGATACTTACATACAGACACTTACATACAGCCACTTACATACAGACGCTTACATACAGACACTTACATACAGACACTTACATACAGACACAAACAGACACTTACATACAGACACTTACATACAGACACTAAGACACTTACATACAGACACTTACACACAGACATTTACATACAGATACTTACATACAGACACTTACATACAGACACTTACATACAGACACTTACATACAGACACTTACATATAGACACTTACATACAGACCCTTACATACAGACACTTAGACACTTACATACTGACACTTACATACAGACACTAAGACACTTACATACAGACACTTACGCACAGACATTTACATACAGATACTTACATACAGAAACTTACATACAGACACTGAGACACTTACATAGAGACACTACTTACAGACACTTACATACAGAAGCTTACATACAGACACTTACATACAGACACTGAGACACTTACATACAGACACTTACATACAGACACTGAGACACTTACATACAGACACTTACATACAGACACTGAGACACTTACATACAGACACTTACATACAGACACTTACATACAGGCACTTATATACAGACACTTACATACAGACACTTACAAACAGGCACTTACATACAGACACTTACATACAGACACTTACATACAGACACTTACATACCGAAACTTACATACAGACACTTACATACAGATACTTACATACAGACACTTACAGACACTTACATACAGCCACTTACATACAGACACTTACATACAGACACTTACATACAGACACAAACAGACACTTACATACAGACACTTACATACAGACACTAAGACACTTACATACAGACACTTACACACAGACATTTACATACAGATACTTACATACAGACACTTACATACAGACACTTACATACAGACACTTACATATAGACACTTACATACAGACCCTTACATACAGACACTTAGACACTTACATACTGACACTTACATACAGACTCTTACATAGAGACACTTACATACAGACACTTAGACACGTACATACAGACACTTGCATACAGACTCTTACATAAAGACACTTACATACAGACAATTACATACAGACACTTACCTTGAGACACGTACATACAGACACTTACATACAGACACTTACATTGAGACACTTACATACAGACACATACAGACACTGAGACACTTACATAGAGACACTACTTACAGACACTTACATACAGAAGCTTACATACAGACACTTACATACAGACACTTATATACAGACACTTACATACAGACACTTACATACAGACACTTACATACAGACACTTACATACAGACACTGAAACACTTACATAGACACATACAGAAACTTACATACACTTACATACAGACACTTACATACAGACACTTACATACACTTACATACAGACACTGAGACACTTACATACAGACACTTACATACAGACACTTAAATACAGACACTGAGACACTTACATAGACACATACAGATGCTTACATACAGACACTTACATACAGACACTGAGACACATAGACACTTACATACAGACACTTATATACAGACACTTACATACAGACAGTTACATACAGACACTTACATACAGACACTTACATACAGACACTGAAACACTTACATAGACACTTACATACAGAAACTTACATACACTTACATACAGACACTGAGACACATACAGACACTTACATACAGACACTTACATACACTTACATACAGACACTTACATACAGACACTTATATACAGACACTTACATTCAGACAGTTACATACAGACACTTACATACAGACACTGAGACACTTACATAGACACTTACATACAGAAACTTACATGCACTTACATACAGACACTTACATACAGACACTTATATACAGACACTTACATACAGACACTTACATACAGACACTTACATACAGACACTGAAACACTTACATAGACACTTACATACAGAAACTTACATACACTTACATACAGACACTGAGACACTTACATACAGACACTTACATACAGACACTTAAATACAGACACTGAGACACTTACATAGACACTTACAAACATACACTTACATACAGACACTTAGATACAGATACTTACATACAGACACTTACATACAGCCACTTACATACAGACGCTTACATACAGACACTTACATACAGACACTTACATACAGACACAAACAGACACTTACATACAGACACTTACATACAGACACTAAGACACTTACATACAGACACTTACACACAGACATTTACATACAGATACTTACATACAGACACTTACATACAGACACTTACATACAGACACTTACATACAGACACTTACATATAGACACTTACATACAGACCCTTACATACAGACACTTAGACACTTACATACTGACACTTACATACAGACTCTTACATAGAGACACTTACATACAGACACTTAGACACGTACATACAGACACTTGCATACAGACTCTTACATAAAGACACTTACATACAGACAATTACATACAGACACTTACCTTGAGACACGTACATACAGACACTTACATACAGACACTTACATTGAGACACTTACATACAGACACATACAGACACTGAGACACTTACATAGAGACACTACTTACAGACACTTACATACAGAAGCTTACATACAGACACTTACATACAGACACTTATATACAGACACTTACATACAGACACTTACATACAGACACTTACATACAGACACTTACATACAGACACTGAAACACTTACATAGACACATACAGAAACTTACATACACTTACATACAGACACTTAAATACAGACACTGAGACACTTACATAGACACATACAGACGCTTACATACAGACACTTACATACAGACACTGAGACACTTACATAGACACTTACATACAGAAACTTACATACACGTACATACAGACACTTACATACAGACACTTACATTGAGACACTTACATACAGACACATACAGACACTGAGACACTTACATAGAGACACTACTTACAGACACTTACATACAGAAGCTTACATACAGACACTTACATACAGACACTTATATACAGACACTTACATACAGACACTTACATACAGACACTTACATACAGACACTGAAACACTTACATAGACACATACAGAAACTTACATACACTTACATACAGACACTTACATACACTTACATACAGACACTGAGACACTTACATACAGACACTTATATACAGACACTTACATACAGACAGTTACATACAGACACTTACATACAGACACTTACATACAGACACTGAAACACTTACATAGACACTTACATACAGAAACTTACATACACTTACATACAGACACTGAGACACTTACATACAGACACTTACATACAGACACTTACATACACTTACATACAGACACTTACATACAGACACTTATATACAGACACTTACATACAGACACTTACATACAGACACTGAGACACTTACATAGACACTTACATACAGAAACTTACATACAGAAACTTACATACACTTACATACAGACACTTACATACAGACACTTATATACAGACACTTACATACAGACAGTTACATACAGACACTTACATACAGACACTTACATACAGACACTGAAACACTTACATAGACACTTACATACAGAAACTTACATACACTTACATACAGACACTGAGACACATACAGACACTTACATACAGACACTTACATACACTTACATACAGACACTTACATACAGACACTTATATACAGACACTTACATTCAGACAGTTACATACAGACACTTACATACAGACACTGAGACACTTACATAGACACTTACATACAGAAACTTACATGCACTTACATACAGACACTTACATACAGACACTTATATACAGACACTTACATACAGACACTTACATACAGACACTTACATACAGACACTGAAACACTTACATAGACACTTACATACAGAAACTTACATACACTTACATACAGACACTGAGACACTTACATACAGACACTTACATACAGACACTTAAATACAGACACTGAGACACTTACATAGACACTTACAAACATACACTTACATACAGACACTTAGATACAGATACTTACATACAGACACTTACATACAGCCACTTACATACAGACGCTTACATACAGACACTTACATACAGACACTTACATACAGACACAAACAGACACTTACATACAGACACTTACATACAGACACTAAGACACTTACATACAGACACTTACACACAGACATTTACATACAGATACTTACATACAGACACTTACATACAGACACTTACATACAGACACTTACATACAGACACTTACATATAGACACTTACATACAGACCCTTACATACAGACACTTAGACACTTACATACTGACACTTACATACAGACACTAAGACACTTACATACAGACACTTACGCACAGACATTTACATACAGATACTTACATACAGAAACTTACATACAGACACTGAGACACTTACATAGAGACACTACTTACAGACACTTACATACAGAAGCTTACATACAGACACTTACATACAGACACTGAGACACTTACATACAGACACTTACATACAGACACTGAGACACTTACATACAGACACTTACATACAGACACTGAGACACTTACATACAGACACTTACATACAGACACTTACATACAGGCACTTATATACAGACACTTACATACAGACACTTACAAACAGGCACTTACATACAGACACTTACATACAGACACTTACATACAGACACTTACATACCGAAACTTACATACAGACACTTACATACAGATACTTACATACAGACACTTACAGACACTTACATACAGCCACTTACATACAGACACTTACATACAGACACTTACATACAGACACAAACAGACACTTACATACAGACACTTACATACAGACACTAAGACACTTACATACAGACACTTACACACAGACATTTACATACAGATACTTACATACAGACACTTACATACAGACACTTACATACAGACACTTACATATAGACACTTACATACAGACCCTTACATACAGACACTTAGACACTTACATACTGACACTTACATACAGACTCTTACATAGAGACACTTACATACAGACACTTAGACACGTACATACAGACACTTGCATACAGACTCTTACATAAAGACACTTACATACAGACAATTACATACAGACACTTACCTTGAGACACGTACATACAGACACTTACATACAGACACTTACATTGAGACACTTACATACAGACACATACAGACACTGAGACACTTACATAGAGACACTACTTACAGACACTTACATACAGAAGCTTACATACAGACACTTACATACAGACACTTATATACAGACACTTACATACAGACACTTACATACAGACACTTACATACAGACACTTACATACAGACACTGAAACACTTACATAGACACATACAGAAACTTACATACACTTACATACAGACACTTACATACAGACACTTACATACACTTACATACAGACACTGAGACACTTACATACAGACACTTACATACAGACACTTAAATACAGACACTGAGACACTTACATAGACACATACAGATGCTTACATACAGACACTTACATACAGACACTGAGACACATAGACACTTACATACAGACACTTATATACAGACACTTACATACAGACAGTTACATACAGACACTTACATACAGACACTTACATACAGACACTGAAACACTTACATAGACACTTACATACAGAAACTTACATACACTTACATACAGACACTGAGACACATACAGACACTTACATACAGACACTTACATACACTTACATACAGACACTTACATACAGACACTTATATACAGACACTTACATTCAGACAGTTACATACAGACACTTACATACAGACACTGAGACACTTACATAGACACTTACATACAGAAACTTACATGCACTTACATACAGACACTTACATACAGACACTTATATACAGACACTTACATACAGACACTTACATACAGACACTTACATACAGACACTGAAACACTTACATAGACACTTACATACAGAAACTTACATACACTTACATACAGACACTGAGACACTTACATACAGACACTTACATACAGACACTTAAATACAGACACTGAGACACTTACATAGACACTTACAAACATACACTTACATACAGACACTTAGATACAGATACTTACATACAGACACTTACATACAGCCACTTACATACAGACGCTTACATACAGACACTTACATACAGACACTTACATACAGACACAAACAGACACTTACATACAGACACTTACATACAGACACTAAGACACTTACATACAGACACTTACACACAGACATTTACATACAGATACTTACATACAGACACTTACATACAGACACTTACATACAGACACTTACATACAGACACTTACATATAGACACTTACATACAGACCCTTACATACAGACACTTAGACACTTACATACTGACACTTACATACAGACTCTTACATAGAGACACTTACATACAGACACTTAGACACGTACATACAGACACTTGCATACAGACTCTTACATAAAGACACTTACATACAGACAATTACATACAGACACTTACCTTGAGACACGTACATACAGACACTTACATACAGACACTTACATTGAGACACTTACATACAGACACATACAGACACTGAGACACTTACATAGAGACACTACTTACAGACACTTACATACAGAAGCTTACATACAGACACTTACATACAGACACTTATATACAGACACTTACATACAGACACTTACATACAGACACTTACATACAGACACTTACATACAGACACTGAAACACTTACATAGACACATACAGAAACTTACATACACTTACATACAGACACTTAAATACAGACACTGAGACACTTACATAGACACATACAGACGCTTACATACAGACACTTACATACAGACACTGAGACACTTACATAGACACTTACATACAGAAACTTACATACACGTACATACAGACACTTACATACAGACACTTACATTGAGACACTTACATACAGACACATACAGACACTGAGACACTTACATAGAGACACTACTTACAGACACTTACATACAGAAGCTTACATACAGACACTTACATACAGACACTTATATACAGACACTTACATACAGACACTTACATACAGACACTTACATACAGACACTGAAACACTTACATAGACACATACAGAAACTTACATACACTTACATACAGACACTTACATACACTTACATACAGACACTGAGACACTTACATACAGACACTTATATACAGACACTTACATACAGACAGTTACATACAGACACTTACATACAGACACTTACATACAGACACTGAAACACTTACATAGACACTTACATACAGAAACTTACATACACTTACATACAGACACTGAGACACTTACATACAGACACTTACATACAGACACTTACATACACTTACATACAGACACTTACATACAGACACTTATATACAGACACTTACATACAGACACTTACATACAGACACTGAGACACTTACATAGACACTTACATACAGAAACTTACATACAGAAACTTACATACACTTACATACAGACACTTACATACAGACACTTATATACAGACACTTACATACAGACAGTTACATACAGACACTTACATACAGACACTTACATACAGACACTGAAACACTTACATAGACACTTACATACAGAAACTTACATACACTTACATACAGACACTGAGACACTTACAAACAGGCACTTACATACAGACACTTACATACAGACACTTACATACAGACACTTACATACAGAAACTTACATACAGACACTTACATACAGATACTTACATACAGACACTTACAGACACTTACATACAGCCACTTACATACAGACACTTACATACAGAAACTTACATACAGACACTTACATACAGATACTTACATACAGACACTTACAGACACTTACATACAGACACTAAGACACTTACATACAGACACTTACGCACAGACATTTACATACAGATACTTACATACAGAAACTTACATACAGACACTGAGACACTTACATAGAGACACTACTTACAGACACTTACATACAGAAGCTTACATACAGACACTTACATACAGACACTGAGACACTTACATACAGACACTTACATACAGACACTGAGACACTTACATACAGACACTTACATACAGGCACTTATATACAGACACTTACATACAGACACTTACAAACAGGCACTTACATACAGACACTTACATACAGACACTTACATACAGACACTTACATACCGAAACTTACATACAGACACTTACATACAGATACTTACATACAGACACTTACAGACACTTACATACAGCCACTTACATACAGACACTTACATACAGACACTTACATACAGACACAAACAGACACTTACATACAGACACTTACATACAGACACTAAGACACTTACATACAGACACTTACACACAGACATTTACATACAGATACTTACATACAGACACTTACATACAGACACTTACATACAGACACTTACATATAGACACTTACATACAGACCCTTACATACAGACACTTAGACACTTACATACTGACACTTACATACAGACTCTTACATAGAGACACTTACATACAGACACTTAGACACGTACATACAGACACTTGCATACAGACTCTTACATAAAGACACTTACATACAGACAATTACATACAGACACTTACCTTGAGACACGTACATACAGACACTTACATACAGACACTTACATTGAGACACTTACATACAGACACATACAGACACTGAGACACTTACATAGAGACACTACTTACAGACACTTACATACAGAAGCTTACATACAGACACTTACATACAGACACTGAGACACTTACATACAGACACTTACATACAGACACTGAGACACTTACATACAGACACTTACATACAGGCACTTATATACAGACACTTACATACAGACACTTACAAACAGGCACTTACATACAGACACTTACATACAGACACTTACATACAGACACTTACATACCGAAACTTACATACAGACACTTACATACCGAAACTTACATACAGACACTTACATACAGATACTTACATACAGACACTTACAGACACTTACATACAGACACTTACATACAGACACTTACATACAGACACTTACATACTGACACTTACATACAGACTCTTACATAGAGACACTTACATACAGACACTTAGACACGTACATACAGACACTTGCATACAGACTCTTACATAAAGACACTTACATACAGACAATTACATACAGACACTTACCTTGAGACACGTACATACAGACACTTACATACAGACACTTACATTGAGACACTTACATACAGACACATACAGACACTGAGACACTTACATAGAGACACTACTTACAGACACTTACATACAGAAGCTTACATACAGACACTTACATACAGACACTTATATACAGACACTTACATACAGACACTTACATACAGACACTTACATACAGACACTTACATACAGACACTGAAACACTTACATAGACACATACAGAAACTTACATACACTTACATACAGACACTTACATACAGACACTTACATACAGACACTTAAATACAGACACTGAGACACTTACATAGACACATACAGACGCTTACATACAGACACTTACATACAGACACTGAGACACATAGACACTTACATACAGACACTTATATACAGACACTTACATACAGACAGTTACATACAGACACTTACATACAGACACTTACATACAGACACTGAAACACTTACATAGACACTTACATACAGAAACTTACATACACTTACATACAGACACTGAGACACATACAGACACTTACATACAGACACTTACATACACTTACATACAGACACTTACATACAGACACTTATATACAGACACTTACATTCAGACAGTTACATACAGACACTTACATACAGACACTGAGACACTTACATAGACACTTACATACAGAAACTTACATGCACTTACATACAGACACTTACATACAGACACTTATATACAGACACTTACATACAGACAGTTACATACAGACACTTACATACAGACACTTACATACAGACACTGAAACACTTACATAGACACTTACATACAGAAACTTACATACACTTACATACAGACACTGAGACACTTACATACAGACACTTACATACAGACACTTAAATACAGACACTGAGACACTTACATAGACACATACAGACGCTTACATACAGACACTTACATACAGACACTGAGACACTTACATACAGACACTTACATACAGACACTGTGACACTGACATACAGACACTTACATACAGACACTTACATTGAGACACTTACATACAGAAACTTACATAGAGACACTACTTACAGACACTTACATACAGAAGCTTACATACAGACACTTACATACAGACACTGAGACACTTACATACAGACACTTACATACAGACACTGAGACACTTACATACAGACACTTACATACAGGCACTTATATACAGACACTTACATACAGACACTTACAAACATACACGTACATACAGAAACTTACATACAGACACTTAGATACAGATACTTACATACAGACACTTACATACAGCCACTTACATACAGACGCTTACATACAGACACTTACATACAGACACTTACATACAGACACTTACATACAGACACTTACATACAGACACTTACATATAGACACTTACATACAGACACTTAGACACTTACATACTGACACTTACATACAGACTCTTACATAGAGACACTTACATACAGACACTTAGACACGTACATACAGACACTTGCATACAGACTCTTACATGAAGACACTTACATACAGACAATTACATACAGACACTTACCTTGAGACACGTACATACAGACACTTACATACAGACACTTACATTGAGACACTTACATACAGACACATACAGACACTGAGACACTTACATAGAGACACTACTTACAGACACTTACATACAGAAGCTTACATACAGACACTTACATACAGACACTTATATACAGACACTTACATACAGACACTTACATACAGACACTTACATACAGACAGTTACATACAGACACTTACATACAGACACTTACATACAGACACTGAAACACTTACATAGACACTTACATACAGACACTTACATTGAGACACTTACATACAGACACATACAGACACTGAGACACTTACATAGAGACACTACTTACAGACACTTACATACAGAAGCTTACATACAGACACTTACATACAGACACTTATATACAGACACTTACATACAGACACTTACATACAGACACTTACATACAGACAGTTACATACAGACACTTACATACAGACACTTACATACAGACACTGAAACACTTACATAGACACTTACATACAGAAACTTACATACACTTACATACAGACACTGAGACACTTACATACAGACACTTACATACACTTACATACAGACACTTACATACAGACACTTATATACAGACACTTACATACAGACACTTACATACAGACACTGAGACACTTACATAGACACTTACATACAGAAACTTACATACAGAAACTTACATACACTTACATACAACAACCAACAACAACCGCCATTCGCCACTAAGTGGCGGTGACGTCACCACGACGCTTGTGCCAGGCTATGTGCACCCTGAGGCCACGTGAAGTGTCGAACGCCCGCTGGCAGGAGGTCACGGGGCAGACCCAGGTGCCACGGGTCGACTGACTGAGATGACTGGCTGATGCACCACCTGTGCCCCCTACTGTGCCAACCTGCTGTGCTTTAGCCACCCGGCGCTCCGCTCGCTGTTGTGAGCGTCGCTCCTCCGCCCTCCGTTGTTGTTGGAGGGCGACTGCCTCCAACTGCCCAGTAGCATCCTTCACGAGCCTCCTCCACAGAGGCCGATCTTGACACCGCTGGTACCAGTCATCGGCAAGTCCACTCAGCTCCACGTCCTCCTGTACCACATCACTCCATCTCTTCTCTAGCCCGTGCCGCGCCCGCTTAGCCCCCTCAATCCGGCCAAACAAAAGCTGTTTCGGCATGCGGTGGCTGGGCATGCGGGCTACATGACCCAGCCATCGCAGCCTTGCCTGCCGGAGGAGCTCACCGATGGGACCCTGCCCAGATCTTTCAAGGATTTGTGAGCTCCTCACACAATCCAGTCTGGTTAAACCCAGGATGGATCGTAGGCAGGTCAGCCTAAATGTTTCTAACCGGCGAAGATGTTCCATTAGGGGGGTCCACGTTTCGCAAGCGTAGAGAAGGGAGGGAATGACCGTGGCCGAGAAGACCTGAAGCTTAGTGCGGAGCGACAGACCAGGTAGCTTCCACACAGCGTTACGCAACCCATGAAAAGATATTGCCGCTCGACTGATTCGGAGTGAGACCTCTGCTGTTAAACTGGAGCCAGTCATAAGCACACTGCCCAGGTATGGGAAACTCTCCACTCTCTCCACAACTGCCCCATCACCGATTGGGAGTTGTGGGGGTGGAGTGTCCGATGGTGCAAAATACCCAGGCAGGTGCTTAGTTTTGGTGGGGCTGATGGTAAGGCCCCACCTCTTAGTGGCACGCTCCAGTCTCAGCAGCAGCGTCTCCAACTCCTCCTCTGACTGAGCAGCTATTACCAAGTCATCAGCATACATAACGTGGTTGAGCAATAGGGAGCCATCCCTTGACCGCACCCGGGCATCGATTAGCCTCCCATTATATCTGTACCATATGGAGATTCCCCCGGTACAGCTATTGAAGGCTTCACGAACTACGTGGTCAAAATAGATGTTAAATAATGTGGGAGCCAGAGGACATCCCTGTCGCACCCCAAGGTGTACAGGGAATGGCTCTGACTCCCGGCCACGTAGTTTTACCCGGGCCCGCTCACCATCATGAAGGTCCTTAATGATCGTGAGCAGAGGGTCAGGTACTCCAAAAGCACGAAGAACGACCCAGAGCCCAGGCCTACTGATGGTATCATAGGCCTTGACCAGGTCAATAAAGCAGAGATGTAGGTCTTGTTGGAATTCCCTACACCTCTGCTGTAGCAGACGGACAGAAAATATGGCATCTGTGCAGGACCGCCCTTTCCTGAAACCGCATTGGGGCTCCGCAAGCCTCTCCTCAGCGTGCCTGGCAAGGCGATGCTGAATAATCCTTGCCAGGACCTTTCCCGGCACACTGAGGAGTGAGATGCCCCTGTAGTTGTTACAGTCTGTGCGGTCCCCCTTCTTAAAAAGGGGGACCACCAGGGCATCCTTCCAATCCTGCGGAACCCGTCCAGTGGTCCAGACTGTTGTTATGATGTCATATAGGGCAGTCTGTGCACAAACGCCACCCTCCCTCAGCATTTCGCTTGGGAGATCATCTCTGCCCGCTGCCTTTCCTGGTCTCAGACTCCGGATCGCCTTCAATACTTCCTCAGCAGATGGCACCTCAGCCAGCCACTCACAGGGGGTGACTTCATCCAATATTTGAGGCACCGCAGCCTCAGCAGGGTCATCCTCACTTTGTGCCACGATGTTTTCCTGGCTGTGGGATTTTCCCTCCCCCAGGACCTCACAGAAATGCTCAGCAAATCTGCGAACCTGTTCCTGGGGGTCGGAAATTGGATCACCGTTTTTTCCCCTAATGATGGTAATAGGTGTGGCGCTGCAGGTTACTTTTTTGATGGAGTTAAATAGCGATTTGTGATCACGGGCCACTGAGGCAGACTCCATCTCCTCAGCAACCCGCGACCACCACCCATCCTTGCAGCGCCTCACGGCTCTCCGAACCTCCGAGCGAAGGCTGCGGTAAGCCTCCTCATTCTCTGACGTGGGATTCTGTAGCCGATGACAGTGGGCCTGTCGCTTTTTCTCAACCATCCTGAACAACTCCTCTGTCATCCAGGGTGTCTGGGGAGGTCTGGACCGCGTACCCAAAGCAGCCATTGCAGCTGCATGAGTCACAGTCCTAAACCTCGCCCATTTACCCTCGACATCAGGAGGAGTCGGGGACGATGCCAATCCCAGCCGCAAGCGATGATGAAATTCTCGCTTGCAACTTTCATCAGATAACTGAGACCAGGCCACTTTAGGTTGGAATGGGGTCCTGGGTGTACACCCACCACCGGAGTGGAAGAATGGCAGGCGCATCTTACAGATGACTAGTCGATGGTCAGAGGGCAGATCAGCTCCACGGTAAGTCCTGGTGTCAAGGACATGGGCTCGCATTCGCTGGTCCGTCACTATGTAGTCCAGCAGATGTTCTTGCTTGGACCCGGCATGCATCCATGATGTTGTGTGGATGCGCCGATGCCGGAACAGCGTGTTGGTAATTACAAGCCCATGGGCTGCACAAAAATCTAGCAGCCTCCTACCGTTGTTATTGAGCTGATCTGGCCCATGCCCTCCAATCACTCCAGACCAGGTGCCAGTATCATGACCAACTCGGGCATTGAAGTCACCCAGCATGATGACTCTATCCCGAGGGGCCACTTTAGCCAGCACCTGTGACAGGAGGTCATAGAAGGCATCTGACTCATCGGCTTTGCCTGCATCCCTCCACGGATGTTCATCTTCGGTGGGGGCATAAGTAACCACGACCACCATTCCTCGCCTCCGGTTGATGGGAAGGCGAGCCCAAAGTAGCCTGGGGCTTACAGCTTCCCACACCTCACCGCCACGCTCCCACGCCCCCTTCATTCTTTTGTTCAAAAGAAGACCCACACCCTGTTGTTTGGCAGTCTGCTGCCCCGAGTAGAGGACTGTCCACCCCTCATGGTGGCAGGAGCCAGAGCCGGTCCACCGGACCTCCTGAATGCCGCATAGATCCAGGCGGTACCGGTCCAGCTCCCGACAGAGGAGTGGCAGCCTCTCCTCTGCAGTGAGCGTTCGAACATTCCACGTGGCCACCCGTAGTGGCTTTTCGTTGTTTCTGGAGTAGCCCCGAGGGTAGGTATTCAATCTCCTGGCTCCGCCAATTGGGGTTTGGCCAGGAGACGTCATAGACGCCTGGCCCCCCGGGGCCTCCGGCACAAGCTTAGTTGTTACATATTTCACTTTAATTCGTGGTTTTGTGGTAATTAATTGAAGGTGGAGGGGTTACCAGCCCCTCGCACCCGTCCAGAGCCCCCGTTTAGCCCCTGTGGTGGACACATATGCCATGAGGGGAGGAGCCAATCAAAATTGGAACTCCCCCCACAGCACTGTCCACGACAGAGTTGCCCGTCCGGCACCGCGAGGAGGTAGGGGGTTGTTTTGCCGGACACACTTACATACAGACACTTACATACAGACACTTATATACAGACACTTACATACAGACAGTTACATACAGACACTTACATACAGACACTTACATACAGACACTGAAACACTTACATAGACACTTACATACAGAAACTTACATACACTTACATACAGACACTGAGACACTTACAAACAGGCACTTACATACAGACACTTACATACAGACACTTACATACAGACACTTACATACAGAAACTTACATACAGACACTTACATACAGATACTTACATACAGACACTTACAGACACTTACATACAGCCACTTACATACAGACACTTACATACAGACACTTACATACAGACACTTACATACAGACACAAACAGACACTTACATACAGACACTTACATACAGACACTAAGACACTTACATACAGACACTTACACACAGACATTTACATACAGATACTTACATACAGAAACTTACATACAGACACTGAGACACTTACATAGAGACACTACTTACAGACACTTACATACAGAAGCTTACATACAGACACTTACATACAGACACTGAGACACTTACATACAGACACTTACATACAGACACTGAGACACTTACATACAGACACTTACATACAGGCACTTATATACAGACACTTACATACAGACACTTACAAACAGGCACTTACATACAGACACTTACATACAGACACTTACATACAGACACTTACATACAGAAACTTACATACAGACACTTACATACAGATACTTACATACAGACACTTACAGACACTTACATACAGCCACTTACATACAGACACTTACATACAGACACAAACAGACACTTACATACAGACACTTAGACACTTACATACAGACACTTACACACAGACATTTACATACAGATACTTACATACAGACACTTACATACAGACACTTACATACAGACACTTACACACAGACATTTACATACAGATACTTACATACAGACACTTACATACAGACACTTATATACAGACACTTACATACAGACACTTACATACAGGCACTTATATACAGACACTTACATACAGACACTTACATACAGACACTTACATACAGGCACTTATATACAGACACTTACATACAGACACTTACAAACAGGCACTTACATACAGACACTTACATACAGACACTTACATACAGACACTTACATACAGAAACTTACATACAGACACTTACATACAGATACTTACATACAGACACTTACAGACACTTACATACAGCCACTTACATACAGACACTTACATACACTTACATACAGACACTTACATACAGACACTTACATACAGACAGTTACATACAGACACTTACATACAGACACTTACATACAGACACTGAAACACTTACATAGACACTTACATACAGAAACTTACATACACTTACATACAGACACTGAGACACATACAGACACTTACATACAGACACTTACATACACTTACATACAGACACTTACATACAGACACTTATATACAGACACTTACATTCAGACAGTTACATACAGACACTTACATACAGACACTGAGACACTTACATAGACACTTACATACAGAAACTTACATGCACTTACATACAGACACTTACATACAGACACTTATATACAGACACTTACATACAGACAGTTACATACAGACACTTACATACAGACACTTACATACAGACACTGAAACACTTACATAGACACTTACATACAGAAACTTACATACACTTACATACAGACACTGAGACACTTACATACAGACACTTACATACAGACACTTAAATACAGACACTGAGACACTTACATAGACACATACAGACGCTTACATACAGACACTTACATACAGACACTGAGACACTTACATACAGACACTTACATACAGACACTGTGACACTGACATACAGACACTTACATACAGACACTTACATTGAGACACTTACATACAGAAACTTACATAGAGACACTACTTACAGACACTTACATACAGAAGCTTACATACAGACACTTACATACAGACACTGAGACACTTACATACAGACACTTACATACAGACACTGAGACACTTACATACAGACACTTACATACAGGCACTTATATACAGACACTTACATACAGACACTTACAAACATACACGTACATACAGAAACTTACATACAGACACTTAGATACAGATACTTACATACAGACACTTACATACAGCCACTTACATACAGACGCTTACATACAGACACTTACATACAGACACTTACATACAGACACTTACATACAGACACTTACATACAGACACTTACATATAGACACTTACATACAGACACTTAGACACTTACATACTGACACTTACATACAGACTCTTACATAGAGACACTTACATACAGACACTTAGACACGTACATACAGACACTTGCATACAGACTCTTACATGAAGACACTTACATACAGACAATTACATACAGACACTTACCTTGAGACACGTACATACAGACACTTACATACAGACACTTACATTGAGACACTTACATACAGACACATACAGACACTGAGACACTTACATAGAGACACTACTTACAGACACTTACATACAGAAGCTTACATACAGACACTTACATACAGACACTTATATACAGACACTTACATACAGACACTTACATACAGACACTTACATACAGACAGTTACATACAGACACTTACATACAGACACTTACATACAGACACTGAAACACTTACATAGACACTTACATACAGACACTTACATTGAGACACTTACATACAGACACATACAGACACTGAGACACTTACATAGAGACACTACTTACAGACACTTACATACAGAAGCTTACATACAGACACTTACATACAGACACTTATATACAGACACTTACATACAGACACTTACATACAGACACTTACATACAGACAGTTACATACAGACACTTACATACAGACACTTACATACAGACACTGAAACACTTACATAGACACTTACATACAGAAACTTACATACAGAAACTTACATACACTTACATACAGACACTGAGACACTTACATACAGACACTTACATACACTTACATACAGACACTTACATACAGACACTTATATACAGACACTTACATACAGACACTTACATACAGACACTGAGACACTTACATAGACACTTACATACAGAAACTTACATACAGAAACTTACATACACTTACATACAACAACCAACAACAACCGCCATTCGCCACTAAGTGGCGGTGACGTCACCACGACGCTTGTGCCAGGCTATGTGCACCCTGAGGCCACGTGAAGTGTCGAACGCCCGCTGGCAGGAGGTCACGGGGCAGACCCAGGTGCCACGGGTCGACTGACTGAGATGACTGGCTGATGCACCACCTGTGCCCCCTACTGTGCCAACCTGCTGTGCTTTAGCCACCCGGCGCTCCGCTCGCTGTTGTGAGCGTCGCTCCTCCGCCCTCCGTTGTTGTTGGAGGGCGACTGCCTCCAACTGCCCAGTAGCATCCTTCACGAGCCTCCTCCACAGAGGCCGATCTTGACACCGCTGGTACCAGTCATCGGCAAGTCCACTCAGCTCCACGTCCTCCTGTACCACATCACTCCATCTCTTCTCTAGCCCGTGCCGCGCCCGCTTAGCCCCCTCAATCCGGCCAAACAAAAGCTGTTTCGGCATGCGGTGGCTGGGCATGCGGGCTACATGACCCAGCCATCGCAGCCTTGCCTGCCGGAGGAGCTCACCGATGGGACCCTGCCCAGATCTTTCAAGGATTTGTGAGCTCCTCACACAATCCAGTCTGGTTAAACCCAGGATGGATCGTAGGCAGGTCAGCCTAAATGTTTCTAACCGGCGAAGATGTTCCATTAGGGGGGTCCACGTTTCGCAAGCGTAGAGAAGGGAGGGAATGACCGTGGCCGAGAAGACCTGAAGCTTAGTGCGGAGCGACAGACCAGGTAGCTTCCACACAGCGTTACGCAACCCATGAAAAGATATTGCCGCTCGACTGATTCGGAGTGAGACCTCTGCTGTTAAACTGGAGCCAGTCATAAGCACACTGCCCAGGTATGGGAAACTCTCCACTCTCTCCACAACTGCCCCATCACCGATTGGGAGTTGTGGGGGTGGAGTGTCCGATGGTGCAAAATACCCAGGCAGGTGCTTAGTTTTGGTGGGGCTGATGGTAAGGCCCCACCTCTTAGTGGCACGCTCCAGTCTCAGCAGCAGCGTCTCCAACTCCTCCTCTGACTGAGCAGCTATTACCAAGTCATCAGCATACATAACGTGGTTGAGCAATAGGGAGCCATCCCTTGACCGCACCCGGGCATCGATTAGCCTCCCATTATATCTGTACCATATGGAGATTCCCCCGGTACAGCTATTGAAGGCTTCACGAACTACGTGGTCAAAATAGATGTTAAATAATGTGGGAGCCAGAGGACATCCCTGTCGCACCCCAAGGTGTACAGGGAATGGCTCTGACTCCCGGCCACGTAGTTTTACCCGGGCCCGCTCACCATCATGAAGGTCCTTAATGATCGTGAGCAGAGGGTCAGGTACTCCAAAAGCACGAAGAACGACCCAGAGCCCAGGCCTACTGATGGTATCATAGGCCTTGACCAGGTCAATAAAGCAGAGATGTAGGTCTTGTTGGAATTCCCTACACCTCTGCTGTAGCAGACGGACAGAAAATATGGCATCTGTGCAGGACCGCCCTTTCCTGAAACCGCATTGGGGCTCCGCAAGCCTCTCCTCAGCGTGCCTGGCAAGGCGATGCTGAATAATCCTTGCCAGGACCTTTCCCGGCACACTGAGGAGTGAGATGCCCCTGTAGTTGTTACAGTCTGTGCGGTCCCCCTTCTTAAAAAGGGGGACCACCAGGGCATCCTTCCAATCCTGCGGAACCCGTCCAGTGGTCCAGACTGTTGTTATGATGTCATATAGGGCAGTCTGTGCACAAACGCCACCCTCCCTCAGCATTTCGCTTGGGAGATCATCTCTGCCCGCTGCCTTTCCTGGTCTCAGACTCCGGATCGCCTTCAATACTTCCTCAGCAGATGGCACCTCAGCCAGCCACTCACAGGGGGTGACTTCATCCAATATTTGAGGCACCGCAGCCTCAGCAGGGTCATCCTCACTTTGTGCCACGATGTTTTCCTGGCTGTGGGATTTTCCCTCCCCCAGGACCTCACAGAAATGCTCAGCAAATCTGCGAACCTGTTCCTGGGGGTCGGAAATTGGATCACCGTTTTTTCCCCTAATGATGGTAATAGGTGTGGCGCTGCAGGTTACTTTTTTGATGGAGTTAAATAGCGATTTGTGATCACGGGCCACTGAGGCAGACTCCATCTCCTCAGCAACCCGCGACCACCACCCATCCTTGCAGCGCCTCACGGCTCTCCGAACCTCCGAGCGAAGGCTGCGGTAAGCCTCCTCATTCTCTGACGTGGGATTCTGTAGCCGATGACAGTGGGCCTGTCGCTTTTTCTCAACCATCCTGAACAACTCCTCTGTCATCCAGGGTGTCTGGGGAGGTCTGGACCGCGTACCCAAAGCAGCCATTGCAGCTGCATGAGTCACAGTCCTAAACCTCGCCCATTTACCCTCGACATCAGGAGGAGTCGGGGACGATGCCAATCCCAGCCGCAAGCGATGATGAAATTCTCGCTTGCAACTTTCATCAGATAACTGAGACCAGGCCACTTTAGGTTGGAATGGGGTCCTGGGTGTACACCCACCACCGGAGTGGAAGAATGGCAGGCGCATCTTACAGATGACTAGTCGATGGTCAGAGGGCAGATCAGCTCCACGGTAAGTCCTGGTGTCAAGGACATGGGCTCGCATTCGCTGGTCCGTCACTATGTAGTCCAGCAGATGTTCTTGCTTGGACCCGGCATGCATCCATGATGTTGTGTGGATGCGCCGATGCCGGAACAGCGTGTTGGTAATTACAAGCCCATGGGCTGCACAAAAATCTAGCAGCCTCCTACCGTTGTTATTGAGCTGATCTGGCCCATGCCCTCCAATCACTCCAGACCAGGTGCCAGTATCATGACCAACTCGGGCATTGAAGTCACCCAGCATGATGACTCTATCCCGAGGGGCCACTTTAGCCAGCACCTGTGACAGGAGGTCATAGAAGGCATCTGACTCATCGGCTTTGCCTGCATCCCTCCACGGATGTTCATCTTCGGTGGGGGCATAAGTAACCACGACCACCATTCCTCGCCTCCGGTTGATGGGAAGGCGAGCCCAAAGTAGCCTGGGGCTTACAGCTTCCCACACCTCACCGCCACGCTCCCACGCCCCCTTCATTCTTTTGTTCAAAAGAAGACCCACACCCTGTTGTTTGGCAGTCTGCTGCCCCGAGTAGAGGACTGTCCACCCCTCATGGTGGCAGGAGCCAGAGCCGGTCCACCGGACCTCCTGAATGCCGCATAGATCCAGGCGGTACCGGTCCAGCTCCCGACAGAGGAGTGGCAGCCTCTCCTCTGCAGTGAGCGTTCGAACATTCCACGTGGCCACCCGTAGTGGCTTTTCGTTGTTTCTGGAGTAGCCCCGAGGGTAGGTATTCAATCTCCTGGCTCCGCCAATTGGGGTTTGGCCAGGAGACGTCATAGACGCCTGGCCCCCCGGGGCCTCCGGCACAAGCTTAGTTGTTACATATTTCACTTTAATTCGTGGTTTTGTGGTAATTAATTGAAGGTGGAGGGGTTACCAGCCCCTCGCACCCGTCCAGAGCCCCCGTTTAGCCCCTGTGGTGGACACATATGCCATGAGGGGAGGAGCCAATCAAAATTGGAACTCCCCCCACAGCACTGTCCACGACAGAGTTGCCCGTCCGGCACCGCGAGGAGGTAGGGGGTTGTTTTGCCGGACACACTTACATACAGACACTTACATACAGACACTTATATACAGACACTTACATACAGACAGTTACATACAGACACTTACATACAGACACTTACATACAGACACTGAAACACTTACATAGACACTTACATACAGAAACTTACATACACTTACATACAGACACTGAGACACTTACAAACAGGCACTTACATACAGACACTTACATACAGACACTTACATACAGACACTTACATACAGAAACTTACATACAGACACTTACATACAGATACTTACATACAGACACTTACAGACACTTACATACAGCCACTTACATACAGACACTTACATACAGACACTTACATACAGACACTTACATACAGACACAAACAGACACTTACATACAGACACTTACATACAGACACTAAGACACTTACATACAGACACTTACACACAGACATTTACATACAGATACTTACATACAGAAACTTACATACAGACACTGAGACACTTACATAGAGACACTACTTACAGACACTTACATACAGAAGCTTACATACAGACACTTACATACAGACACTGAGACACTTACATACAGACACTTACATACAGACACTGAGACACTTACATACAGACACTTACATACAGGCACTTATATACAGACACTTACATACAGACACTTACAAACAGGCACTTACATACAGACACTTACATACAGACACTTACATACAGACACTTACATACAGAAACTTACATACAGACACTTACATACAGATACTTACATACAGACACTTACAGACACTTACATACAGCCACTTACATACAGACACTTACATACAGACACAAACAGACACTTACATACAGACACTTAGACACTTACATACAGACACTTACACACAGACATTTACATACAGATACTTACATACAGACACTTACATACAGACACTTACATACAGACACTTACACACAGACATTTACATACAGATACTTACATACAGACACTTACATACAGACACTTATATACAGACACTTACATACAGACACTTACATACAGGCACTTATATACAGACACTTACATACAGACACTTACATACAGACACTTACATACAGGCACTTATATACAGACACTTACATACAGACACTTACAAACAGGCACTTACATACAGACACTTACATACAGACACTTACATACAGACACTTACATACAGAAACTTACATACAGACACTTACATACAGATACTTACATACAGACACTTACAGACACTTACATACAGCCACTTACATACAGACACTTACATACACTTACATACAGACACTTACATACAGACACTTACATACAGACAGTTACATACAGACACTTACATACAGACACTTACATACAGACACTGAAACACTTACATAGACACTTACATACAGAAACTTACATACACTTACATACAGACACTGAGACACATACAGACACTTACATACAGACACTTACATACACTTACATACAGACACTTACATACAGACACTTATATACAGACACTTACATTCAGACAGTTACATACAGACACTTACATACAGACACTGAGACACTTACATAGACACTTACATACAGAAACTTACATGCACTTACATACAGACACTTACATACAGACACTTATATACAGACACTTACATACAGACAGTTACATACAGACACTTACATACAGACACTTACATACAGACACTGAAACACTTACATAGACACTTACATACAGAAACTTACATACACTTACATACAGACACTGAGACACTTACATACAGACACTTACATACAGACACTTAAATACAGACACTGAGACACTTACATAGACACATACAGACGCTTACATACAGACACTTACATACAGACACTTACAAACATACACTTACATACAGAAACTTACATACAGACACTTAGATACAGATACTTACATACAGACACTTACATACAGCCACTTACATACAGACGCTTACATACAGACACTTACATACAGACACTTACATACAGACACAAACAGACACTTACATACAGACACTTACATACAGACACTAAGACACTTACATACAGACACTTACACACAGACATTTACATACAGATACTTACATACAGACACTTACATACAGACACTTACATACAGACACTTACATACAGACACTTACATATAGACACTTACATACAGACCCTTACATACAGACACTTAGACACTTACATACTGACACTTACATACAGACTCTTACATAGAGACACTTACATACAGACACTTAGACACGTACATACAGACACTTGCATACAGACTCTTACATAAAGACACTTACATACAGACAATTACATACAGACACTTACCTTGAGACACGTACATACAGACACTTACATACAGACACTTACATTGAGACACTTACATACAGACACATACAGACACTGAGACACTTACATAGAGACACTACTTACAGACACTTACATACAGAAGCTTACATACAGACACTTACATACAGACACTTATATACAGACACTTACATACAGACACTTACATACAGACACTTACATACAGACACTGAAACACTTACATAGACACATACAGAAACTTACATACACTTACATACAGACACTTACATACACTTACATACAGACACTGAGACACTTACATACAGACACTTATATACAGACACTTACATACAGACAGTTACATACAGACACTTACATACAGACACTTACATACAGACACTGAAACACTTACATAGACACTTACATACAGAAACTTACATACACTTACATACAGACACTGAGACACTTACATACAGACACTTACATACAGACACTTACATACACTTACATACAGACACTTACATATAGACACTTATATACAGACACTTACATACAGACACTTACATACAGACACTGAGACACTTACATAGACACTTACATACAGAAACTTACATACAGAATCTTACATACACTTACATACAACAACCAACAACAACCGCCATTCGCCACTAAGTGGCGGTGACGTCACCACGACGCTTGTGCCAGGCTATGTGCACCCTGAGGCCACGTGAAGTGTCGAACGCCCGCTGGCAGGAGGTCACGGGGCAGACCCAGGTGCCACGGGTCGACTGACTGAGATGACTGGCTGATGCACCACCTGTGCCCCCTACTGTGCCAACCTGCTGTGCTTTAGCCACCCGGCGCTCCGCTCGCTGTTGTGAGCGTCGCTCCTCCGCCCTCCGTTGTTGTTGGAGGGCGACTGCCTCCAACTGCCCAGTAGCATCCTTCACGAGCCTCCTCCACAGAGGCCGATCTTGACACCGCTGGTACCAGTCATCGGCAAGTCCACTCAGCTCCACGTCCTCCTGTACCACATCACTCCATCTCTTCTCTAGCCTGTGCCGCGCCCGCTTAGCCCCCTCAATCCGGCCAAACAAAAGCTGTTTCGGCATGCGGTGGCTGGGCATGCGGGCTACATGACCCAGCCATCGCAGCCTTGCCTGCCGGAGGAGCTCACCGATGGGACCCTGCCCAGATCTTTCAAGGATTTGTGAGCTCCTCACACAATCCAGTCTGGTTAAACCCAGGATGGATCGTAGGCAGGTCAGCCTAAATGTTTCTAACCGGCGAAGATGTTCCATTAGGGGGGTCCACGTTTCGCAAGCGTAGAGAAGGGAGGGAATGACCGTGGCCGAGAAGACCTGAAGCTTAGTGCGGAGCGACAGACCAGGTAGCTTCCACACAGCGTTACGCAACCGATGAAAAGATATTGCCGCTCGACTGATTCGGAGTGAGACCTCTGCTGTTAAACTGGAGCCAGTCATAAGCACACTGCCCAGGTATGGGAAACTCTCCACTCTCTCCACAACTGCCCCATCACCGATTGGGAGTTGTGGGGGTGGAGTGTCCGATGGTGCAAAATACCCAGGCAGGTGCTTAGTTTTGGTGGGGCTGATGGTAAGGCCCCACCTCTTAGTGGCACGCTCCAGTCTCAGCAGCAGCGTCTCCAACTCCTCCTCTGACTGAGCAGCTATTACCAAGTCATCAGCATACATAACGTGGTTGAGCAATAGGGAGCCATCCCTTGACCGCACCCGGGCATCGATTAGCCTCCCATTATATCTGTACCATATGGAGATTCCCCCGGTACAGCTATTGAAGGCTTCACGAACTACGTGGTCAAAATAGATGTTAAATAATGTGGGAGCCAGAGGACATCCCTGTCGCACCCCAAGGTGTACAGGGAATGGCTCTGACTCCCGGCCACGTAGTTTTACCCGGGCCCGCTCACCATCATGAAGGTCCTTAATGATCGTGAGCAGAGGGTCAGGTACTCCAAAAGCACGAAGAACGACCCAGAGCCCAGGCCTACTGATGGTATCATAGGCCTTGACCAGGTCAATAAAGCAGAGATGTAGGTCTTGTTGGAATTCCCTACACCTCTGCTGTAGCAGACGGACAGAAAATATGGCATCTGTGCAGGACCGCCCTTTCCTGAAACCGCATTGGGGCTCCGCAAGCCTCTCCTCAGCGTGCCTGGCAAGGCGATGCTGAATAATCCTTGCCAGGACCTTTCCCGGCACACTGAGGAGTGAGATGCCCCTGTAGTTGTTACAGTCTGTGCGGTCCCCCTTCTTAAAAAGGGGGACCACCAGGGCATCCTTCCAATCCTGCGGAACCCGTCCAGTGGTCCAGACTGTTGTTATGATGTCATATAGGGCAGTCTGTGCACAAACGCCACCCTCCCTCAGCATTTCGCTTGGGAGATCATCTCTGCCCACTGCCTTTCCTGGTCTCAGACTCCGGATCGCCTTCAATACTTCCTCAGCAGATGGCACCTCAGCCAGCCACTCACAGGGGGTGACTTCATCCAATATTTGAGGCACCGCAGCCTCAGCAGGGTCATCCTCACTTTGTGCCACGATGTTTTCCTGGCTGTGGGATTTTCCCTCCCCCAGGACCTCACAGAAATGCTCAGCAAATCTGCGAACCTGTACCTGGGGGTCGGTAATTGGATCACCGTTTTTTCCCGTAATGATGGTAATAGGTGTGGCGCTGCAGGTTACTTTTTTGATGGAGTTAAATAGAGATTTGTGATCACGGGCCACTGAGGCAGACTCCATCTCCTCAGCAACCCGCGACCACCACCCATCCTTGCAGCGCCTCACGGCTCTCCGAACCTCCGAGCGAAGGCTGCGGTAAGCCTCCTCATTCTCTGACGTGGGATTCTGTAGCCGATGACAGTGGGCCTGTCGCTTTTTCTCAACCATCCTGAACAACTCCTCTGTCATCCAGGGTTTCTGGGGAGGTCTGGACCGCGTACCCAAAGCAGCCATTGCAGCTGCATGAGTCACAGTCCTAAACCTCGCCCATTTACCCTCGACATCAGGAGGAGTCGGGGACGATGCCAATCCCAGCCGCAAGCGATGATGAAATTCTCGCTTGCAACTTTCATCAGATAACTGAGACCAGGCCACTTTAGGTTGGAATGGGGTCCTGGGTGTACACCCACCACCGGAGTGGAAGAATGGCAGGCGCATCTTACAGATGACTAGTCGATGGTCAGAGGGCAGATCAGCTCCACGGTAGGTCCTGGTGTCAAGGACATGGGCTCGCATTCGCTGGTCCGTCACTATGTAGTCCAGCAGATGTTCTTGCTTGGACCCGGCATGCATCCATGATGTTGTGTGGATGCGCCGATGCCGGAACAGCGTGTTGGTAATTACAAGCCCATGGGCTGCACAAAAATCTAGCAGCCTCCTACCGTTGTTATTGAGCTGATCTGGCCCATGCCCTCCAATCACTCCAGACCAGGTGCCAGTATCATGACCAACTCGGGCATTGAAGTCACCCAGCATGATGACTCTATCCCGAGGGGCCACTTTAGCCAGCACCTGTGACAGGAGGTCATAGAAGGCATCTGACTCATCGGCTTTGCCTGCATCCCTCCACGGATGTTCATCTTCGGTGGGGGCATAAGTAACCACGACCACCATTCCTCGCCTCCGGTTGATGGGAAGGCGAGCCCAAAGTAGCCTGGGGCTTACAGCTTCCCACACCTCACCGCCACGCTCCCACGCCCCCTTCATTCTTTTGTTCAAAAGAAGACCCACACCCTGTTGTTTGGCAGTCTGCTGCCCCGAGTAGAGGACTGTCCACCCCTCATGGTGGCAGGAGCCAGAGCCGGTCCACCGGACCTCCTGAATGCCGCATAGATCCAGGCGGTACCGGTCCAGCTCCCGACAGAGGAGTGGCAGCCTCTCCTCTGCAGTGAGCGTTCGAACATTCCACGTGGCCACCCGTAGTGGCTTTTCGTTGTTTCTGGAGTAGCCCCGAGGGTAGGTATTCAATCTCCTGGCTCCGCCAATTGGGGTTTGGCCAGGAGACGTCATAGACGCCTGGCCCCCCGGGGCCTCCGGCACAAGCTTAGTTGTTACATATTTCACTTTAATTCGTGGTTTTGTGGTAATTAATTGAAGGTGGAGGGGTTACCAGCCCCTCGCACCCGTCCAGAGCCCCCGTTTAGCCCCTGTGGTGGACACATATGCCATGAGGGGAGGAGCCAATCAAAATTGGAACTCCCCCCACAGCACTGTCCACGACAGAGTTGCCCGTCCGGCACCGCGAGGAGGTAGGGGGTTGTTTTGCCGGACACACTTACATACAGACACTTACATACAGACACTTATATACAGACACTTACATACAGACAGTTACATACAGACACTTACATACAGACACTTACATACAGACACTGAAACACTTACATAGACACTTACATACAGAAACTTACATACACTTACATACAGACACTGAGACACTTACAAACAGGCACTTACATACAGACACTTACATACAGACACTTACATACAGACACTTACATACAGAAACTTACATACAGACACTTACATACAGATACTTACATACAGACACTTACAGACACTTACATACAGCCACTTACATACAGACACTTACATACAGACACTTACATACAGACACTTACATACAGACACAAACAGACACTTACATACAGACACTTACATACAGACACTAAGACACTTACATACAGACACTTACACACAGACATTTACATACAGATACTTACATACAGAAACTTACATACAGACACTGAGACACTTACATAGAGACACTACTTACAGACACTTACATACAGAAGCTTACATACAGACACTTACATACAGACACTGAGACACTTACATACAGACACTTACATACAGACACTGAGACACTTACATACAGACACTTACATACAGGCACTTATATACAGACACTTACATACAGACACTTACAAACAGGCACTTACATACAGACACTTACATACAGACACTTACATACAGACACTTACATACAGAAACTTACATACAGACACTTACATACAGATACTTACATACAGACACTTACAGACACTTACATACAGCCACTTACATACAGACACTTACATACAGACACAAACAGACACTTACATACAGACACTAAGACACTTACATACAGACACTTACACACAGACATTTACATACAGATACTTACATACAGACACTTACATACAGACACTTACATACAGACACTTACACACAGACATTTACATACAGATACTTACATACAGACACTTACATACAGACACTTATATACAGACACTTACATACAGACACTTACATACAGGCACTTATATACAGACACTTACATACAGACACTTACAAACAGGCACTTACATACAGACACTTACATACAACAACAACAACAACCGCCATTCGCCACTAAGTGGCGGTGACGTCACCACGACGCTTGTGCCAGGCTATGTGCACCCTGAGGCCACGTGAAGTGTCGAACGCCCGCTGGCAGGAGGTCACGGGGCAGACCCAGGTGCCACGGGTCGACTGACTGAGATGACTGGCTGATGCACCACCTGTGCCCCCTACTGTGCCAACCTGCTGTGCTTTAGCCACCCGGCGCTCCGCTCGCTGTTGTGAGCGTCGCTCCTCCGCCCTCCGTTGTTGTTGGAGGGCGACTGCCTCCAACTGCCCAGTAGCATCCTTCACGAGCCTCCTCCACAGAGGCCGATCTTGACACCGCTGGTACCAGTCATCGGCAAGTCCACTCAGCTCCACGTCCTCCTGTACCACATCACTCCATCTCTTCTCTAGCCCGTGCCGCGCCCGCTTAGCCCCCTCAATCCGGCCAAACAAAAGCTGTTTCGGCATGCGGTGGCTGGGCATGCGGGCTACATGACCCAGCCATCGCAGCCTTGCCTGCCGAAGGAGCTCACCGATGGGACCCTGCCCAGATCTTTCAAGGATTTGTGAGCTCCTCACACAATCCAGTCTGGTTAAACCCAGGATGGATCGTAGGCAGGCCAGCCTAAATGTTTCTAACCGGCGAAGATGTTCCATTAGGGGGGTCCACGTTTCGCAAGCGTAGAGAAGGGAGGGAATGACCGTGGCCGAGAAGACCTGAAGCTTAGTGCGTAGCGACAGACCAGGTAGCTTCCACACAGCGTTACGCAACCGATGAAAAGATATTGCCGCTCGACTGATTCGGAGTGAGACCTCTGCTGTTAAACTGGAGCCAGTCATAAGCACACTGCCCAGGTATGGGAAAACATACATACATACAGAAACTTACATACAGACACTTAGATACAGATACTTACATACAGACACTTACAGACACTTACATACAGCCACTTACATACAGACGCTTACATACAGACACTTACATACAGACACAAACAGACACTTACATACAGACACTTACATACAGACACTAAGACACTTACATACAGACACTTACACACAGACATTTACATACAGATACTTACATACAGACACTTACATACAGACACTTACATACAGACACTTACATATAGACACTTACATACACTTACATACAGACACTGAGACACTTACATACAGACACTTACATACAGACACTTAAATACAGACACTGAGACACTTACATAGACACATACAGACGCTTACATACAGACACTTACATACAGACACTGAGACACATAGACACTTACATACAGACACTTATATACAGACACTTACATACAGACAGTTACATACAGACACTTACATACAGACACTTAGATACAGATACTTACATACAGACACTTACAGACACTTACATACAGCCACTTACATACAGACGCTTACATACAGACACTTACATACAGACACTAAGACACTTACATACAGACACTAAGACACTTACATACAGACACTTACACACAGACATTTACATACAGATACTTACATACAGACACTTACATACAGACACTTACATACAGACACTTACATATAGACACTTACATACACTTACATACAGACACTGAGACACTTACATACAGACACTTACATACAGACACTTAAATACAGACACTGAGACACTTACATAGACACATACAGACGCTTACATACAGACACTTACATACAGACACTGAGACACATAGACACTTACATACAGACACTTATATACAGACACTTACATACAGACAGTTACATACAGACACTTACATACAGACACTTACATACAGACACTGAAACACTTACATAGACACTTACATACAGAAACTTACATACACTTACATACAGACACTGAGACACATACAGACACTTACATACAGACACTTACATAGACACTTACATACAGAAACTTACATGCACTTACATACAGACACTTACATACAGACACTTATATACAGACACTTACATACAGACAGTTACATACAGACACTTACATACAGACACTTACATACAGACACTGAAACACTTACATAGACACTTACATACAGAAACTTACATACACTTACATACAGACACTGAGACACTTACATACAGACACTTACATACAGACACTTAAATACAGACACTGAGACACTTACATAGACACATACAGACGCTTACATACAGACACTTACATACAGACACTGAGACACTTACATACAGACACTTACATACAGACACTGTGACACTGGCATACAGACACTTACATACAGAAACTTACATAGAGACACTACTTACAGACACTTACATACAGAAGCTTACATACAGACACTTACATACAGACACTGAGACACATAGACACTTACATACAGACACTTATATACAGACACTTACATACAGACAGTTACATACAGACACTTACATACAGACACTTAGATACAGATACTTACATACAGACACTTACAGACACTTACATACAGCCACTTACATACAGACGCTTACATACAGACACTTACATACAGACACTAAGACACTTACATACAGACACTAAGACACTTACATACAGACACTTACACACAGACATTTACATACAGATACTTACATACAGACACTTACATACAGACACTTACATACAGACACTTACATATAGACACTTACATACACTTACATACAGACACTGAGACACTTACATACAGACACTTACATACAGACACTTAAATACAGACACTGAGACACTTACATAGACACATACAGACGCTTACATACAGACACTTACATACAGACACTGAGACACATAGACACTTACATACAGACACTTATATACAGACACTTACATACAGACAGTTACATACAGACACTTACATACAGACACTTACATACAGACACTGAAACACTTACATAGACACTTACATACAGAAACTTACATACACTTACATACAGACACTGAGACACATACAGACACTTACATACAGACACTTACATAGACACTTACATACAGAAACTTACATGCACTTACATACAGACACTTACATACAGACACTTATATACAGACACTTACATACAGACAGTTACATACAGACACTTACATACAGACACTTACATACAGACACTGAAACACTTACATAGACACTTACATACAGAAACTTACATACACTTACATACAGACACTGAGACACTTACATACAGACACTTACATACAGACACTTAAATACAGACACTGAGACACTTACATAGACACATACAGACGCTTACATACAGACACTTACATACAGACACTGAGACACTTACATACAGACACTTACATACAGACACTGTGACACTGGCATACAGACACTTACATACAGAAACTTACATAGAGACACTACTTACAGACACTTACATACAGAAGCTTACATACAGACACTTACATACAGACACTGAGACACTTACATACAGACACTTACATACAGACACTGAGACACATAGACACTTACATACAGACACTTATATACAGACACTTACATACAGACAGTTACATACAGACACTTACATACAGACACTTAGATACAGATACTTACATACAGACACTTACAGACACTTACATACAGCCACTTACATACAGACGCTTACATACAGACACTTACATACAGACACTAAGACACTTACATACAGACACTAAGACACTTACATACAGACACTTACACACAGACATTTACATACAGATACTTACATACAGACACTTACATACAGACACTTACATACAGACACTTACATATAGACACTTACATACACTTACATACAGACACTGAGACACTTACATACAGACACTTACATACAGACACTTAAATACAGACACTGAGACACTTACATAGACACATACAGACGCTTACATACAGACACTTACATACAGACACTGAGACACATAGACACTTACATACAGACACTTATATACAGACACTTACATACAGACAGTTACATACAGACACTTACATACAGACACTTACATACAGACACTGAAACACTTACATAGACACTTACATACAGAAACTTACATACACTTACATACAGACACTGAGACACATACAGACACTTACATACAGACACTTACATAGACACTTACATACAGAAACTTACATGCACTTACATACAGACACTTACATACAGACACTTATATACAGACACTTACATACAGACAGTTACATACAGACACTTACATACAGACACTTACATACAGACACTGAAACACTTACATAGACACTTACATACAGAAACTTACATACACTTACATACAGACACTGAGACACTTACATACAGACACTTACATACAGACACTTAAATACAGACACTGAGACACTTACATAGACACATACAGACGCTTACATACAGACACTTACATACAGACACTGAGACACTTACATACAGACACTTACATACAGACACTGTGACACTGGCATACAGACACTTACATACAGAAACTTACATAGAGACACTACTTACAGACACTTACATACAGAAGCTTACATACAGACACTTACATACAGACACTGAGACACATAGACACTTACATACAGACACTTATATACAGACACTTACATACAGACAGTTACATACAGACACTTACATACAGACACTTAGATACAGATACTTACATACAGACACTTACAGACACTTACATACAGCCACTTACATACAGACGCTTACATACAGACACTTACATACAGACACTAAGACACTTACATACAGACACTAAGACACTTACATACAGACACTTACACACAGACATTTACATACAGATACTTACATACAGACACTTACATACAGACACTTACATACAGACACTTACATATAGACACTTACATACACTTACATACAGACACTGAGACACTTACATACAGACACTTACATACAGACACTTAAATACAGACACTGAGACACTTACATAGACACATACAGACGCTTACATACAGACACTTACATACAGACACTGAGACACATAGACACTTACATACAGACACTTATATACAGACACTTACATACAGACAGTTACATACAGACACTTACATACAGACACTTACATACAGACACTGAAACACTTACATAGACACTTACATACAGAAACTTACATACACTTACATACAGACACTGAGACACATACAGACACTTACATACAGACACTTACATAGACACTTACATACAGAAACTTACATGCACTTACATACAGACACTTACATACAGACACTTATATACAGACACTTACATACAGACAGTTACATACAGACACTTACATACAGACACTTACATACAGACACTGAAACACTTACATAGACACTTACATACAGAAACTTACATACACTTACATACAGACACTGAGACACTTACATACAGACACTTACATACAGACACTTAAATACAGACACTGAGACACTTACATAGACACATACAGACGCTTACATACAGACACTTACATACAGACACTGAGACACTTACATACAGACACTTACATACAGACACTGTGACACTGGCATACAGACACTTACATACAGAAACTTACATAGAGACACTACTTACAGACACTTACATACAGAAGCTTACATACAGACACTTACATACAGACACTGAGACACTTACATACAGACACTTACATACAGACACTGAGACACTTACATACAGACACTTACATACAGGCACTTATATACAGACACTTACATACAGACACTTACAAACATACACTTACATACAGAAACTTACATACAGACACTTAGATACAGATACTTACATACAGACACTTACATACAGCCACTTACATACAGACGCTTACATACATACAGACACTTACATACAGACACTTACATACAGACACAAACAGACACTTACATACAGACACTTACATACAGACACTAAGACACTTACATACAGACACTTACACACAGACATTTACATACAGACACTTACATACAGACACTTACATACAGACACTTACATATAGACACTTACATACAGACCCTTACATACAGACACTTAGACACTTACATACTGACACTTACATACAGACTCTTACATAGAGACACTTACATACAGACACTTAGACACGTACATACAGACACTTGCATACAGACTCTTACATAAAGACACTTACATACAGACAATTACATACAGACACTTACCTTGAGACACGTACATACAGACACTTACATACAGACACTTACATTGAGACACTTACATACAGACACATACAGACACTGAGACACTTACATAGAGACACTACTTACAGACACTTACATACAGAAGCTTACATACAGACACTTACATACAGACACTTATATACAGACACTTACATACAGACACTTACATACAGACACTTACATACAGACACTGAAACACTTACATAGACACATACATAAACTTACAGACACTTACATACAGACACTTAAATACAGACACTGAGACACTTACATAGACACATACAGACGCTTGCATACAGACACTGAGACACATAGACACTTACATACAGAAACTTACATACACTTACATACAGACACTTACATACAGACACTTATATACAGACACTTACATACAGACAGTTACATACAGACACTTACATACAGACACTTACATACAGACACTGAAACACTTACATAGACACTTACATACAGAAACTTACATACACTTACATACAGACACTGAGACACTTACATACAGACACTTACATACAGACACTTACATACACTTACATACAGACACTTACATACAGACACTTATATACAGACACTTACATTCAGACAGTTACATACAGACACTTACATACAGACACTGAGACACTTACATAGACACTTACATACAGAAACTTACATACACTTACATACAGACACTTACATACAGACACTTATATACAGACACTTACATACAGACAGTTACATACAGACACTTACATACAGACACTTACATACAGACACTGAAACACTTACATAGACACTTACATACAGAAACTTACATACACTTACATACAGACACTGAGACACTTACATACAGACACTTACATACAGACACTTAAATATAGACACTGAGACACTTACATAGACACATACAGACGCTTACATACAGACACTTACATACAGACACTGAGACACTTACATACAGACACTTACATACAGACACTGTGACACTGACATACAGACACTTACATACAGACACTTACATTGAGACACTTACATACAGAAACTTACATAGAGACACTACTTACAGACACTTACATACAGAAGCTTACATACAGACACTTACATACAGACACTGAGACACTTACATACAGACACTTACATACAGACACTGAGACACTTACATACAGACACTTACATACAGGCACTTATATACAGACACTTACATACAGACACTTACAAACATACACTTACATACAGAAACTTACATACAGACACTTAGATACAGATACTTACATACAGACACTTACATACAGCCACTTACATACAGACGCTTACATACAGACACTTACATACAGACACTTACATACAGACACTTACATACAGACACAAACAGACACTTACATACAGACACTTACATACAGACACTAAGACACTTACATACAGACACTTACACACAGACATTTACATACAGATACTTACATACAGACACTTACATACAGACACTTACATACAGACACTTACATACAGACACTTACATATAGACACTTACATACAGACACTTAGACACTTACATACTGACACTTACATACAGACTCTTACATAGAGACACTTACATACAGACACTTAGAAACGTACATACAGACACTTGCATACAGACTCTTACATGAAGACACTTACATACAGACAATTACATACAGACACTTACCTTGAGACACGTACATACAGACACTTACATACAGACACTTACATTGAGACACTTACATACAGACACATACAGACACTGAGACACTTACATAGAGACACTACTTACAGACACTTACATACAGAAGCTTACATACAGACACTTACATACAGACACTTACATACAGACACTTACATACAGACACTTACATACAGACACTGAAACACTTACATAGACACTTACATACAGAAACTTACATACACTTACATACAGACACTGAGACACTTACATACAGACACTTACATACAGACACTTACATACACTTACATACAGACACTTACATACAGACACTTATATACAGACACTTACATACAGACACTTACATACAGACACTGAGACACTTACATACAGACACTTACACACAGACATTTACATACAGATACTTACATACAGACACTTACATACAGACACTTACATACAGACACTTACACACAGACATTTACATACAGATACTTACATACAGACACTTACATACAGACACTTATATACAGACACTTACATACAGACACTTACATACAGGCACTTATATACAGACACTTACATACAGACACTTACAAACAGGCACTTACATACAGACACTTACATACAACAACAACAACAACCGCCATTCGCCACTAAGTGGCGGTGACGTCACCACGACGCTTGTGCCAGGCTATGTGCACCCTGAGGCCACGTGAAGTGTCGAACGCCCGCTGGCAGGAGGTCACGGGGCAGACCCAGGTGCCACGGGTCGACTGACTGAGATGACTGGCTGATGCACCACCTGTGCCCCCTACTGTGCCAACCTGCTGTGCTTTAGCCACCCGGCGCTCCGCTCGCTGTTGTGAGCGTCGCTCCTCCGCCCTCCGTTGTTGTTGGAGGGCGACTGCCTCCAACTGCCCAGTAGCATCCTTCACGAGCCTCCTCCACAGAGGCCGATCTTGACACCGCTGGTACCAGTCATCGGCAAGTCCACTCAGCTCCACGTCCTCCTGTACCACATCACTCCATCTCTTCTCTAGCCCGTGCCGCGCCCGCTTAGCCCCCTCAATCCGGCCAAACAAAAGCTGTTTCGGCATGCGGTGGCTGGGCATGCGGGCTACATGACCCAGCCATCGCAGCCTTGCCTGCCGAAGGAGCTCACCGATGGGACCCTGCCCAGATCTTTCAAGGATTTGTGAGCTCCTCACACAATCCAGTCTGGTTAAACCCAGGATGGATCGTAGGCAGGCCAGCCTAAATGTTTCTAACCGGCGAAGATGTTCCATTAGGGGGGTCCACGTTTCGCAAGCGTAGAGAAGGGAGGGAATGACCGTGGCCGAGAAGACCTGAAGCTTAGTGCGTAGCGACAGACCAGGTAGCTTCCACACAGCGTTACGCAACCGATGAAAAGATATTGCCGCTCGACTGATTCGGAGTGAGACCTCTGCTGTTAAACTGGAGCCAGTCATAAGCACACTGCCCAGGTATGGGAAAACATACATACATACAGAAACTTACATACAGACACTTAGATACAGATACTTACATACAGACACTTACAGACACTTACATACAGCCACTTACATACAGACGCTTACATACAGACACTTACATACAGACACAAACAGACACTTACATACAGACACTTACATACAGACACTAAGACACTTACATACAGACACTTACACACAGACATTTACATACAGATACTTACATACAGACACTTACATACAGACACTTACATACAGACACTTACATATAGACACTTACATACACTTACATACAGACACTGAGACACTTACATACAGACACTTACATACAGACACTTAAATACAGACACTGAGACACTTACATAGACACATACAGACGCTTACATACAGACACTTACATACAGACACTGAGACACATAGACACTTACATACAGACACTTATATACAGACACTTACATACAGACAGTTACATACAGACACTTACATACAGACACTTAGATACAGATACTTACATACAGACACTTACAGACACTTACATACAGCCACTTACATACAGACGCTTACATACAGACACTTACATACAGACACTAAGACACTTACATACAGACACTAAGACACTTACATACAGACACTTACACACAGACATTTACATACAGATACTTACATACAGACACTTACATACAGACACTTACATACAGACACTTACATATAGACACTTACATACACTTACATACAGACACTGAGACACTTACATACAGACACTTACATACAGACACTTAAATACAGACACTGAGACACTTACATAGACACATACAGACGCTTACATACAGACACTTACATACAGACACTGAGACACATAGACACTTACATACAGACACTTATATACAGACACTTACATACAGACAGTTACATACAGACACTTACATACAGACACTTACATACAGACACTGAAACACTTACATAGACACTTACATACAGAAACTTACATACACTTACATACAGACACTGAGACACATACAGACACTTACATACAGACACTTACATAGACACTTACATACAGAAACTTACATGCACTTACATACAGACACTTACATACAGACACTTATATACAGACACTTACATACAGACAGTTACATACAGACACTTACATACAGACACTTACATACAGACACTGAAACACTTACATAGACACTTACATACAGAAACTTACATACACTTACATACAGACACTGAGACACTTACATACAGACACTTACATACAGACACTTAAATACAGACACTGAGACACTTACATAGACACATACAGACGCTTACATACAGACACTTACATACAGACACTGAGACACTTACATACAGACACTTACATACAGACACTGTGACACTGGCATACAGACACTTACATACAGAAACTTACATAGAGACACTACTTACAGACACTTACATACAGAAGCTTACATACAGACACTTACATACAGACACTGAGACACATAGACACTTACATACAGACACTTATATACAGACACTTACATACAGACAGTTACATACAGACACTTACATACAGACACTTAGATACAGATACTTACATACAGACACTTACAGACACTTACATACAGCCACTTACATACAGACGCTTACATACAGACACTTACATACAGACACTAAGACACTTACATACAGACACTAAGACACTTACATACAGACACTTACACACAGACATTTACATACAGATACTTACATACAGACACTTACATACAGACACTTACATACAGACACTTACATATAGACACTTACATACACTTACATACAGACACTGAGACACTTACATACAGACACTTACATACAGACACTTAAATACAGACACTGAGACACTTACATAGACACATACAGACGCTTACATACAGACACTTACATACAGACACTGAGACACATAGACACTTACATACAGACACTTATATACAGACACTTACATACAGACAGTTACATACAGACACTTACATACAGACACTTACATACAGACACTGAAACACTTACATAGACAATTACATACAGAAACTTACATACACTTACATACAGACACTGAGACACATACAGACACTTACATACAGACACTTACATAGACACTTACATACAGAAACTTACATGCACTTACATACAGACACTTACATACAGACACTTATATACAGACACTTACATACAGACAGTTACATACAGACACTTACATACAGACACTTACATACAGACACTGAAACACTTACATAGACACTTACATACAGAAACTTACATACACTTACATACAGACACTGAGACACTTACATACAGACACTTACATACAGACACTTAAATACAGACACTGAGACACTTACATAGACACATACAGACGCTTACATACAGACACTTACATACAGACACTGAGACACTTACATACAGACACTTACATACAGACACTGTGACACTGGCATACAGACACTTACATACAGAAACTTACATAGAGACACTACTTACAGACACTTACATACAGAAGCTTACATACAGACACTTACATACAGACACTGAGACACTTACATACAGACACTTACATACAGACACTGAGACACTTACATACAGACACTTACATACAGGCACTTATATACAGACACTTACATACAGACACTTACAAACATACACTTACATACAGAAACTTACATACAGACACTTAGATACAGATACTTACATACAGACACTTACATACAGCCACTTACATACAGACGCTTACATACATACAGACACTTACATACAGACACTTACATACAGACACAAACAGACACTTACATACAGACACTTACATACAGACACTTATATACAGACACTTACATACAGACACTTACATACAGGCACTTATATACAGACACTTACATACAGACACTTACAAACAGGCACTTACATACAGACACTTACATACAACAACAACAACAACCGCCATTCGCCACTAAGTGGCGGTGACGTCACCACGACGCTTGTGCCAGGCTATGTGCACCCTGAGGCCACGTGAAGTGTCGAACGCCCGCTGGCAGGAGGTCACGGGGCAGACCCAGGTGCCACGGGTCGACTGACTGAGATGACTGGCTGATGCACCACCTGTGCCCCCTACTGTGCCAACCTGCTGTGCTTTAGCCACCCGGCGCTCCGCTCGCTGTTGTGAGCGTCGCTCCTCCGCCCTCCGTTGTTGTTGGAGGGCGACTGCCTCCAACTGCCCAGTAGCATCCTTCACGAGCCTCCTCCACAGAGGCCGATCTTGACACCGCTGGTACCAGTCATCGGCAAGTCCACTCAGCTCCACGTCCTCCTGTACCACATCACTCCATCTCTTCTCTAGCCCGTGCCGCGCCCGCTTAGCCCCCTCAATCCGGCCAAACAAAAGCTGTTTCGGCATGCGGTGGCTGGGCATGCGGGCTACATGACCCAGCCATCGCAGCCTTGCCTGCCGAAGGAGCTCACCGATGGGACCCTGCCCAGATCTTTCAAGGATTTGTGAGCTCCTCACACAATCCAGTCTGGTTAAACCCAGGATGGATCGTAGGCAGGCCAGCCTAAATGTTTCTAACCGGCGAAGATGTTCCATTAGGGGGGTCCACGTTTCGCAAGCGTAGAGAAGGGAGGGAATGACCGTGGCCGAGAAGACCTGAAGCTTAGTGCGTAGCGACAGACCAGGTAGCTTCCACACAGCGTTACGCAACCGATGAAAAGATATTGCCGCTCGACTGATTCGGAGTGAGACCTCTGCTGTTAAACTGGAGCCAGTCATAAGCACACTGCCCAGGTATGGGAAAACATACATACATACAGAAACTTACATACAGACACTTAGATACAGATACTTACATACAGACACTTACAGACACTTACATACAGCCACTTACATACAGACGCTTACATACAGACACTTACATACAGACACAAACAGACACTTACATACAGACACTTACATACAGACACTAAGACACTTACATACAGACACTTACACACAGACATTTACATACAGATACTTACATACAGACACTTACATACAGACACTTACATACAGACACTTACATATAGACACTTACATACACTTACATACAGACACTGAGACACTTACATACAGACACTTACATACAGACACTTAAATACAGACACTGAGACACTTACATAGACACATACAGACGCTTACATACAGACACTTACATACAGACACTGAGACACATAGACACTTACATACAGACACTTATATACAGACACTTACATACAGACAGTTACATACAGACACTTACATACAGACACTTAGATACAGATACTTACATACAGACACTTACAGACACTTACATACAGCCACTTACATACAGACGCTTACATACAGACACTTACATACAGACACTAAGACACTTACATACAGACACTAAGACACTTACATACAGACACTTACACACAGACATTTACATACAGATACTTACATACAGACACTTACATACAGACACTTACATACAGACACTTACATATAGACACTTACATACACTTACATACAGACACTGAGACACTTACATACAGACACTTACATACAGACACTTAAATACAGACACTGAGACACTTACATAGACACATACAGACGCTTACATACAGACACTTACATACAGACACTGAGACACATAGACACTTACATACAGACACTTATATACAGACACTTACATACAGACAGTTACATACAGACACTTACATACAGACACTTACATACAGACACTGAAACACTTACATAGACACTTACATACAGAAACTTACATACACTTACATACAGACACTGAGACACATACAGACACTTACATACAGACACTTACATAGACACTTACATACAGAAACTTACATGCACTTACATACAGACACTTACATACAGACACTTATATACAGACACTTACATACAGACAGTTACATACAGACACTTACATACAGACACTTACATACAGACACTGAAACACTTACATAGACACTTACATACAGAAACTTACATACACTTACATACAGACACTGAGACACTTACATACAGACACTTACATACAGACACTTAAATACAGACACTGAGACACTTACATAGACACATACAGACGCTTACATACAGACACTTACATACAGACACTGAGACACTTACATACAGACACTTACATACAGACACTGTGACACTGGCATACAGACACTTACATACAGAAACTTACATAGAGACACTACTTACAGACACTTACATACAGAAGCTTACATACAGACACTTACATACAGACACTGAGACACATAGACACTTACATACAGACACTTATATACAGACACTTACATACAGACAGTTACATACAGACACTTACATACAGACACTTAGATACAGATACTTACATACAGACACTTACAGACACTTACATACAGCCACTTACATACAGACGCTTACATACAGACACTTACATACAGACACTAAGACACTTACATACAGACACTAAGACACTTACATACAGACACTTACACACAGACATTTACATACAGATACTTACATACAGACACTTACATACAGACACTTACATACAGACACTTACATATAGACACTTACATACACTTACATACAGACACTGAGACACTTACATACAGACACTTACATACAGACACTTAAATACAGACACTGAGACACTTACATAGACACATACAGACGCTTACATACAGACACTTACATACAGACACTGAGACACATAGACACTTACATACAGACACTTATATACAGACACTTACATACAGACAGTTACATACAGACACTTACATACAGACACTTACATACAGACACTGAAACACTTACATAGACAATTACATACAGAAACTTACATACACTTACATACAGACACTGAGACACATACAGACACTTACATACAGACACTTACATAGACACTTACATACAGAAACTTACATGCACTTACATACAGACACTTACATACAGACACTTATATACAGACACTTACATACAGACAGTTACATACAGACACTTACATACAGACACTTACATACAGACACTGAAACACTTACATAGACACTTACATACAGAAACTTACATACACTTACATACAGACACTGAGACACTTACATACAGACACTTACATACAGACACTTAAATACAGACACTGAGACACTTACATAGACACATACAGACGCTTACATACAGACACTTACATACAGACACTGAGACACTTACATACAGACACTTACATACAGACACTGTGACACTGGCATACAGACACTTACATACAGAAACTTACATAGAGACACTACTTACAGACACTTACATACAGAAGCTTACATACAGACACTTACATACAGACACTGAGACACTTACATACAGACACTTACATACAGACACTGAGACACTTACATACAGACACTTACATACAGGCACTTATATACAGACACTTACATACAGACACTTACAAACATACACTTACATACAGAAACTTACATACAGACACTTAGATACAGATACTTACATACAGACACTTACATACAGCCACTTACATACAGACGCTTACATACATACAGACACTTACATACAGACACTTACATACAGACACAAACAGACACTTACATACAGACACTTACATACAGACACTAAGACACTTACATACAGACACTTACACACAGACATTTACATACAGATACTTACATACAGACACTTACATACAGACACTTACATACAGACACTTACATATAGACACTTACATACAGACCCTTACATACAGACACTTAGACACTTACATACTGACACTTACATACAGACTCTTACATAGAGACACTTACATACAGACACTTAGACACGTACATACAGACACTTGCATACAGACTCTTACATAAAGACACTTACATACAGACAATTACATACAGACACTTACCTTGAGACACGTACATACAGACACTTACATACAGACACTTACATTGAGACACTTACATACAGACACATACAGACACTGAGACACTTACATAGAGACACTACTTACAGACACTTACATACAGAAGCTTACATACAGACACTTACATACAGACACTTATATACAGACACTTACATACAGACACTTACATACAGACACTTACATACAGACACTGAAACACTTACATAGACACATACATAAACTTACAGACACTTACATACAGACACTTAAATACAGACACTGAGACACTTACATAGACACATACAGACGCTTACATACAGACACTGAGACACATAGACACATACAGAAACTTACATACACTTACATACAGACACTTACATACAGACACTTATATACAGACACTTACATACAGACAGTTACATACAGACACTTACATACAGACACTTACATACAGACACTGAAACACTTACATAGACACTTACATACAGAAACTTACATACACTTACATACAGACACTGAGACACTTACATACAGACACTTACATACAGACACTTACATACACTTACATACAGACACTTACATACAGACACTTATATACAGACACTTACATTCAGACAGTTACATACAGACACTTACATACAGACACTGAGACACTTACATAGACACTTACATACAGAAACTTACATACACTTACATACAGACACTTACATACAGACACTTATATACAGACACTTACATACAGACAGTTACATACAGACACTTACATACAGACACTTACATACAGACACTGAAACACTTACATAGACACTTACATACAGAAACTTACATACACTTACATACAGACACTGAGACACTTACATACAGACACTTACATACAGACACTTAAATATAGACACTGAGACACTTACATAGACACATACAGACGCTTACATACAGACACTTACATACAGACACTGAGACACTTACATACAGACACTTACATACAGACACTGTGACACTGACATACAGACACTTACATACAGACACTTACATTGAGACACTTACATACAGAAACTTACATAGAGACACTACTTACAGACACTTACATACAGAAGCTTACATACAGACACTTACATACAGACACTGAGACACTTACATACAGACACTTACATACAGACACTGAGACACTTACATACAGACACTTACATACAGGCACTTATATACAGACACTTACATACAGACACTTACAAACATACACTTACATACAGAAACTTACATACAGACACTTAGATACAGATACTTACATACAGACACTTACAGACACTTACATACAGCCACTTACATACAGACGCTTACATACAGACACAAACAGACACTTACATACAGACACTTACATACAGACACTAAGACACTTACATACAGACACTTACACACAGACATTTACATACAGATACTTACATACAGACACTTACATACAGACACTTACATACAGACACTTACATATAGACACTTACATACAGACCCTTACATACAGACACTTAGACACTTACATACTGACACTTACATACAGACTCTTACATAGAGACACTTACATACAGACACTTAGACACGTACATACAGACACTTGCATACAGACTCTTACATAAAGACATTTACATACAGACAATTACATACAGACACTTACCTTGAGACACGTACATACAGACACTTACATACAGACACTTACATTGAGACACTTACATACAGACACATACAGACACTGAGACACTTACATAGAGACACTACTTACAGACACTTACATACAGAAGCTTACATACAGACACTTACATACAGACACTTATATACAGACACTTACATACAGACACTTACATACAGACACTTACATACAGACACTGAAACACTTATATAGACACATACAGAAACTTACATACACTTACATACAGACACTTACATACAGACACTTACATACACTTACATACAGACACTTACATACAGACACTTACATACAGACACTTAAATACAGACACTGAGACACTTACATAGACACATACAGACGCTTACATACAAACACTTACATACAGACACTGAGACACTTACATAGACACTTACATACAGAAACTTACATACACTTACATACAGACACTTACATACAGACACTTATATACAGACACTTACATACAGACAGTTACATACAGACACTTACATACAGACACTTACATACAGACACTGAAACACTTACATAGACACTTACATACAGAAACTTACATACACTTACATACAGACACTGAGACACTTACATACAGACACTTACATACAGACACTTACATACACTTACATACAGACACTTACATACAGACACTTATATACAGACACATACAGACACTTACATACAGACACTGAGACACTTACATAGACACTTACATACAGAAACTTACATACAGAAACTTACATACAGACACTTACATACAGACACTTATATACAGACACTTACATACAGACAGTTACATACAGACACTTACATACAGACACTGAAACACTTACATAGACACTTACATACAGAAACTTACATACACTTACATACAGACACTGAGACACTTACATACAGACACTTACATACAGACACTTACATACACTTACATACAAACACTGAGACACTTACATACAGACACTTACATACAGACACTTAAATACAGACACTGAGACACTTACATAGACACATACAGACGCTTACATACAGACACTTACATACAGACACTGAGACACTTACATACAGACACTTACATACAGACACTGTGACACTGACATACAGACACTTACATACAGACACTTACATTGAGACACTTACATACAGAAACTTACATAGAGACACTACTTACAGACACTTACATACAGAAGCTTACATACAGACACTTACATACAGACACTGAGACACTTACATACAGACACTTACATACAGACACTGAGACACTTACATACAGACACTTACATACAGGCACTTATATACAGACACTTACATACAGACACTTACAAACAGGCACTTACATACAGACACTTACATACAGACACTTACAAACATACACTTACATACAGAAACTTACATACAGACACTTACATACAGATACTTACATACAGACACTTACAGACACTTACATACAGCCACTTACATGAAGACACTTACATACACACACTTACATACAGACCCTTACATACAGACACTTAGACACTTACATACTGACACTTACATACAGACTCTTACATAGAGATACTTACATACAGACACTTAGACACGTACATACAGACACTTGCATACAGACTCTTACATAAAGACACTTACATACAGACAATTACATACAGACACTTACCTTGAGACACGTACATACAGACACTTACATACAGACACTTACATTGAGACACTTACATACAGACACTTACATACAGACACTGAGACACTTACATAGAGACACTACTTACAGACACTTACATACAGAAGCTTACATACAGACACTTACATACAGACACTTATATACAGACACTTACATACAGACACTTACATACAGACACTTACATACAGACACTTACATACAGACACTGAAACACTTACATAGACACATACAGAAAGTTACATACACTTACATACAGACACTTACATACAGACACTTACATACACTTACATACAGACACTGAGACACTTACATACAGACACTTACATACAGACACTGAGACACTTACATACAGACACTTACATACAGGCACTTATATACAGACACTTACATACAGACACTTACAAACAGGCACTTACATACAGACACTTACATACAGACACTTACAAACATACACTTACATACAGAAACTTACATACAGACACTTACATACAGATACTTACATACAGACACTTACAGACACTTACATACAGCCATTTACATGAAGACACTTACATACAGACACTTACATACAGACCCTTACATACAGACACTTAGACACTTACATACTGACACTTACATACAGACTCTTACATAGAGATACTTACATACAGACACTTAGACACGTACATACAGACACTTGCATACAGACTCTTACATAAAGACACTTACATACAGTCAATTACATACAGACACTTACCTTGAGACACGTACATACAGACACTTACATACAGACACTTACATTGAGACACTTACATACAGACACTTACATACAGACACTGAGACACTTACATAGAGACACTACTTACAGACACTTACATACAGAAGCTTACATACAGACACTTACATACAGACACTTATATACAGACACTTACATACAGACACTTACATACAGACACTTACATACAGACACTGAAACACTTACATAGACACATACAGAAACTTACATACACTTACATACAGACACTTACATACAGACACTTACATACACTTACATACAGACACTGAGACACTTACATACAGACACTTACATACAGACACTTAAATACAGACACTGAAACACTTACATAGACACATACAGATGCTTACATACAGACACTTACATACAGACACTGAGACACATAGACACTTACATACAGAAACTTACATACACTTACATACAGACACTTACATACAGACACTTATATACAGACACTTACATACAGACAGTTACATACAGACACTTACATACAGACACTTACATACAGACACTGAAACACTTACATAGACACTTACATACAGAAACTTACATACACTTACATACAGACACTGAGACACATACAGACACTTACATACAGACACTTACATACACTTACATACAGACACTTACATACAGACACTTATATACAGACACTTACATTCAGACACTTACATACAGACACTTACATACAGACACTGAGACACTTACATAGACACTTACATACAGAAACTTACTTGCACTTACATACAGACACTTACATACAGACACTTATATACAGACACTTACATTGAGACACTTACATACAGACACTTACATACAGACACTGAGACACTTACATAGAGACACTACTTACAGACACTTACATACAGAAGCTTACATACAGACACTTACATACAGACACTTATATACAGACACTTACATACAGACACTTACATACAGACACTTACATACAGACACTTACATACAGACACTGAAACACTTACATAGACACATACAGAAAGTTACATACACTTACATACAGACACTTACATACAGACACTTACATACACTTACATACAGACACTGAGACACTTACATACAGACACTTACATACAGACACTGAGACACTTACATACAGACACTTACATACAGGCACTTATATACAGACACTTACATACAGACACTTACAAACAGGCACTTACATACAGACACTTACATACAGACACTTACAAACATACACTTACATACAGAAACTTACATACAGACACTTAGATACAGATACTTACATACAGACACTTACAGACACTTACATACAGCCACTTACATACAGACGCTTACATACAGACACTTACATACAGACACTTACATACAGACACAAACAGACACTTACATACAGACACTTACATACAGACACTAAGACACTTACATACAGACACTTACACACAGACATTTACATACAGATACTTACATACAGACACTTACATACAGACACTTACATACAGACACTTACATACAGACACTTACATATAGACACTTACATACAGACCCTTACATACAGACACTTAGACACTTACATACTGACACTTACATACAGACTCTTACATAGAGACACTTACATACAGACACTTAGACACGTACATACAGACACTTACATACAGACACTTACATTGAGACACTTACATACAGACACTTACATACAGACACTGAGACACTTACATAGAGACACTACTTACAGACACTTACATACAGAAGCTTACATACAGACACTTACATACAGACACTTATATACAGACACTTACATACAGACACTTACATACAGACACTTACATACAGACACTGAAACACTTACATAGACACATACAGAAACTTACATACACTTACATACAGACACTTACATACAGACACTTACATACACTTACATACAGACACTGAGACACTTACATACAGACACTTACATACAGACACTTAAATACAGACACTGAAACACTTACATAGACACATACAGATGCTTACATACAGACACTTACATACAGACACTGAGACACATAGACACTTACATACAGAAACTTACATACACTTACATACAGACACTTACATACAGACACTTATATACAGACACTTACATACAGACAGTTACATACAGACACTTACATACAGACACTTACATACAGACACTGAAACACTTACATAGACACTTACATACAGAAACTTACATACACTTACATACAGACACTGAGACACATACAGACACTTACATACAGACACTTACATACACTTACATACAGACACTTACATACAGACACTTATATACAGACACTTACATTCAGACACTTACATACAGACACTTACATACAGACACTGAGACACTTACATAGACACTTACATACAGAAACTTACTTGCACTTACATACAGACACTTACATACAGACACTTATATACAGACACTTACATTGAGACACTTACATACAGACACTTACATACAGACACTGAGACACTTACATAGAGACACTACTTACAGACACTTACATACAGAAGCTTACATACAGACACTTACATACAGACACTTATATACAGACACTTACATACAGACACTTACATACAGACACTTACATACAGACACTTACATACAGACACTGAAACACTTACATAGACACATACAGAAAGTTACATACACTTACATACAGACACTTACATACAGACACTTACATACACTTACATACAGACACTGAGACACTTACATACAGACACTTACATACAGACACTGAGACACTTACATACAGACACTTACATACAGGCACTTATATACAGACACTTACATACAGACACTTACAAACAGGCACTTACATACAGACACTTACATACAGACACTTACAAACATACACTTACATACAGAAACTTACATACAGACACTTAGATACAGATACTTACATACAGACACTTACAGACACTTACATACAGCCACTTACATACAGACGCTTACATACAGACACTTACATACAGACACTTACATACAGACACAAACAGACACTTACATACAGACACTTACATACAGACACTAAGACACTTACATACAGACACTTACACACAGACATTTACATACAGATACTTACATACAGACACTTACATACAGACACTTACATACAGACACTTACATACAGACACTTACATATAGACACTTACATACAGACCCTTACATACAGACACTTAGACACTTACATACTGACACTTACATACAGACTCTTACATAGAGACACTTACATACAGACACTTAGACACGTACATACAGACACTTGCATACAGACTCTTACATAAAGACACTTACATACAGACAATTACATACAGACACTTACCTTGAGACACGTACATACAGACAATTACATACAGACACTTACATACAGACACATACAGACACTGAGACACTTACATAGAGACACTACTTACAGACACTTACATACAGAAGCTTACATACAGACACTTACATACAGACACTTATATACAGACACTTACATACAGACACTTACATACAGACACTTACATACAGACACTGAAACACTTACATAGACACATACAGAAACTTACATACACTTACATACAGACACTTACATACAGACACTTACATACACTTACATACAGACACTGAGACACTTACATACAGACACTTACATACAGACACTTAAATACAGACACTGAGACACTTACATAGACACATACAGACGCTTACATACAGACACTTACATACAGACACTGAGACACTTACATAGACACTTACATACAGAAACTTACATACACTTACATACAGACACTTACATACAGACACTTATATACAGACACTTACATACAGACAGTTACATACAGACACTTACATACAGACACTTACATACAGACACTGAAACACTTACATAGACACTTACATACAGAAACTTACATACACTTACATACAGACACTGAGACACTTACATACAGACACTTACATACAGACACTAAGACACTTACATACAGACACTTACACACAGACATTTACATACAGATACTTACATACAGACACTTACATACAGACACTTACATACAGACACTTACATACAGACACTTACATATAGACACTTACATACAGACCCTTACATACAGACACTTAGACACTTACATACTGACACTTACATACAGACTCTTACATAGAGACACTTACATACAGACACGTAGACACGTACATACAGACACTTGCATACAGACTCTTACATAAAGACACTTACATACAGACAATTACATACAGACACTTACCTTGAGACACGTACATACAGACAATTACATACAGACACTTACATACAGACACATACAGACACTGAGACACTTACATAGAGACACTACTTACAGACACTTACATACAGAAGCTTACATACAGACACTTACATACAGACACTTATATACAGACACTTACATACAGACACTTACATACAGACACTTACATACAGACACTGAAACACTTACATAGACACATACAGAAACTTACATACACTTACATACAGACACTTACATACAGACACTTACATACACTTACATACAGACACTGAGACACTTACATACAGACACTTACATACAGACACTTAAATACAGACACTGAGACACTTACATAGACACATACAGACGCTTACATACAGACACTTACATACAGACACTGAGACACTTACATAGACACTTACATACAGAAACTTACATACACTTACATACAGACACTTACATACAGACACTTATATACAGACACTTACATACAGACAGTTACATACAGACACTTACATACAGACACTTACATACAGACACTGAAACACTTACATAGACACTTACATACAGAAACTTACATACACTTACATACAGACACTGAGACACTTACATACAGACACTTACATACATACACTTACATACACTTACATACAGACACTTACATACAGACACTTATATACAGACACTTACATTCAGACAGTTACATACAGACACTTACATACAGACACTGAGACACTTCCATAGACACTTACATACAGAAACTTACATACACTTACATACAGACACTTACATACAGACACTTATATACAGACACTTACATACAGACAGTTACATACAGACACTTACATACAGACACTTACATACAGACACTGAAACACTTACATAGACACTTACATACAGAAACTTACATACACTTACATACAGACACTGAGACACTTACATACAGACACTTACATACAGACACTTAAATACAGACACTGAGACACTTACATAGACACATACAGACGCTTACATACAGACACTTACATACAGACACTGAGACACTTACATACAGACACTTACATATAGACACTTACATACAGACCCTTACATACAGACACTTAGACACTTACATACTGACACTTACATACAGACTCTTACATAGAGACACTTACATACAGACACTTAGACACGTACATACAGACACTTGCATACAGACTCTTACATAAAGACACTTACATACAGACAATTACATACAGACACTTACCTTGAGACACGTACATACAGACACTTACATACAGACACATTGAGACACTTACATACAGACACATACAGACACTGAGACACTTACATAGAGACACTACTTACAGACACTTACATACAGAAGCTTACATACAGACACTTACATACAGACACTTATATACAGACACTTACATACAGACACTTACATACAGACACTTACATACAGACACTGAAACACTTACATAGACACATACAGAAACTTACATACACTTACATACAGACACTTACATACAGACACTTACATACACTTACATACAGACACTGAGACACTTACATACAGACACTTACATACAGACACTTAAATACAGACACTGAGACACTTACATAGACACATACAGACGCTTACATACAGACACTTACATACAGACACTGAGACACTTACATACAGACACTTACATACAGACACTGTGACACTGACATACAGACACTTACATACAGACACTTACATTGAGACACTTACATACAGAAACTTACATAGAGACACTACTTACAGACACTTACATACAGAAGCTTACATACAGACACTTACATACAGACACTGAGACACTTACATACAGACACTTACATACAGACACTGAGACACTTACATACAGACACTTACATACAGGCACTTATATACAGACACTTACATACAGACACTTACAAACATACACTTACATACAGAAACTTACATACAGACACTTAGATACAGATACTTACATACAGACACTTACATACAGCCACTTACATACAGACGCTTACATACAGACACTTACATACAGACACTTACATACAGACACTAAGACACTTACATACAGACACTTACACACAGACATTTACATACAGATACTTACATACAGACACTTACATACAGACACTTACATACAGACACTTACATACAGACACTTACATATAGACACTTACATACAGACCCTTACATACAGACACTTAGACACTTACATACTGACACTTACATACAGACTCTTACATAGAGACACTTACATACAGACACTTAGACACGTACATACAGACACTTGCATACAGACTCTTACATAAAGACACTTACATACAGACAATTACATACAGACACTTACCTTGAGACACGTACATACAGACACATACAGACACTTACATTGAGACACTTACATACAGACACATACAGACACTGAGACACTTACATAGAGACACTACTTACAGACACTTACATACAGAAGCTTACATACAGACACTTACATACAGACACTTATATACAGACACTTACATACAGACACTTACATACAGACACTTACATACAGACACTGAAACACTTACATAGACACATACAGAAACTTACATACACTTACATACAGACACTTACATACAGACACTTACATACACTTACATACAGACACTGAGACACTTACATACAGACACTTACATACAGACACTTAAATACAGACACTGAGACACTTACATAGACACATACAGACGCTTACATACAGACACATACAGACACTGAGACACTTACATAGACACTTACATACAGAAACTTACATACACTTACATACAGACACTTACATACAGACACTTACATACAGACACTGAAACACTTACATAGACACTTACATACAGAAACTTACATACACTTACATACAGACACTGAGACACTTACATACAGACACTTACATACAGACACTTACATACACTTACATACAGACACTTACATACAGACACTTATATACAGACACTTACATACAGACACTTACATACAGACACTGAGACACTTACATAGACACTTACATACAGAAACTTACATACAGAAACTTACATACACTTACATACAGACACTTACATACAGACACTTATATACAGACACTTACATACAGACAGTTACATACAGACACTTACATACAGACACTTACATACAGACACTGAAACACTTACATAGACACTTACATACAGAAACTTACATACACTTACATACAGACACTGAGACACTTACAAACAGGCACTTACATACAGACACTTACATACAGACACTTACATACAGACACTTACATACAGAAACTTACATACAGACACTTACATACAGATACTTACATACAGACACTTACAGACACTTACATACAGCCACTTACATACAGACACTTACATACAGACACTTACATACAGACACTTACATACAGACACAAACAGACACTTACATACAGACACTTACATACAGACACTAAGACACTTACATACAGACACTTACACACAGACATTTACATACAGATACTTATATACAGAAACTTACATACAGACACTGAGACACTTACATAGAGACACTACTTACAGACACTTACATACAGAAGCTTACATACAGACACTTACATACAGACACTGAGACACTTACATACAGACACTTACATACAGACACTGAGACACTTACATACAGACACTTACATACAGGCACTTATATACAGACACTTACATACAGACACTTACAAACAGGCACTTACATACAGACACTTACATACAGACACTTACATACAGACACTTACATACAGAAACTTACATACAGACACTTACATACAGATACTTACATACAGACACTTACAGACACTTACATACAGCCACTTACATACAGACACTTACATACAGACACAAACAGACACTTACATACAGACACTTACATACAGACACTAAGACACTTACATACAGACACTTACACACAGACATTTACATACAGATACTTACATACAGACACTTACATACAGACACTTATATACAGACACTTACATACAGACACTTACATACAGGCACTTATATACAGACACTTACATACAGACACTTACAAACAGGCACTTACATACAGACACTTACATACAGACACTTACAAACATACACTTACATACAGAAACTTACATACAGACACTTAGATACAGATACTTACATACAGACACTTACAGACACTTACATACAGCCACTTACATACAGACGCTTACATACAGACACTTACATACAGACACAAACAGACACTTACATACAGACACTTACATACAGACACTAAGACACTTACATACAGACACTTACACACAGACATTTACATACAGATACTTACATACAGACACTTACATACAGACACTTACATACAGACACTTACATACAGACACTTACATATAGACACTTACATACAGACCCTTACATACAGACACTTAGACACTTACATACTGACACTTACATACAGACTCTTACATAGAGACACTTACATACAGACACTTAGACACGTACATACAGACACTTGCATACAGACTCTTACATAAAGACACTTACATACAGACAATTACATACAGACACTTACCTTGAGACACGTACATACAGACACTTACATACAGACACTTACATACAGACACATACAGACACTGAGACACTTACATAGAGACACTACTTACAGACACTTACATACAGAAGCTTACATACAGACACTTACATACAGACACTTATATACAGACACTTACATACAGACACTTACATACAGACACTTACATACAGACACTGAAACACTTACATAGACACATACAGAAACTTACATACACTTACATACAGACACTTACATACAGACACTTACATACACTTACATACAGACACTGAGACACTTACATACAGACACTTACATACAGACACTTAAATACAGACACTGAGACACTTACATAGACACATACAGACGCTTACATACAGACACTTACATACAGACACTGAGACACTTACATAGACACTTACATACAGAAACTTACATACACTTACATACAGACACTTACATACAGACACTTATATACAGACACTTACATACAGACAGTTACATACAGACACTTACATACAGACACTTACATACAGACACTGAAACACTTACATAGACACTTACATACAGAAACTTACATACACTTACATACAGACACTGAGACACTTACATACAGACACTTACATACAGACACTTACATACACTTACATACAGACACTTACATACAGACACTTATATACAGACACTTACATTCAGACAGTTACATACAGACACTTACATACAGACACTGAGACACTTACATAGACACTTACATACAGAAACTTACATACACTTACATACAGACACTTACATACAGACACTTATATACAGACACTTACATACAGACAGTTACATACAGACACTTACATACAGACACTTACATACAGACACTGAAACACTTACATAGACACTTACATACAGAAACTTACATACACTTACATACAGACACTGAGACACTTACATACAGACACTTACATACAGACACTTAAATACAGACACTGAGACACTTACATAGACACATACAGACGCTTACATACAGACACTTACATACAGACACTGAGACACTTACATACAGACACTTACATATAGACACTTACATACAGACCCTTACATACAGACACTTAGACACTTACATACTGACACTTACATACAGACTCTTACATAGAGACACTTACATACAGACACTTAGACACGTACATACAGACACTTGCATACAGACTCTTACATAAAGACACTTACATACAGACAATTACATACAGACACTTACCTTGAGACACGTACATACAGACACTTACATACAGACACTTACATTGAGACACTTACATACAGACACATACAGACACTGAGACACTTACATAGAGACACTACTTACAGACACTTACATACAGAAGCTTACATACAGACACTTACATACAGACACTTATATACAGACACTTACATACAGACACTTACATACAGACACTTACATACAGACACTGAAACACTTACATAGACACATACAGAAACTTACATACACTTACATACAGACACTTACATACAGACACTTACATACACTTACATACAGACACTGAGACACTTACATACAGACACTTACATACAGACACTTAAATACAGACACTGAGACACTTACATAGACACATACAGACGCTTACATACAGACACTTACATACAGACACTGAGACACATAGACACTTACATACAGAAACTTACATACACTTACATACAGACACTTACATACAGACACTTATATACAGACACTTACATACAGACAGTTACATACAGACACTTACATACAGACACTTACATACAGACACTGAAACACTTACATAGACACTTACATACAGAAACTTACATACACTTACATACAGACACTGAGACACTTACATACAGACACTTACATACAGACACTTACATACACTTACATACAGACACTTACATACAGACACTTATATACAGACACTTACATTCAGACAGTTACATACAGACACTTACATACAGACACTGAGACACATAGACACTTACATACAGAAACTTACATACACTTACATACAGACACTTACATACAGACACTTATATACAGACACTTACATACAGACAGTTACATACAGACACTTACATACAGACACTTACATACAGACACTGAAACACTTACATAGACACTTACATACAGAAACTTACATACACTTACATACCGACACTGAGACACTTACATACAGACACTTACATACAGACACTTAAATACAGACACTGAGACACTTACATAGACACATGCAGACGCTTACATACAGACACTTACATACAGACACTGAGACACTTACATACAGACACTTACATATAGACACTTACATACAGACCCTTACATACAGACACTTAGACACTTACATACTGACACTTACATACAGACTCTTACATAGAGACACTTACATACAGACACTTAGACACGTACATACAGACACTTGCATACAGACTCTTACATAAAGACACTTACATACAGACAATTACATACAGACACTTACCTTGAGACACGTACATACAGACACTTACATACAGACACTTACATTGAGATACTTACATACAGACACATACAGACACTGAGACACTTACATAGAGACACTACTTACAGACACTTACATACAGAAGCTTACATACAGACACTTACATACAGACACTCATATACAGACACTTACATACAGACACTTACATACAGACACTGAAACACTTACATAGACACATACAGAAACTTACATACACTTACATACAGACACTTACATACAGACACTTACATACACTTACATACAGACACTGAGACACTTACATACAGACACTTACATACAGACACTTAAATACAGACACTGAGACACTTACATAGACACATACAGACGCTTACATACAGACACTTACATACAGACACTGAGACACATAGACACTTACATACAGAAACTTACATACACTTACATACAGACACTTACATACAGACACTTATATACAGACACTTACATACAGACAGTTACATACAGACACTTACATACAGACACTTACATACAGACACTGAAACACTTACATAGACACTTACATTCAGAAACTTACATACACTTACATACAGACACTGAGACACTTACATACAGACACTTACATACAGACACTTACATACACTTACATACAGACACTTACATACAGACACTTATATACAGACACTTACATTCAGACAGTTACATACAGACACTTACATACAGACACTGAGACACTTACATAGACACTTACATACAGAAACTTACATACACTTACATACAGACACTTACATACAGACACTTATATACAGACACTTACATACAGACAGTTACATACAGACACTTACATACAGACACTTACATACAGACACTGAAACACTTACATAGACACTTACATACAGAAACTTACATACACTTACATACAGACACTGAGACACTTACATACAGACACTTACATACAGACACTTAAATACAGACACTGAGACACTTACATAGACACATACAGACGCTTACATACAGACACTTACATACAGACACTGAGACACTTACATACAGACACTTACATATAGACACTTACATACAGACCCTTACATACAGACACTTAGACACTTACATACTGACACTTACATACAGACTCTTACATAGAGACACTTACATACAGACACTTAGACACGTACATACAGACACTTGCATACAGACTCTTACATAAAGACACTTACATACAGACAATTACATACAGACACTTACCTTGAGACACGTACATACAGACACTTACATACAGACACTTACATTGAGACACTTACATACAGACACATACAGACACTGAGACACTTACATAGAGACACTACTTACAGACACTTACATACAGAAGCTTACATACAGACACTTACATACAGACACTTATATACAGACACTTACATACAGACACTTACATACAGACACTTACATACAGACACTGAAACACTTACATAGACACATACAGAAACTTACATACACTTACATACAGACACTTACATACAGACACTTACATACACTTACATACAGACACTGAGACACTTACATACAGACACTTACATACAGACACTTAAATACAGACACTGAGACACTTACATAGACACATACAGACGCTTACATACAGACACTTACATACAGACACTGAGACACATAGACACTTACATACAGAAACTTACATACACTTACATACAGACACTTACATACAGACACTTATATACAGACACTTACATACAGACAGTTACATACAGACACTTACATACAGACACTTACATACAGACACTGAAACACTTACATAGACACTTACATACAGAAACTTACATACACTTACATACAGACACTGAGACACTTACATACAGACACTTACATACAGACACTTACATACACTTACATACAGACACTTACATACAGACACTTATATACAGACACTTACATTCAGACAGTTACATACAGACACTTACATACAGACACTGAGACACATAGACACTTACATACAGAAACTTACATACACTTACATACAGACACTTACATACAGACACTTATATACAGACACTTACATACAGACAGTTACATACAGACACTTACATACAGACACTTACATACAGACACTGAAACACTTACATAGACACTTACATACAGAAACTTACATACACTTACATACCGACACTGAGACACTTACATACAGACACTTACATACAGACACTTAAATACAGACACTGAGACACTTACATAGACACATGCAGACGCTTACATACAGACACTTACATACAGACACTGAGACACTTACATACAGACACTTACATATAGACACTTACATACAGACCCTTACATACAGACACTTAGACACTTACATACTGACACTTACATACAGACTCTTACATAGAGACACTTACATACAGACACTTAGACACGTACATACAGACACTTGCATACAGACTCTTACATAAAGACACTTACATACAGACAATTACATACAGACACTTACCTTGAGACACGTACATACAGACACTTACATACAGACACTTACATTGAGACACTTACATACAGACACATACAGACACTGAGACACTTACATAGAGACACTACTTACAGACACTTACATACAGAAGCTTACATACAGACACTTACATACAGACACTCATATACAGACACTTACATACAGACACTTACATACAGACACTGAAACACTTACATAGACACATACAGAAACTTACATACACTTACATACAGACACTTACATACAGACACTTACATACACTTACATACAGACACTGAGACACTTACATACAGACACTTACATACAGACACTTAAATACAGACACTGAGACACTTACATAGACACATACAGACGCTTACATACAGACACTTACATACAGACACTGAGACACATAGACACTTACATACAGAAACTTACATACACTTACATACAGACACTTACATACAGACACTTATATACAGACACTTACATACAGACAGTTACATACAGACACTTACATACAGACACTTACATACAGACACTGAAACACTTACATAGACACTTACATTCAGAAACTTACATACACTTACATACAGACACTGAGACACTTACATACAGACACTTACATACAGACACTTACATACACTTACATACAGACACTTACATACAGACACTTATATACAGACACTTACATTCAGACAGTTACATACAGACACTTACATACAGACACTGAGACACTTACATAGACACTTACATACAGAAACTTACATACACTTACATACAGACACTTACATACAGACACTTATATACAGACACTTACATACAGACAGTTACATACAGACACTTACATACAGACACTTACATACAGACACTGAAACACTTACATAGACACTTACATACAGAAACTTACATACACTTACATACAGACACTGAGACACTTACATACAGACACTTACATACAGACACTTAAATACAGACACTGAGACACTTACATAGATACATACAGACGCTTACATACAGACACTTACATACAGACACTGAGACACTTACATACAGACACTTACATATAGACACTTACATACAGACCCTTACATACAGACACTTAGACACTTACATACTGACACTTACATACAGACTCTTACATAGAGACACTTACATACAGACACTTAGACACGTACATACAGACACTTGCATACAGACTCTTACATAAAGACACTTACATACAGACAATTACATACAGACACTTACCTTGAGACACGTACATACAGACACTTACATACAGACACTTACATTGAGACACTTACATACAGACACATACAGACACTGAGACACTTACATAGAGACACTACTTACAGACACTTACATACAGAAGCTTACATACAGACACTTACATACAGACACTTATATACAGACACTTACATACAGACACTTACATACAGACACTTACATACAGACACTGAAACACTTACATAGACACATACAGAAACTTACATACACTTACATACAGACACTTACATACAGACACTTACATACACTTACATACAGACACTGAGACACTTACATACAGACACTTACATACAGACACTTAAATACAGACACTGAGACACTTACATAGACACATACAGACGCTTACATACAGACACTTACATACAGACACTGAGACACATAGACACTTACATACAGAAACTTACATACACTTACATACAGACACTTACAAACAGACACTTATATACAGACACTTACATACAGACAGTTACATACAGACACTTACATACAGACACTTACATACAGACACTGAAACACTTACATAGACACTTACATACAGAAACTTACATACACTTACATACAGACACTGAGACACTTACATACAGACACTTACATACAGACACTTACATACACTTACATACAGACACTTACATACAGACACTTACATACACTTACATACAGACACTGAGACACTTACATACAGACACTTACATACAGACACTTAAATACAGACACTGAGACACTTACATAGACACATACAGACGCTTACATACAGACACTTACATACAGACACTGAGACACATAGACACTTACATACAGAAACTTACATACACTTACATACAGACACTTACATACAGACACTTATATACAGACACTTACATACAGACAGTTACATACAGACACTTACATACAGACACTTACATACAGACACTGAAACACTTACATAGACACTTACATACAGAAACTTACATACACTTACATACAGACACTGAGACACTTACATACAGACACTTATATACAGACACTTACATTCAGACAGTTACATACAGACACTTACATACAGACACTGAGACACATAGACACTTACATACAGAAACTTACATACACTTACATACAGACACTTACATACAGACACTTATATACAGACACTTACATACAGACAGTTACATACAGACACTTACATACAGACACTTACATACAGACACTGAAACACTTACATAGACACTTACATACAGAAACTTACATACACTTACATACCGACACTGAGACACTTACATACAGACACTTACATACAGACACTTAAATACAGACACTGAGACACTTACATAGACACATGCAGACGCTTACATACAGACACTTACATACAGACACTGAGACACTTACATACAGACACTTACATATAGACACTTACATACAGACCCTTACATACAGACACTTAGACACTTACATACTGACACTTACATACAGACTCTTACATAGAGACACTTACATACAGACACTTAGACACGTACATACAGACACTTGCATACAGACTCTTACATAAAGACACTTACATACAGACAATTACATACAGACACTTACCTTGAGACACGTACATACAGACACTTGCATACAGACACTTACATTGAGACACTTACATACAGACACATACAGACACTGAGACACTTACATAGAGACACTACTTACAGACACTTACATACAGAAGCTTACATACAGACACTTACATACAGACACTCATATACAGACACTTACATACAGACACTTACATACAGACACTGAAACACTTACATAGACACATACAGAAACTTACATACACTTACATACAGACACTTACATACAGACACTTACATACACTTACATACAGACACTGAGACACTTACATACAGACACTTACATACAGACACTTAAATACAGACACTGAGACACTTACATAGACACATACAGACGCTTACATACAGACACTTACATACAGACACTGAGACACATAGACACTTACATACAGAAACTTACATACACTTACATACAGACACTTACATACAGACACTTATATACAGACACTTACATACAGACAGTTACATACAGACACTTACATACAGACACTTACATACAGACACTGAAACACTTACATAGACACTTACATTCAGAAACTTACATACACTTACATACAGACACTGAGACACTTACATACAGACACTTACATACAGACACTTACATACACTTACATACAGACACTTACATACAGACACTTATATACAGACACTTACATTCAGACAGTTACATACAGACACTTACATACAGACACTGAGACACTTACATAGACACTTACATACAGAAACTTACATACACTTACATACAGACACTTACATACAGACACTTATATACAGACACTTACATACAGACAGTTACATACAGACACTTACATACAGACACTTACATACAGACACTGAAACACTTACATAGACACTTACATACAGAAACTTACATACACTTACATACAGACACTGAGACACTTACATACAGACACTTACATACAGACACTTAAATACAGACACTGAGACACTTACATAGATACATACAGACGCTTACATACAGACACTTACATACAGACACTGAGACACTTACATACAGACACTTACATATAGACACTTACATACAGACCCTTACATACAGACACTTAGACACTTACATACTGACACTTACATACAGACTCTTACATAGAGACACTTACATACAGACACTTAGACACGTACATACAGACACTTGCATACAGACTCTTACATAAAGACACTTACATACAGACAATTACATACAGACACTTACCTTGAGACACGTACATACAGACACTTACATACAGACACTTACATTGAGACACTTACATACAGACACATACAGACACTGAGACACTTACATAGAGACACTACTTACAGACACTTACATACAGAAGCTTACATACAGACACTTACATACAGACACTTATATACAGACACTTACATACAGACACTTACATACAGACACTTACATACAGACACTGAAACACTTACATAGACACATACAGAAACTTACATACACTTACATACAGACACTTACATACAGACACTTACATACACTTACATACAGACACTGAGACACTTACATACAGACACTTACATACAGACACTTAAATACAGACACTGAGACACTTACATAGACACATACAGACGCTTACATACAGACACTTACATACAGACACTGAGACACATAGACACTTACATACAGAAACTTACATACACTTACATACAGACACTTACAAACAGACACTTATATACAGACACTTACATACAGACAGTTACATACAGACACTTACATACAGACACTTACATACAGACACTGAAACACTTACATAGACACTTACATACAGAAACTTACATACACTTACATACAGACACTGAGACACTTACATACAGACACTTACATACAGACACTTACATACACTTACATACAGACACTTACATACAGACACTTACATACACTTACATACAGACACTGAGACACTTACATACAGACACTTACATACAGACACTTAAATACAGACACTGAGACACTTACATAGACACATACAGACGCTTACATACAGACACTTACATACAGACACTGAGACACATAGACACTTACATACAGAAACTTACATACACTTACATACAGACACTTACAAACAGACACTTATATACAGACACTTACATACAGACAGTTACATACAGACACTTACATACAGACACTTACATACAGACACTGAAACACTTACATAGACACTTTCATACAGAAACTTACATACACTTACATACAGACACTGAGACACTTACATACAGACACTTACATACAGACACTTACATACACTTACATACAGACACTTACATACAGACACTTATATACAGACACTTACATTCAGACAGTTACATACAGACACTTACATACAGACACTGAGACACATAGACACTTACATACAGAAACTTACATACACTTACATACAGACACTTACATACAGACACTTATATACAGACACTTACATACAGACAGTTACATACAGACACTTACATACAGACACTTACATACAGACACTGAAACACTTACATAGACACTTACATACAGAAACTTACATACACTTACATACCGACACTGAGACACTTACATACAGACACTTACATACAGACACTTAAATACAGACACTGAGACACTTACATAGACACATGCAGACGCTTACATACAGACACTTACATACAGACACTGAGACACTTACATACAGACACTTACATATAGACACTTACATACAGACCCTTACATACAGACACTTAGACACTTACATACTGACACTTACATACAGACTCTTACATAGAGACACTTACATACAGACACTTAGACACGTACATACAGACACTTGCATACAGACTCTTACATAAAGACACTTACATACAGACAATTACATACAGACACTTACCTTGAGACACGTACATACAGACACTTGCATACAGACACTTACATTGAGACACTTACATACAGACACATACAGACACTGAGACACTTACATAGAGACACTACTTACAGACACTTACATACAGAAGCTTACATACAGACACTTACATACAGACACTCATATACAGACACTTACATACAGACACTTACATACAGACACTGAAACACTTACATAGACACATACAGAAACTTACATACACTTACATACAGACACTTACATACAGACACTTACATACACTTACATACAGACACTGAGACACTTACATACAGACACTTACATACAGACACTTAAATACAGACACTGAGACACTTACATAGACACATACAGACGCTTACATACAGACACTTACATACAGACACTGAGACACATAGACACTTACATACAGAAACTTACATACACTTACATACAGACACTTACATACAGACACTTATATACAGACACTTACATACAGACAGTTACATACAGACACTTACATACAGACACTTACATACAGACACTGAAACACTTACATAGACACTTACATTCAGAAACTTACATACACTTACATACAGACACTGAGACACTTACATACAGACACTTACATACAGACACTTACATACACTTACATACAGACACTTACATACAGACACTTATATACAGACACTTACATTCAGACAGTTACATACAGACACTTACATACAGACACTGAGACACTTACATAGACACTTGCATACAGAAACTTACATACACTTACATACAGACACTTACATACAGACACTTATATACAGACACTTACATACAGACAGTTACATACAGACACTTACATACAGACACTTACATACAGACACTGAAACACTTACATAGACACTTACATACAGAAACTTACATACACTTACATACAGACACTGAGACACTTACATACAGACACTTACATACAGACACTTAAATACAGACACTGAGACACTTACATAGACACATACAGACGCTTACATACAGACACTTACATACAGACACTGAGACACTTACATACAGACACTTACATACAGACACTGTGACACTGACATACAGACACTTACATACAGACACTTACATTGAGACACTTACATACAGAAACTTACATAGAGACACTACTTACAGACACTTACATACAGAAGCTTACATACAGACACTTACATACAGACACTGAGACACTTACATACAGACACTTACATACAGACACTGAGACACTTACATACAGACACTTACAGACACTTACATACAGACACTTACATACAGACACTTACAAACATACACTTACATACAGAAACTTACATACAGACACAAACAGACACTTACATACAGACACTTACATACAGACACTAAGACACTTACATACAGACACTTACACACAGACATTTACATACAGATACTTACATACAGACACTTACATACAGACACTTACATACAGACACTTACATACAGACACTTACATATAGACACTTACATACAGACCCTTACATACAGACACTTAGACACTTACATACTGACACTTACATACAGACTCTTACATAGAGACACTTACATACAGACACTTAGACACGTACATACAGACACTTGCATACAGACTCTTACATAAAGACACTTACATACAGACAATTACATACAGACACTTACCTTGAGACACGTACATACAGACACTTACATACAGACACTTACATTGAGACACTTACATACAGACACATACAGACACTGAGACACTTACATAGAGACACTACTTACAGACACTTACATACAGAAGCTTACATACAGACACTTACATACAGACACTTATATACAGACACTTACATACAGACACTTACATACAGACACTTACATACAGACACTTACATACAGACACTGAAACACTTACATAGACACATACAGAAACTTACATACACTTACATACAGACGTTTACATACAGACACTTACATACACTTACATACAGACACTGAGACACTTACATACAGACACTTACATACAGACACTTAAATACAGACACTGAGACACTTACATAGACACATACAGACGCTTACATACAGACACTTACATACAGACACTGAGACACTTACATAGACACTTACATACAGAAACTTACATACACTTACATACAGACACTTACATACAGACACTTATATACAGACACTTACATACAGACACTGAAACACTTACATAGACACTTACATACAGAAACTTACATACACTTACATACAGACACTGAGACACTTACATACAGACACTTACATACAGACACTATCATACACTTACATACAGACACTTACATACAGACACTTATATACAGACACTTACATACAGACACTTACATACAGACACTGAGACACTTACATAGACACTTACATACAGAAACTTACATACAGAAACTTACATACACTTACATACAGACACTTACATACAGACACTTACATACAGACAGTTACATACAGACACTTACATACAGACACTTACATACAGACACTGAAACACTTACATAGACACTTACATACAGAAACTTACATACACTTACATACAGACACTGAGACACTTACATACAGACACTTACATACAGACACTTACATACACTTACATACAGACACTGAGACACTTACATACAGACACTTACATACAGACACTTAAATACAGACACTGAGACACTTACATAGACACATACAGACGCTTACATACAGACACTTACATACAGACACTGAGACACTTACATACAGACACTTACATACAGACACTGTGACACTGACATACAGACACTTACATACAGACACTTACATTGAGACACTTACATACAGAAACTTACATAGAGACACTACTTACAGACACTTACATACAGAAGCTTACATACAGACACTTACATACAGACACTGAGACACTTACATACAGACACTGAGACACTTACATACAGACACTTACATACAGGCACTTATATACAGACACTTACATACAGACACTTACAAACAGGCACTTACATACAGACACTTACATACAGACACTTACAAACATACACTTACATACAGAAACTTACATACAGACACTTACATACAGATACTTACATACAGACACTTACAGACACTTACATACAGCCACTTACATGAAGACACTTACATACAGACACTTACATACAGACCCTTACATACAGACACTTAGACACTTACATACTGACACTTACATACAGACTCTTACATAGAGATACTTACATACAGACACTTAGACACGTACATACAGACACTTGCATACAGACTCTTACATAAAGACACTTACATACAGACAATTACATACAGACACTTACCTTGAGACACGTACATACAGACACTTACATACAGACACTTACATACAGACACTTACATACAGACACTTACATACAGACACTGAGACACTTACATAGAGACACTACTTACAGACACTTACATACAGAAGCTTACATACAGACACTTACATACAGACACTTATATACAGACACTTACATACAGACACTTACATACAGACACTTACATACAGACACTTACATACAGACACTGAAACACTTACATAGACACATACAGAAAGTTACATACACTTACATACAGACACTTACATACAGACACTTACATACACTTACATACAGACACTGAGACACTTACATAGAGACACTTACATACAGACACTGAGACACTTACATACAGACACTTACATACAGGCACTTATATACAGACACTTACATACAGACACTTACAAACAGGCACTTACATACAGACACTTACATACAGACACTTACAAACATACACTTACATACAGAAACTTACATACAGACACTTACATACAGATACTTACATACAGACACTTACAGACACTTACATACAGCCACTTACATGAAGACACTTACATACAGACACTTACATACAGACCCTTACATACAGACACTTAGACACTTACATACTGACACTTACATACAGACTCTTACATAGAGATACTTACATACAGACACTTAGACACGTACATACAGACACTTGCATACAGACTCTTACATAAAGACACTTACATACAGACAATTACATACAGACACTTACCTTGAGACACGTACATACAGACACTTACATACAGACACTTACATTGAGACACTTACATACAGACACTTACATACAGACACTTACATACAGACACAAACAGACACTTACATACAGACACTTACATACAGACACTAAGACACTTACATACAGACACTTACACACAGACATTTACATACAGATACTTACATACAGACACTTACATACAGACACTTACATACAGACACTTACATACAGACACTTACATATAGACACTTACATACAGACCCTTACATACAGACACTTAGACACTTACATACTGACACTTACATACAGACTCTTACATAGAGACACTTACATACAGACACTTAGACACGTACATACAGACACTTGCATACAGACTCTTACATAAAGACACTTACATACAGACAATTACATACAGACACTTACCTTGAGACACGTACATACAGACACTTACATACAGACACTTACATTGAGACACTTACATACAGACACTTACATACAGACACTTACATACAGACACTGAAACACTTACATAGACACATACAGAAACTTACATACACTTACATACAGACACTTACATACAGACACTTACATACACTTACATACAGACACTGAGACACTTACATACAGACACTTACATACAGACACTTAAATACAGACACTGAGACACTTACATAGACACATACAGACGCTTAGATACAGACACTTACATACAGACACTGAGACACTTACATAGACACTTACATACAGAAACTTACATACACTTACATACAGACACTTACATACAGACACTTACATACAGACACTGAAACACTTACATAGACACTTACATACAGAAACTTACATACACTTACATACAGACACTTACATACAGACACTTACATACACTTACATACAGACACTGAGACACTTACATACAGACACTTACATACAGACACTTAAATACAGACACTGAGACACTTACATAGACACATACAGACGCTTAGATACAGACACTTACATACAGACACTGAGACACTTACATAGACACTTACATACAGAAACTTACATACACTTACATACAGACACTTACATACAGACACTTACATACAGACACTGAAACACTTACATAGACACTTACATACAGAAACTTACATACACTTACATACAGACACTGAGACACTTACATACAGACACTTACATACAGACACTTACATACACTTACATACAGACACTTACATACAGACACTTATATACAGACACTTACATACAGACACTTACATACAGACACTGAGACACTTACATAGACACTTACATACAGAAACTTACATACAGAAACTTACATACACTTACATACAGACACTTACATACAGACACTTATATACAGACACTTACATACAGACAGTTACATACAGACACTTACATACAGACACTTACATACAGACACTGAAACACTTACATAGACACTTACATACAGAAACTTACATACACTTACATACAGACACTGAGACACTTACAAACAGGCACTTACATACAGACACTTACATACAGACACTTACATACAGACACTTACATACAGAAACTTACATACAGACACTTACATACAGATACTTACATACAGACACTTACAGACACTTACATACAGCCACTTACATACAGACACTTACATACAGACACTTACATACAGACACTTACATACAGACACAAACAGACACTTACATACAGACACTTACATACAGACACTAAGACACTTACATACAGACACTTACACACAGACATTTACATACAGATACTTACATACAGAAACTTACATACAGACACTGAGACACTTACATAGAGACACTACTTACAGACACTTACATACAGAAGCTTACATACAGACACTTACATACAGACACTGAGACACTTACATACGGACACTTACATACAGACACTGAGACACTTACATACAGACACTTACATACAGGCACTTATATACAGACACTTACATACAGACACTTACAAACAGGCACTTACATACAGACACTTACATACAGACACTTACATACAGACACTTACATACAGAAACTTACATACAGACACTTACATACAGATACTTACATACAGACACTTACAGACACTTACATACAGCCACTTACATACAGACACTTACATACAGACACAAACAGACACTTACATACAGACACTTACATACAGACACTAAGACACTTACATACAGACACTTACACACAGACATTTACATACAGATACTTACATACAGACACTTACATACAGACACTTATATACAGACACTTACATACAGACACTTACATATAGGCACTTATATACAGACACTTACATACAGACACTTACAAACAGGCACTTACATACAGACACTTACATACAGACACTTACAAACATACACTTACATACAGAAACTTACATACAGACACTTAGATACAGATACTTACATACAGACACTTACAGACACTTACATACAGCCACTTACATACAGACGCTTACATACAGACACTTACATACAGACACTTACATACAGACACAAACAGACACTTACATACAGACACTTACATACAGACACTAAGACACTTACATACAGACACTTACACACAGACATTTACATACAGATACTTACATACAGACACTTACATACAGACACTTACATACAGACACTTACATACAGACACTTACATATAGACACTTACATACAGACCCTTACATACAGACACTTAGACACTTACATACTGACACTTACATACAGACTCTTACATAGAGACACTTACATACAGACACTTAGACACGTACATACAGACACTTGCATACAGACTCTTACATAAAGACACTTACATACAGACAATTACATACAGACACTTACCTTGAGACACGTACATACAGACACTTACATACAGACACTTACATACAGACACATACAGACACTGAGACACTTACATAGAGACACTACTTACAGACACTTACATACAGAAGCTTACATACAGACACTTACATACAGACACTTATATACAGACACTTACATACAGACACTTACATACAGACACTTACATACAGACACTGAAACACTTACATAGACACATACAGAAACTTACATACACTTACATACAGACACTTACATACAGACACTTACATACACTTACATACAGACACTGAGACACTTACATACAGACACTTACATACAGACACTTAAATACAGACACTGAGACACTTACATAGACACATACAGACGCTTACATACAGACACTTACATACAGACACTGAGACACTTACATAGACACTTACATACAGAAACTTACATACACTTACATACAGACACTTACATACAGACACTTATATACAGACACTTACATACAGACAGTTACATACAGACACTTACATACAGACACTTACATACAGACACTGAAACACTTACATAGACACTTACATACAGAAACTTACATACACTTACATACAGACACTGAGACACTTACATACAGACACTTACATACAGACACTTACATACACTTACATACAGACACTTACATACAGACACTTATATACAGACACTTACATTCAGACAGTTACATACAGACACTTACATACAGACACTGAGACACTTACATAGACACTTTCATACAGAAACTTACATACACTTACATACAGACACTTACATACAGACACCTATATACAGACACTTACATACAGACAGTTACATACAGACACTTACATACAGACACTTACATACAGACACTGAGACACTTACATAGACACTTTCATACAGAAACTTACATACACTTACATACAGACACTTACATACAGACACTTATATACAGACACTTACATACAGACAGTTACATACAGACACTTACATACAGACACTTACATACAGACACTGAAACACTTACATAGACACTTACATACAGAAACTTACATACACTTACATACAGACACTGAGACACTTACATACAGACACTTACATACAGACACTTAAATACAGACACTGAGACACTTACATAGACACATACAGACGCTTACATACAGACACTTACATACAGACACTGAGACACTTACATACAGACACTTACATATAGACACTTACATACAGACCCTTACATACAGACACTTAGACACTTACATACTGACACTTACATACAGACTCTTACATAGAGACACTTACATACAGACACTTAGACACGTACATACAGACACTTGCATACAGACTCTTACATAAAGACACTTACATACAGACAATTACATACAGACACTTACCTTGAGACACGTACATACAGACACTTACATACAGACACTTACATTGAGACACTTACATACAGACACATACAGACACTGAGACACTTACATAGAGACACTACTTACAGACACTTACATACAGAAGCTTACATACAGACACTTACATACAGACACTTATATACAGACACTTACATACAGACACTTACATACAGACACTTACATACAGACACTGAAACACTTACATAGACACATACAGAAACTTACATACACTTACATACAGACACTTACATACAGACACTTACATACACTTACATACAGACACTGAGACACTTACATACAGACACTTACATACAGACACTTAAATACAGACACTGAGACACTTACATAGACACATACAGACGCTTACATACAGACACTTACATACAGACACTGAGACACATAGACACTTACATACAGAAACTTACATACACTTACATACAGACACTTACATACAGACACTTATATACAGACACTTACATACAGACAGTTACATACAGACACTTACATACAGACACTTACATACAGACACTGAAACACTTACATAGACACTTACATACAGAAACTTACATACACTTACATACAGACACTGAGACACTTACATACAGACACTTACATACAGACACTTACATACACTTACATACAGACACTTACATACAGACACTTATATACAGACACTTACATTCAGACAGTTACATACAGACACTTACATACAGACACTGAGACACTTACATAGACACTTACATACAGAAACTTACATACACTTACATACAGACACTTACATACAGACACTTATATACAGACACTTACATACAGACACTTACATACAGACACTGAAACACTTACATAGACACTTACATACAGAAACTTACATACACTTACATACCGACACTGAGACACTTACATACATACACTTACATACAGACACTTAAATACAGACACTGAGACACTTACATAGACACATGCAGACGCTTACATACAGACACTTACATACAGACACTGAGACACTTACATACAGACACTTACATATAGACACTTACATACAGACCCTTACATACAGACACTTAGACACTTACATACTGACACTTACATACAGACTCTTACATAGAGACACTTACATACAGACACTTAGACACGTACATACAGACACTTGCATACAGACTCTTACATAAAGACACTTACATACAGACAATTACATACAGACACTTACCTTGAGACACGTACATACAGACACTTACATACAGACACTTACATTGAGACACTTACATACAGACACATACAGACACTGAGACACTTACATAGAGACACTACTTACAGACACTTACATACAGAAGCTTACATACAGACACTTACATACAGACACTCATATACAGACACTTACATACAGACACTTACATACAGACACTGAAACACTTACATAGACACATACAGAAACTTACATACACTTACATACAGACACTTACATACAGACACTTACATACACTTACATACAGACACTGAGACACTTACATACAGACACTTACATACAGACACTTAAATACAGACACTGAGACACATAGACACTTACATACAGAAACTTACATACACTTACATACAGACACTTACATACAGACACTTATATACAGACACTTACATACAGACAGTTACATACAGACACTTACATACAGACACTTACATACAGACACTTACATACAGACACTGAAACACTTACATAGACACTTACATTCAGAAACTTACATACACTTACATACAGACACTGAGACACTTACATACAGACACTTACATACAGACACTTACATACACTTACATACAGACACTTACATACAGACACTTATATACAGACACTTACATTCAGACAGTTACATACAGACACTTACATACAGACACTGAGACACTTACATAGACACTTACATACAGAAACTTACATACACTTACATACAGACACTTACATACAGACACTTATATACAGACACTTACATACAGACAGTTACATACAGACACTTACATACAGACACTTACATACAGACACTGAAACACTTACATAGACACTTACATACAGAAACTTACATACACTTACATACAGACACTGAGACACTTACATACAGACACTTACATACAGACACTTAAATACAGACACTGAGACACTTACATAGACACATACAGACGCTTACATACAGACACTTACATACAGACACTGAGACACTTACATACAGACACTTACATACAGACACTGTGACACTGACATACAGACACTTACATACAGACACTTACATTGAGACACTTACATACAGAAACTTACATAGAGACACTACTTACAGACACTTACATACAGAAGCTTACATACAGACACTTACATACAGACACTGAGACACTTACATACAGACACTTACATACAGACACTGAGACACTTACATACAGACACTTACAGACACTTACATACAGACACTTACATACAGACACTTACAAACATACACTTACATACAGAAACTTACATACAGACACAAACAGACACTTACATACAGACACTTACATACAGACACTAAGACACTTACATACAGACACTTACACACAGACATTTACATACAGATACTTACATACAGACACTTACATACAGACACTTACATACAGACACTTACATACAGACACTTACATATAGACACTTACATACAGACCCTTACATACAGACACTTAGACACTTACATACTGACACTTACATACAGACTCTTACATAGAGACACTTACATACAGACACTTAGACACGTACATACAGACACTTGCATACAGACTCTTACATAAAGACACTTACATACAGACAATTACATACAGACACTTACCTTGAGACACGTACATACAGACACTTACATACAGACACTTACATTGAGACACTTACATACAGACACATACAGACACTGAGACACTTACATAGAGACACTACTTACAGACACTTACATACAGAAGCTTACATACAGACACTTACATACAGACACTTATATACAGACACTTACATACAGACACTTACATACAGACACTTACATACAGACACTTACATACAGACACTGAAACACTTACATAGACACATACAGAAACTTACATACACTTACATACAGACGTTTACATACAGACACTTACATACACTTACATACAGACACTGAGACACTTACATACAGACACTTACATACAGACACTTAAATACAGACACTGAGACACTTACATAGACACATACAGACGCTTACATACAGACACTTACATACAGACACTGAAACACTTACATAGACACTTACATACAGAAACTTACATACACTTACATACAGACACTGAGACACTTACATACAGACACTTACATACAGACACTTACATACACTTACATACAGACACTTACATACAGACACTTATATACAGACACTTACATACAGACACTTACATACAGACACTGAGACACTTACATAGACACTTACATACAGAAACTTACATACAGAAACTTACATACACTTACATACAGACACTTACATACAGACACTTACATACAGACAGTTACATACAGACACTTACATACAGACACTTACATACAGACACTGAAACACTTACATAGACACTTACATACAGAAACTTACATACACTTACATACAGACACTGAGACACTTACATACAGACACTTACATACAGACACTTACATACACTTACATACAGACACTGAGACACTTACATACAGACACTTACATACAGACACTTAAATACAGACACTGAGACACTTACATAGACACATACAGACGCTTACATACAGACACTTACATACAGACACTGAGACACTTACATACAGACACTTACATACAGACACTGTGACACTGACATACAGACACTTACATACAGACACTTACATTGAGACACTTACATACAGAAACTTACATAGAGACACTACTTACAGACACTTACATACAGAAGCTTACATACAGACACTTACATACAGACACTGAGACACTTACATACTGACACTGAGACACTTACATACAGACACTTACATACAGGCACTTATATACAGACACTTACATACAGACACTTACAAACAGGCACTTACATACAGACACTTACATACAGACACTTACAAACATACACTTACATACAGAAACTTACATACAGACACTTACATACAGATACTTACATACAGACACTTACAGAAACTTACATACAGCCACTTACATGAAGACACTTACATACAGACACTTACATACAGACCCTTACATACAGACACTTAGACACTTACATACTGACACTTACATACAGACTCTTACATAGAGATACTTACATACAGACACTTAGACACGTACATACAGACACTTGCATACAGACTCTTACATAAAGACACTTACATACAGACAATTACATACAGACACTTACCTTGAGACACGTACATACAGACACTTACATACAGACACTTACATACAGACACTTACATACAGACACTTACATACAGACACTGAGACACTTACATAGAGACACTACTTACAGACACTTACATACAGAAGCTTACATACAGACACTTACATACAGACACTTATATACAGACACTTACATACAGACACTTACATACAGACACTTACATACAGACACTTACATACAGACACTGAAACACTTACATAGACACATACAGAAAGTTACATACACTTACATACAGACACTTACATACAGACACTTACATACACTTACATACAGACACTGAGACACTTACATACAGACACTTACATACAGACACTGAGACACTTACATACAGACACTTACATACAGGCACTTATATACAGACACTTACATACAGACACTTACAAACAGGCACTTACATACAGACACTTACATACAGACGCTTACAAACATACACTTACATACAGAAACTTACATACAGACACTTACATACAGATACTTACATACAGACACTTACAGACACTTACATACAGCCACTTACATGAAGACACTTACATACAGACACTTACATACAGACCCTTACATACAGACACTTAGACACTTACATACTGACACTTACATACAGACTCTTACATAGAGATACTTACATACAGACACTTAGACACGTACATACAGACACTTGCATACAGACTCTTACATAAAGACACTTACATACAGACAATTACATACAGACACTTACGTTGAGACACGTACATACAGACACTTACATACAGACACTTACATTGAGACACTTACATACAGACACTTACATACAGACACTGAGACACTTACATAGAGACACTACTTACAGACACTTACATACAGAAGCTTACATACAGACACTTACATACAGACACTTATATATAGACACTTACATACAGACACTTACATACAGACACTTACATACAGACACTGAAACACTTACATAGACACATACAGAAAGTTACATACACTTACATACAGACACTTACATACAGACACTTACATACACTTACATACAGACACTGAGACACTTACATACAGACACTTACATACAGACACTGAGACACTTACATACAGACACTTACATACAGGCACTTATATACAGACACTTACATACAGACACTTACAAACAGGCACTTACATACAGACACTTACATACAGACACTTACAAACATACACTTACATACAGAAACTTACATACAGACACTTACATACAGATACTTACATACAGACACTTACAGACACTTACATACAGCCACTTACATGAAGACACTTACATACAGACACTTACATACAGACCCTTACATACAGACACTTAGACACTTACATACTGACACTTACATACAGACTCTTACATAGAGATACTTACATACAGACACTTAGACACGTACATACAGACACTTGCATACAGACTCTTACATAAAGACACTTACATACAGACAATTACATACAGACACTTACCTTGAGACACGTACATACAGACACTTACATACAGACACTTACATTGAGACACTTACATACAGACACTTACATACAGACACTGAGACACTTACATAGAGACACTACTTACAGACACTTGCATACAGAAGCTTACATACAGACACTTACATACAGACACTTATATACAGACACTTACATACAGACACTTACATACAGACACTTACATACAGACACTTACATACAGACACTGAAACACTTACATAGACACATACAGAAAGTTACATACACTTACATACAAACAAACAAAGATCCCCCATATAGCCTTAACAGACTGTAGGGGCAAGTGCTGTTAGCGAGCACCTATGAAGGCCGGAACGGTACACGAGGGGGTGGGTGGCCAGCACCACGCCCGACCGCCTTTGTCTCCCTAGTGGCGATGTTTACACACCGCACCAGGTACTCATTTGAGGCTGAGTCGACCTAAGGGAGGCCCGGGACCGGTTCAGATAATCGTCACTGGTGTTGGCCGTGAGCGGGAATCGAACCCGGGTCGCCAGGTTCATAGCGCAGCGCGCTAACCGCTACACTATCGCTCCCCATTTTTTGTTTTGTTTTGTTTGTTATGTAAGAGTCTGTATGTAAGTGTCTGTATGTAAGTGTCTAAGTGTCTGTATGTAAGTGTCTTTATGTAAGAGTCTGTACTTACATACAGACACTTACATACACTTACATACAGACACTGAGACACTTACATACAGACACTTACATACAGACACTTAAATACAGACACTGAGACACTTACATAGACACATACAGACGCTTACATACAGACACTTACATACAGACACTGAGACACTTACATACAGACACTTACATACAGACACTGTGACACTGACATACAGACACTTACATACAGACACTTACATTGAGACACTTACATACAGAAACTTACATACAGACACTGAGACACTTACATAGAGACACTACTTACAGACACTTACATACAGAAGCTTACATACAGACACTTACATACAGACACTGAGACACTTACATACAGACACTTACATACAGACACTTACATACAGACACTTACATACAGACACTTACAACCATACACTTACATACAGAAACTTACATACAGACACTTACATACAGATACTTACATACAGACACTTACAGACACTTACATACAGCCACTTACATACAGACACTTACATACAGACACTTACATACAGACACTTACATACAGACACAAACAGACACTTACATACAGACACTTACATACAGACACTAAGACACTTACATACAGACACTTACACACAGACATTTACATACAGATACTTACATACAGACACTTACATACAGACACTTACATACAGACACTGTGACACTGACATACAGACACTTACATACAGACACTTACATTGAGACACTTACATACAGAAACTTACATAGAGACACTACTTACAGACACTTACATACAGAAGCTTACATACAGACACTTACATACAGACACTGAGACACTTACATACAGACACTTACATACAGACACTGAGACACTTACATACAGACACTTACATACAGGCACTTATATACAGACACTTACATACAGACACTTACAAACAGGCACTTACATACAGACACTTACATACAGACACTTACAAACATACACTTACATACAGAAACTTACATACAGATACATACAGACACTTACAGACACTTACATACAGACACTTACATACAGACACTTACATACAGACCCTTACATACAGACACTTAGACACCTACATACTGACACTTACATACAGACTCTTACATAGAGATACTTACATACAGACACTTAGACACGTACATACAGACACTTGCATACAGACTCTTACATAAAGACACTTACATACAGACAATTACATACAGACACTTACCTTGAGACACGTACATACAGACACTTACATACAGACACTTACATTGAGACACTTACATACAGACACTTACATACAGACACTTACATACAGACACTGAAACACTTACATAGACACATACAGAAAGTTACATACACTTACATACAGACACATACAGACACTTACATACACTTACATACAGACACTGAGACACTTACATACAGACACTTACATACAGACACTGAGACACTTACATACAGACACTTACATACAGGCACTTATATACAGACACTTACATACAGACACTTACAAACAGGCACTTACATACAGACACTTACATACAGACACTTACAAACATACACTTACATACAGACACTTACATACAGATACTTACATACAGACACTTACAGACACTTACATACAGCCACTTACATGAAGACACTTACATACAGACACTTACATACAGACCCTTACATACAGACACTTAGACACTTACATACTGACACTTACATACAGACTCTTACATAGAGATACTTACATACAGACACTTAGACACGTACATACAGACACTTGCATACAGACTCTTACATAAAGACACTTACATACAGACAATTACATACAGACACTTACCTTGAGACACGTACATACAGACACTTACATACAGACACTTACATTGAGACACTTACATACAGACACTTACATACAGACACTGAGACACTTACATAGAGACACTACTTACAGACACTTACATACAGAAGCTTACATACAGACACTTACATACAGACACTTATATACAGACTCTTACATACAGACACTTACATACAGACACTTACATACAGACACTTACATACAGACACTGAAACACTTACATAGACACATACAGAAAGTTACATACACTTACATACAGACACTTACATACAGACACTTACATACACTTACATACAGACACTGAGACACTTACATACAGACACTTACATACAGACACTTAAATACAGACACTGAGACACTTACATAGACACATACAGACGCTTACATACAGACACTTACATACAGACACTGAGACACTTACATACAGACACTTACATACAGACACTGTGACACTGACATACAGACACTTACATACAGACACTTACATTGAGACACTTACATACAGAAACTTACATACAGACACTGAGACACTTACATAGAGACACTACTTACAGACACTTACATACAGAAGCTTACATACAGACACTTACATACAGACACTGAGACACTTACAGACACTTACATACAGACACTGAGACACTTACAAACAGACACTTACATACAGGCACTTATATACAGACACTTACATACAGACACTTACAAACAGGCACTTACATACAGACACTTACATACAGACACTTACAACCATACACTTACATACAGAAACTTACATACAGACACTTACATACAGATACTTACATACAGACACTTACAGACACTTACATACAGCCACTTACATACAGACACTTACATACAGACACTTACATACAGACACTTACATACAGACACAAACAGACACTTACATACAGACACTTACATACAGACACTAAGACACTTACATACAGACACTTACACACAGACATTTACATACAGATACTTACATACAGACACTTACATACAGACACTTACATACAGACACTGTGACACTGACATACAGACACTTACATACAGACACTTACATTGAGACACTTACATACAGAAACTTACATAGAGACACTACTTACCGACACTTACATACAGAAGCTTACATACAGACACTTACATACAGACACTGAGACACTTACATACAGACACTTACATACAGACACTGAGACACTTACATACAGACACTTACATACAGGCACTTATATACAGACACTTACATACAGACACTTACAAACATACACTTACATACAGAAACTTACATACAGACACTTAGATACAGATACTTACATACAGACACTGAGACACTTACATACAGACACTTACATACAGACACTTAAATACAGACACTGAGACACTTACATAGACACATACAGACGCTTACATACAGACACTTACATACAGACACTGAGACACTTACATACAGACACTTACATACAGACACTGTGACACTGACATACAGACACTTACATACAGACACTTACATTGAGACACTTACATACAGAAACTTACATACAGACACTGAGACACTTACATAGAGACACTACTTACAGACACTTACATACAGAAGCTTACATACAGACACTTACATACAGACACTGAGACACTTACATACAGACACTTACATACAGACACTGAGACACTTACATACAGACACTTACATACAGGCACTTATATACAGACACTTACATACAGACACTTACAAACAGGCACTTACATACAGACACTTACATACAGACACTTACATACAGAAACTTACATACAGACACTTACATACAGATACTTACATACAGACACTTACAGACACTTACATACAGCCACTTACATACAGACACTTACATACAGACACTTACATACAGACACAAACAGACACTTACATACAGACACTTACATACAGACACTAAGACACTTACATACAGACACTTACACACAGACATTTACATACAGATACTTACATACAGACACTTACATACAGACCCTTACATACAGACACTTAGACACTTCCATACTGACACTTACATACAGACTCTTACATAGAGATACTTACATACAGACACTTAGACACGTACATACAGACACTTGCATACAGACTCTTACATAAAGACACTTACATACAGACAATTACATACAGACACTTACCTTGAGACACTTACATACAGACACTTACATACAGACACTGAGACACTTACATAGAGACACTACTTACAGACACTTACATACAGAAGCTTACATACAGACACTTACATACAGACACTTATATACAGACACTTACATACAGACACTGTGACACTGACATACAGACACTTACATACAGACACTTACATTGAGACACTTACATACAGAAACTTACATAGAGACACTACTTACAGACACTTACATACAGAAGCTTACATACAGACACTTACATACAGACACTGAGACACTTACATACAGACACTTACATACAGACACTGAGACACTTACATACAGACACTTACATACAGGCACTTATATACAGACACTTACATACAGACACTTACAAACAGGCACTTACATACAGACACTTACATACAGACACTTACAAACATACACTTACATACAGAAACTTACATACAGATACATACAGACACTTACAGACACTTACATACAGACACTTACATACAGACACTTACATACAGACCCTTACATACAGACACTTAGACACCTACATACTGACACTTACATACAGACTCTTACATAGAGATACTTACATACAGACACTTAGACACGTACATACAGACACTTGCATACAGACTCTTACATAAAGACACTTACATACAGACAATTACATACAGACACTTACCTTGAGACACGTACATACAGACACTTACATACAGACACTTACATTGAGACACTTACATACAGACACTTACATACAGACACTTACATACAGACACTGAAACACTTACATAGACACATACAGAAAGTTACATACACTTACATACAGACACATACAGACACTTACATACACTTACATACAGACACTGAGACACTTACATACAGACACTTACATACAGACACTGAGACACTTACATACAGACACTTACATACAGGCACTTATATACAGACACTTACATACAGACACTTACAAACAGGCACTTACATACAGACACTTACATACAGACACTTACAAACATACACTTACATACAGACACTTACATACAGATACTTACATACAGACACTTACAGACACTTACATACAGCCACTTACATGAAGACACTTACATACAGACACTTACATACAGACCCTTACATACAGACACTTAGACACTTACATACTGACACTTACATACAGACTCTTACATAGAGATACTTACATACAGACACTTAGACACGTACATACAGACACTTGCATACAGACTCTTACATAAAGACACTTACATACAGACAATTACATACAGACACTTACCTTGAGACACGTACATACAGACACTTACATACAGACACTTACATTGAGACACTTACATACAGACACTTACATACAGACACTGAGACACTTACATAGAGACACTACTTACAGACACTTACATACAGAAGCTTACATACAGACACTTACATACAGACACTTATATACAGACTCTTACATACAGACACTTACATACAGACACTTACATACAGACACTTACATACAGACACTGAAACACTTACATAGACACATACAGAAAGTTACATACACTTACATACAGACACTTACATACAGACACTTACATACACTTACATACAGACACTGAGACACTTACATACAGACACTTACATACAGACACTTAAATACAGACACTGAGACACTTACATAGACACATACAGACGCTTACATACAGACACTTACATACAGACACTGAGACACTTACATACAGACACTTACATACAGACACTGTGACACTGACATACAGACACTTACATACAGACACTTACATTGAGACACTTACATACAGAAACTTACATACAGACACTGAGACACTTACATAGAGACACTACTTACAGACACTTACATACAGAAGCTTACATACAGACACTTACATACAGACACTGAGACACTTACAGACACTTACATACAGACACTGAGACACTTACAAACAGACACTTACATACAGGCACTTATATACAGACACTTACATACAGACACTTACAAACAGGCACTTACATACAGACACTTACATACAGACACTTACAACCATACACTTACATACAGAAACTTACATACAGACACTTACATACAGATACTTACATACAGACACTTACAGACACTTACATACAGCCACTTACATACAGACACTTACATACAGACACTTACATACAGACACTTACATACAGACACAAACAGACACTTACATACAGACACTTACATACAGACACTAAGACACTTACATACAGACACTTACACACAGACATTTACATACAGATACTTACATACAGACACTTACATACAGACACTTACATACAGACACTGTGACACTGACATACAGACACTTACATACAGACACTTACATTGAGACACTTACATACAGAAACTTACATAGAGACACTACTTACCGACACTTACATACAGAAGCTTACATACACACACTTACATACAGACACTGAGACACTTACATACAGACACTTACATACAGACACTGAGACACTTACATACAGACACTTACATACAGGCACTTATATACAGACACTTACATACAGACACTTACAAACATACACTTACATACAGAAACTTACATACAGACACTTAGATACAGATACTTACATACAGACACTGAGACACTTACATACAGACACTTACATACAGACACTTAAATACAGACACTGAGACACTTACATAGACACATACAGACGCTTACATACAGACACTTACATACAGACACTGAGACACTTACATACAGACACTTACATACAGACACTGTGACACTGACATACAGACACTTACATACAGACACTTACATTGAGACACTTACATACAGAAACTTACATACAGACACTGAGACACTTACATACAGACACTTACATACAGACACTGAGACACTTACATACAGACACTTACATACAGGCACTTATATACAGACACTTACATACAGACACTTACAAACAGGCACTTACATACAGACACTTACATACAGACACTTACATACAGAAACTTACATACAGACACTTACATACAGATACTTACATACAGACACTTACAGACACTTACATACAGCCACTTACATACAGACACTTACATACAGACACTTACATACAGACACAAACAGACACTTACATACAGACACTTACATACAGACACTAAGACACTTACATACAGACACTTACACACAGACATTTACATACAGATACTTACATACAGACACTTACATACAGACCCTTACATACAGACACTTAGACACTTCCATACTGACACTTACATACAGACTCTTACATAGAGATACTTACATACAGACACTTAGACACGTACATACAGACACTTGCATACAGACTCTTACATAAAGACACTTACATACAGACAATTACATACAGACACTTACCTTGAGACACGTACATACAGACACTTACATACAGACACTTACATTGAGACACTTACATACAGACACTTACATACAGACACTGAGACACTTACATAGAGACACTACTTACAGACACTTACATACAGAAGCTTACATACAGACACTTACATACAGACACTTATATACAGACACTTACATACAGACACTTACATACAGACACTTACATACAGACACTTACATACAGACACTGAAACACTTACATAGACACATACAGAAAGTTACATACACTTACATACAGACACTTACATACAGACACTTACATACACTTACATACAGACACTGAGACACTTACATACAGACACTTACATACAGACACTGAGACACTTACATACAGACACTTACATACAGGCACTTATATACAGACACTTACATACAGACACTTACAAACAGGCACTTACATACAGACACTTACATACAGACACTTACAAACATACACTTACATACAGAAACTTACATACAGACACTTACATACAGATACTTACATACAGACACTTACAGACACTTACATACAGCCACTTACATGAAGACACTTACATACAGACACTTACATACAGACCCTTACATACAGACACTTAGACACTTACATACTGACACTTACATACAGACTCTTACATAGAGATACTTACATACAGACACTTAGACACGTACATACAGACACTTGCATACAGACTCTTACATAAAGACACTTACATACAGACAATTACATACAGACACTTACCTTGAGACACGTACATACAGACACTTACATACAGACACTTACATTGAGACACTTACATACAGACACTTACATACAGACACTGAGACACTTACATAGAGACACTACTTACAGACACTTACATACAGAAGCTTACATACAGACACTTACATACAGACACTTATATACAGACACTTACATACAGACACATACAGACACTTACATACAGACACTTACATACAGACACTGAAACACTTACATAGACACATACAGAAAGTTACATACACTTACATACAGACACTTACATACAGACACTTACATACACTTACATACAGACACTGAGACACTTACATACAGACACTTACATACAGACACTTAAATACAGACACTGAGACACTTACATAGACACATACAGACGCTTACATACAGACACTTACATACAGACACTGAGACACTTACATACAGACACTTACATACAGACACTGTGACACTGACATACAGACACTTACATACAGACACTTACATTGAGACACTTACATACAGAAACTTACATACAGACACTGAGACACTTACATAGAGACACTACTTACAGACACTTACATACAGAAGCTTACATACAGACACTTACATACAGACACTGAGACACTTACATACAGACACTTACATACAGACACTTACATACAGACACTTACATACAGACACTTACAACCATACACTTACATACAGAAACTTACATACAGACACTTACATACAGATACTTACATACAGACACTTACAGACACTTACATACAGCCACTTACATACAGACACTTACATACAGACACTTACATACAGACACTTACATACAGACACAAACAGACACTTACTTACAGACACTTACATACAGAAGCTTACATACAGACACTTACATACAGACACTTATATACAGACTCTTACATACAGACACTTACATACAGACACTTACATACAGACACTTACATACAGACACTGAAACACTTACATAGACACATACAGAAAGTTACATACACTTACATACAGACACTTACATACAGACACTTACATACACTTACATACAGACACTGAGACACTTACATACAGACACTTACATACAGACACTTAAATACAGACACTGAGACACTTACATAGACACATACAGACGCTTACATACAGACACTTACATACAGACACTGAGACACTTACATACAGACACTTACATACAGACACTGTGACACTGACATACAGACACTTACATACAGACACTTACATTGAGACACTTACATACAGAAACTTACATACAGACACTGAGACACTTACATAGAGACACTACTTACAGACACTTACATACAGAAGCTTACATACAGACACTTACATACAGACACTGAGACACTTACAGACACTTACATACAGACACTGAGACACTTACAAACAGACACTTACATACAGGCACTTATATACAGACACTTACATACAGACACTTACAAACAGGCACTTACATACAGACACTTACATACAGACACTGTGACACTGACATACAGACACTTACATACAGACACTTACATTGAGACACTTACATACAGAAACTTACATACAGACACTGAGACACTTACATAGAGACACTACTTACAGACACTTACATACAGAAGCTTACATACAGACACTTACATACAGACACTGAGACACTTACATACAGACACTTACATACAGACACTGAGACACTTACATACAGACACTTACATACAGGCACTTATATACAGACACTTACATACAGACACTTACAAACAGGCACTTACATACAGACACTTACATACAGACACTTACATACAGAAACTTACATACAGACACTTACATACAGATACTTACATACAGACACTTACAGACACTTACATACAGCCACTTACATACAGACACTTACATACAGACACTTACATACAGACACAAACAGACACTTACATACAGACACTTACATACAGACACTAAGACACTTACATACAGACACTTACATACAGACTCTTACATAGAGATACTTACATACAGACACTTAGACACGTACATACAGACACTTGCATACAGACTCTTACATAAAGACACTTACATACAGACAATTACATACAGACACTTACCTTGAGACACGTACATACAGACACTTACATACAGACACTTACATTGAGACACTTACATACAGACACTTACATACAGACACTGAGACACTTACATAGAGACACTACTTACAGACACTTACATACAGAAGCTTACATACAGACACTTACATACAGACACTTATATACAGACACTTACATACAGACACTTACATACAGACACTTACATACAGACACTTACATACAGACACTGAAACACTTACATAGACACATACAGAAAGTTACATACACTTACATACAGACACTTACATACAGACACTTACATACACTTACATACAGACACTGAGACACTTACATACAGACACTTACATACAGACACTGAGACACTTACATACAGACACTTACATACAGGCACTTATATACAGACACTTACATACAGACACTTACAAACAGGCACTTACATACAGACACTTACATACAGACACTTACAAACATACACTTACATACAGAAACTTACATACAGACACTTACATACAGATACTTACATACAGACACTTACAGACACTTACATACAGCCACTTACATGAAGACACTTACATACAGACACTTACATACAGACCCTTACATACAGACACTTAGACACTTACATACTGACACTTACATACAGACTCTTACATAGAGATACTTACATACAGACACTTAGACACGTACATACAGACACTTGCATACAGACTCTTACATAAAGACACTTACATACAGACAATTACATACAGACACTTACCTTGAGACACGTACATACAGACACTTACATACAGACACTTACATTGAGACACTTACATACAGACACTTACATACAGACACTGAGACACTTACATAGAGACACTACTTACAGACACTTACATACAGAAGCTTACATACAGACACTTACATACAGACACTTATATACAGACACTTACATACAGACACATACAGACACTTACATACAGACACTTACATACAGACACTGAAACACTTACATAGACACATACAGAAAGTTACATACACTTACATACAGACACTTACATACAGACACTTACATACACTTACATACAGACACTGAGACACTTACATACAGACACTTACATACAGACACTTAAATACAGACACTGAGACACTTACATAGACACATACAGACGCTTACATACAGACACTTACATACAGACACTGAGACACTTACATACAGACACTTACATACAGACACTGTGACACTGACATACAGACACTTACATACAGACACTTACATTGAGACACTTACATACAGAAACTTACATACAGACACTGAGACACTTACATAGAGACACTACTTACAGACACTTACATACAGAAGCTTACATACAGACACTTACATACAGACACTGAGACACTTACATACAGACACTTACATACAGACACTTACATACAGACACTTACATACAGACACTTACAACCATACACTTACATACAGAAACTTACATACAGACACTTACATACAGATACTTACATACAGACACTTACAGACACTTACATACAGCCACTTACATACAGACACTTACATACAGACACTTACATACAGACACTTACATACAGACACAAACAGACACTTACATACAGACACTTACATACAGACACTAAGACACTTACATACAGACACTTACACACAGACATTTACATACAGATACTTACATACAGACACTTACATACAGACACTTACATACAGACACTGTGACACTGACATACAGACACTTACATACAGACACTTACATTGAGACACTTACATACAGAAACTTACATAGAGACACTACTTACAGACACTTACATACAGAAGCTTACATACAGACACTTACATACAGACACTGAGACACTTACATACAGACACTTACATACAGACACTGAGACACTTACATACAGACACTTACATACAGGCACTTATATACAGACACTTACATACAGACACTTACAAACAGGCACTTACATACAGACACTTACATACAGACACTTACAAACATACACTTACATACAGAAACTTACATACAGATACTTACATACAGACACTTACAGACACTTACATACAGCCACTTACATGAAGACACTTACATACAGACACTTACATACAGACCCTTACATACAGACACTTAGACACTTACATACTGACACTTACATACAGACTCTTACATAGAGATACTTACATACAGACACTTAGACACGTACATACAGACACTTGCATACAGACTCTTACATAAAGACACTTACATACAGACAATTACATACAGACACTTACCTTGAGACACGTACATACAGACACTTACATACAGACACTTACATTGAGACACTTACATACAGACACTTACATACAGACACTGAGACACTTACATAGAGACACTACTTACAGACACTTACATACAGAAGCTTACATACAGACACTTACATACAGACACTTATATACAGACACTTACATACAGACACTTACATACAGACACTTACATACAGACACTTACATACAGACACTGAAACACTTACATAGACACATACAGAAAGTTACATACACTTACATACAGACACTTACATACAGACACTTACATACACTTACATACAGACACTGAGACACTTACATACAGACACTTACATACAGACACTTAAATACAGACACTGAGACACTTACATAGACACATACAGACGCTTACATACAGACACTTACATACAGACACTGAGAAACCTACATACAGACACTTACATACAGACACTGTGACACTGACATACAGACACTTACATACAGACACTTACATTGAGACACTTACATACAGAAACTTACATACAGACACTGAGACACTTACATAGAGACACTACTTACAGACACTTACATACAGAAGCTTACATGCAGACACTTACATACAGACACTGAGACACTTACATACAGACACTTACATACAGACACTGAGACACTTACATACAGACACTTACATACAGGCACTTATATACAGACACTTACATACAGACACTTACAAACAGGCACTTACATACAGACACTTACATACAGACACTTACAACCATACACTTACATACAGAAACTTACATACAGACACTTACATACAGATACTTACATACAGACACTTACAGACACTTACATACAGCCACTTACATACAGACACTTACATACAGACACTTACATACAGACACTTACATACAGACACAAACAGACACTTACATACAGACACTTACATACAGACACTAAGACACTTACATACAGACACTTACACACAGACATTTACATACAGATACTTACATACAGACACTTACATACAGACACTTACATACAGACACTGTGACACTGACATACAGACACTTACATACAGACACTTACATTGAGACACTTACATACAGAAACTTACATAGAGACACTACTTACAGACACTTACATACAGAAGCTTACATACAGACACTTACATACAGACACTGAGACACTTACATACAGACACTTACATACAGACACTGAGACACTTACATACAGACACTTACATACAGGCACTTATATACAGACACTTACATACAGACACTTACAAACATACACTTACATACAGAAACTTACATACAGACACTTAGATACAGATACTTACATACAGACACTGAGACACTTACATACAGACACTTACATACAGACACTTAAATACAGACACTGAGACACTTACATAGACACATACAGACGCTTACATACAGATACTTACATACAGACACTGAGACACTTACATACAGACACTTACATACAGACACTGTGACACTGACATACAGACACTTACATACAGACACTTACATTGAGACACTTACATACAGAAACGTACATACAGACACTGAGACACTTACATAGAGACACTACTTACAGACACTTACATACAGAAGCTTACATACAGACACTTACATACAGACACTGAGACACTTACATACAGACACTTACATACAGACACTGAGACACTTACATACAGACACTTACATACAGGCACTTATATACAGACACTTACATACAGACACTTACAAACAGGCACTTACATACAGACACTTACATACAGACACTTACAACCATACACTTACATACAGAAACTTACATACAGACACTTACATACAGATACTTACATACAGACACTTACAGACACTTACATACAGCCACTTACATACAGACACTTACATACAGACACTTACATACAGACACAAACAGACACTTACATACAGACACTTACATACAGACACTAAGACACTTACATACAGACACTTACACACAGACATTTACATACAGATACTTACATACAGACACTTACATACAGACACTTACATACAGACACTGTGACACTGACATACAGACACTTACATACAGACACTTACATTGAGACACTTACATACAGAAACTTACATAGAGACACTACTTACAGACACTTACATACAGAAGCTTACATACAGACACTTACATACAGACACTGAGACACTTACATACAGACACTTACATACAGACACTGAGACACTTACATACAGACACTTACATACAGGCACTTATATACAGACACTTACATACAGACACTTACAAACATACACTTACATACAGAAACTTACATACAGACACTTAGATACAGATACTTACATACAGACACTTACAGACACTTACATACAGCCACTTACATACAGATGCTTACATACAGACACTTACATACAGACACTTACATACAGACACAAACAGACACTTACATACAGACACTTACATACAGACACTAAGACACTTACATACAGACACTTACACACAGATATTTACATACAGATACTTACATACAGACACTTACATACAGACACTTACATACAGACACTTACATACAGACACTTACATACAGACCCTTACATACAGACACTTAGACACTTACATACTGACACTTACATACAGACTCTTACATAGAGACACTTACATACAGACACTTAGACACGTACATACAGACACTTGCATACAGACTCTTACATAAAGACACTTACATACAGACAATTACATACAGACACTTACCTTGAGACACGTACATACAGACACTTACATACAGACACTTACATTGAGACACTTACATACAGACACATACAGACACTGAGACACTTACATAGAGACACTACTTACAGACACTTACATACAGAAGCTTACATACAGACACTTACATACAGACACTTATATACAGACACTTACATACAGACACTTACATACAGACACTTACATACAGACACTTACATACAGACACTGAAACACTTACATAGACACATACAGAAACTTACATACACTTACATACAGACACTTACATACAGACACTTACATACACTTACATACAGACACTGAGACACTTACATACAGACACTTACATACAGACACTTAAATACAGACACTGAGACACTTACATAGACACATACAGACGCTTACATACAGACACTTACATACAGACACTGAGACACTTACATAGACACTTACATACAGAAACTTACATACACTTACATACAGACACTTACATACAGACACTTATATACAGACACTTACATACAGACAGTTACATACAGACACTTACATACAGACACTTACATACAGACACTGAAACACTTACATAGACACTTACATACAGACACTTACATACACTTACATACAGACACTGAGACACTTACATACAGACACTTACATACAGACACTTAAATACAGACACTGAGACACTTACATAGACACATACAGACGCTTACATACAGACACTTACATACAGACACTGAGACACTTACATAGACACTTACATACAGAAACTTACATACACTTACATACAGACACTTACATACAGACACTTATATACAGACACTTACATACAGACAGTTACATACAGACACTTACATACAGACACTTACATACAGACACTGAAACACTTACATAGACACTTACATACAGACACTTACATACAGACACTTACATACACTTACATACAGACACTTACATACAGACACTTATATACAGACACTTACATACAGACACTTACATACAGACACTGAGACACTTACATAGACACTTACATACAGAAACTTACATACAGAAACTTACATACACTTACATACAGACACTTACATACAGACACTTATATACAGACACTTACATACAGACAGTTACATACAGACACTTACATACAGACACTTACATACAGACACTGAAACACTTACATAGACACTTACATACAGAAACTTACATACACTTACATACAGACACTGAGACACTTACATACAGACACTTACATACAGACACTTACATACACTTACATACAGACACTGAGACACTTACATGCAGACACTTACATACAGACACTTAAATACAGACACTGAGACACTTACATAGACACATACAGACGCTTACATACAGACACTTACATACAGACACTGAGACACTTACATACAGACACTTACATACAGACACTGTGACACTGACATACAGACACTTACATACAGACACTTACATTGAGACACTTACATACAGAAACTTACATAGAGACACTACTTACAGACACTTACATACAGAAGCTTACATACAGACACTTACATACAGACACTGAGACACTTACATACAGACACTTACATACAGACACTGAGACACTTACATACAGACACTTACATACAGGCACTTATATACAGACACTTACATACAGACACTTACAAACAGGCACTTACATACAGACACTTACATACAGACACTTACATACAGAAACTTACATACAGACACTTACATACAGATACTTACATACAGACACTTACAGACACTTACATACAGCCACTTACATGAAGACACTTACATACAGACACTTACATACAGACCCTTACATACAGACACTTAGACACTTACATACTGACACTTACATACAGACTCTTACATAGAGATACTTACATACAGACACTTAGACACGTACATACAGACACTTGCATACAGACTCTTACATAAAGACACTTACCTACAGACAATTACATACAGACACTTACCTTGAGACACGTACATACAGACACTTACATACAGACACTTACATTGAGACACTTACATACAGACACTTACATACAGACACTGAGACACTTACAATGAGACACTACTTACAGACACTTACATACAGAAGCTTACATACGGACACTTACATACAGACACTTATATACAGACACTTACATACAGACACTTACATACAGACACTTACATACAGACACTTACATACAGACACTGAAACACTTACATAGACACATACAGAAAGTTACATACACTTACATACAGACACTTACATACAGACACTTACATACACTTACATACAGACACTGAGACACTTACATACAGACACTTACATACAGACACTGAGACACTTACATACAGACACTTACATACAGGCACTTATATACAGACACTTACATACAGACACTTACAAACAGGCACTTACATACAGACACTTACATACAGCCACTTACATGAAGACACTTACATACAGACACTTACATACAGACCCTTACATACAGACACTTAGACACTTACATACTGACACTTACATACAGACTCCTACATAGAGATACTTACATACAGACACTTACAGACACTTACATACAGCCACTTACATGAAGACACTTACATACAGACACTTACATACAGACCCTTACATACAGACACTTAGACACTTACATACTGACACTTACATACAGACTCTTACATAGAGATACTTACATACAGACACTTAGACACGTACATACAGACACTTGCATACAGACTCTTACATAAAGACACTTACATACAGACAATTACATACAGACACTTACCTTGAGACACGTACATACAGACACTTACATACAGACACTTACATTGAGACACTTACATACAGACACTTACATACAGACACTGAGACACTTACAATGAGACACTACTTACAGACACTTACATACAGAAGCTTACATACAGACACTTACATACAGACACTTATATACAGACACTTACATACAGACACTTACATACAGACACTTACATACAGACACTTACATACAGACACTGAAACACTTACATAGACACATACAGAAAGTTACATACACTTACATACAGACACTTACATACAGACACTTACATACACTTACATACAGACACTGAGACACTTACATACAGACACTTACATACAGACACTGAGACACTTACATACAGACACTTACATACAGGCACTTATATACAGACACTTACATACAGACACTTACAAACAGGCACTTACATACAGACACTTACATACAGCCACTTACATGAAGACACTTACATACAGACCCTTACATACAGACACTTAGACACTTACATACTGACACTTACATACAGACTCTTACATAGAGATACTTACATACAGACACTTAGACACGTACATACAGACACTTGCATACAGACTCTTACATAAAGACACTTACATACAGACAATTACATACAGACACTTACCTTGAGACACGTACATACAGACACTTACATACAGACACTTACATTGAGACACTTACATACAGACACTTACATACAGACACTGAGACACTTACATAGAGACACTACTTACAGACACTTACATACAGAAGCTTACATACAGACACTTACATACAGACACTTATATACAGACACTTACATACAGACACTTACATACAGACACTTACATACAGACACTTACATACAGACACTGAAACACTTACATAGACACATACAGAAAGTTACATACACTTACATACAGACACTTACATACAGACACTTACATACACTTACATACAGACACTGAGACACTTACATACAGACACTTACATACAGACACTTAAATACAGACACTGAGACACTTACATAGACACATACAGACGCTTACATACAGACACTTACATACAGACACTGAGACACTTACATACAGACACTTACATACAGACACTGTGACACTGACATACAGACACTTACATACAGACACTTACATTGAGACACTTACATACAGAAACTTACATACAGACACTGAGACACTTACATAGAGACACTACTTACAGACACTTACATACAGAAGCTTACATACAGACACTTACATACAGACACTGAGACACTTACATACAGACACTTACATACAGACACTGAGACACTTACATACAGACACTTACATACAGGCACTTATATACAGACACTTACATACAGACACTTACAAACAGGCACTTACATACAGACACTTACATACAGACACTTACAACCATACACTTACATACAGAAACTTACATACAGACACTTACATACAGATACTTACATACAGACACTTACAGACACTTACATACAGCCACTTACATACAGACACTTACATACAGACACTTACATACAGACACTTACATACAGACACAAACAGACACTTACATACAGACACTTACATACAGACACTAAGACACTTACATACAGACACTTACACACAGACATTTACATACAGATACTTACATACAGACACTTACATACAGACACTAACATACAGACACTTACATATAGACACTTACATACAGACCCTTACATACAGACACTTAGACACTTACATACAGACACTTACATACAGACTCTTACATAGAGATACTTACATACAGACACTTAGACACGTACATACAGACACTTACATACAGACTCTTACATAAAGACACTTACATACAGACACTTACATACAGACACTTACATTGAGACACTTACATACAGACACTTACATACAGACACTGAGACACTTACATAGAGACACTACTTACATACACTTACATACAGAAGCTTACATACAGACACTTACATACAGACACTGAGACACTTACATACAGACACTTACATACAGACACTGAGACACTTACATACAGACACTTACATACAGGCACTTATATACAGACACTTACATACAGACACTTACATACAGACACTGACATACAGACACTTACATACAGACACTTACATACAGACACTTACAAACACACACTGACATACAGACACTGAGACTTACATACAGACACTTACATACAGACACTTACATACAGACACTTACATACAGATACTGAGACACTTACATACAGACACTTACATACAGACACTTACATACAGACACTTACATACAGACACTTACATACAGGCACTTACATACAGACACTTACATAGACACTTACATACAGACACTTACATACTGACACTTACAAACAGACACTGAGACACTTACATACAGACACTTACATACAAACACTTACATACAGACACTTACATACAGACACTTACATACAGACCCTTACATACAGACACTTAGACAATTACATACAGACACTTACATACAGACTCTTACATAAAGACACTTACATACAGACACTTAGACACTTACATACAGACACTTACATACACTCTTGCATAAAGACACTTACATACAGACAATTACATACAGACACTTACATTAAGACACTGAGACACTTACATAGACACTTACATACAGACACTTACATACAGACACTGAGACACTTACATAGACACTTACATACAGATGCTTACATACACTTACATACAGACACTGAGACACTTACATACAGACACTTACATACAGACACTTACATACAGATACTGAGACACTTACATAGACACATACAGACGCTTACATACAGACACTTACATACAGACACTGAGACACTTACATACAGACACTTACATACAGACCATTACATACAGACACTGACATACAGACACTTACAGACACTTACATACAGAAACAAACATACAGACACTTACATACAGACACTTACATAAAGACACTTACATAGACACTGAGACACTTACATACAGACACTTACATACAGACACTTACAGACACTTACATACAGACACTTACATACAGACACTGACATACAGACACTTACAGACACTTACATACAGACACTTATATACAGACAGACACTTACATACAGACACTTACATACTGACACTTACAAACAGACACTGAGACACTTACATACACACACTTACATACAGACACTTACATACAGATACTGAGACACTTACATACAGACACTTACATACAGACACTTACATACAGACACATACAGACACTTACATACAGGCACTTACATACAGACACTTACATAGACACTTACATACAGACACTTACATACTGACACTTACAAACAGACACTGAGACACTTACATACAGACACTTACATACAAACACTTACATACAGACACTTACATACAGACACTTACATACAGACCCTTACATACAGACACTTAGACAATTACATACAGACACTTACATACAGACTCTTACATAAAGACACTTACATACAGACACTTAGACACTTACATACAGACACTTACATACACTCTTGCATAAAGACACTTACATACAGACAATTACATACAGACACTTACATTAAGACACTGAGACACTTACATAGACACTTACATACAGACACTTACATACAGACACTGAGACACTTACATAGACACTTACATACAGATGCTTACATACACTTACATACAGACACTGAGACACTTACATACAGACACTTAAATACAGACACTTACATACAGATACTGAGACACTTACATAGACACATACAGACGCTTACATACAGACACTTACATACAGACACTGAGACACTTACATACAGACACTTACATACAGACACTTACATACAGACACTGACATACAGACACTTACAGACACTTACATACAGACACTTATATACAGACAGACACTTACATACAGACACTTACATACTGACACTTACAAACAGACACTGAGACACTTACATACACACACTTACATACAGACACTTACATACAGACACTTACATACAGACACTTACATACAGACACTTACATACAGACACTTACATACAGGCACTTACATACAGACACTTACATACAGACACTTACATACAGACACATACTGACACTTACAAACAGACACTGAGACACTTACATACAGACACTTACATACAAACACTTACATACAGACACTTACATACAGACACTTACATACAGACCCTTACATACAGACACTTAGACAATTACATACAGACACTTACATACAGACTCTTACATAAAGACACTTACATACAGACACTTAGACACTTACATACAGACACTTACATACACTCTTGCATAAAGACACTTACATACAGACAATTACATACAGACACTTACATTAAGACACTGAGACACTTACATAGACACTTACATACAGACACTTACATACAGACACTGAGACACTTACATAGACACTTACATACAGATGCTTACATACACTTACATACAGACACTGAGACACTTACATACAGACACTTACATACAGACACTGAGACACTTACATATACACATACAGATGCTTACATACAGACACTTACATACAGACACTGAGACACTTACATACAGACACTTACATACAGACCATTACATACAGACACTGACATACAGACACTTACAGACACTTACATACAGAAACAAACATACAGACACTTACATACAGACACTTACATAAAGACACTTACATAGACACTGAGACACTTACATACAGACACTTACATACAGACACTTACAGACACTTACATACAGACACTGACATACAAACACTTACAGACACTTACATACAGACACTTACATACAGACAGACACTTACATACAGACACTTACATACTGACACTTACAAACAGACACTGAGACACTTACATACACACACTTACATACAGACACTTACATACAGACATACACTTACATACAGACACTTACGCACAGACACTTACGTACATACACTTGCGTACAGACACTTATGTACAGACACTTACATAATGACACTAACATACAGACACTTACGTACAGACACTTACGTACAGACACGTACAGACACTTACGTACAGACACTTACATAAACTTACATACAGACACACAGACACTTACCAACAGACACTTACATACAGACACTTACATACAGACACTTACATACAGACACTTACATACAGACACTTACATACAGACACTTACATACAGACAAGTATACACTTACTTACAGACACTTACATACAAACACTTACATACAGACACACAGCTACTTACATACAGACACTTACATACAGACACTTTCATACAGACACTTACATACAGACACTTACATACATAAACTTACATACAGACACCTACATACAGACACTTACAGACACTTACATACAGACACTTACATACAGACACTTACATACAGACACTTACATACATACACTTACATACAGACACACAAACACTTACATACAGACACTTAGACACTTACATACAGACACATACAGACACTTACATACAGACACTTACATACAGACACCTACATACAGACACTGCGACACTTACATACAGACACTGCGACACTTACATACAGACACTTACATATAGACACTTACATACAGACACTGAGACACTTACATACAGACACTTACATACAGACACTTACATACAGACACTTACATACTGACACAAACAGACACTGAGACACTTACATACAGACACTTGCATACAGACACTTACATACAGTTACTGAGACACTTACATACAGACACTTACATACAGACACTTACATACAGACACTTACATACAAACACTTACATACAGACACTTACATACAGACACTTACATACAGGCACTTACATACAGACACTTACATAGACACTTACATACAGACACTTACATACTGACACTTACAAACAGACACTGAGACACTTACATACAGACACTTACATACAAACACTTACATACAGACACTTACATACAGACAGACACTTACATACAGACACTTACATACATACACTTACATACAGACACTTACATACAGATACTGAGACACTTACATACAGACACTTACATACAGACACATACAGACACTTACATACAGACACTTACATACATACACTTACATACAGACACTTACATAGACACTTACATACAGACACTTACATACTGACACTTACAAACAGACACTGAGACACTTACATACAGACACTTACATACAAACACTTACATACAGACACTTACATACAGACACTTACATACAGACCCTTACATACAGACACTTAGACAATTACATACAGACACTTACATACAGACTTTTACATAAAGACACTTACATACAGACACTTAGCCACTTACATACAGACACTTACATACTGACACTTACAAACAGACACTGAGACACTTACATACAGACACTTACATACAAACACTTACATACAGACACTTACATACAGACAATTACATACAGACACTTACATACAGACACTGAGACACTTACATACAGACACTTACATACAGACACTTACATACAGACACTGAGACACTTACATAGACGCTTACATACAGACGCTTACATCCACTTACATACAGACACTGAGACACTTACATACAGACACTTACATACAGACACTTACATACAGACACTGAGACACTTACATAGACACATACAGACGCTTACATACAGACACTTACATACAGACACTGAGACACTTACATACAGACACTTACAAACAGACCAATACATACAGACACTGACATACAGACACTTACAGACACTTACATACAGAAACAAACATACAGACACTTACATACAGACACTTACATAAAGACACTTACATAGACACTGAGACACTTACATACAGGCACTTACATACAGACACTTACAGACACTTACATACAGACACTTACATACAGCAACTCACATACAGACACTTACACACACTTACGTACAGACACTTACATACAGACAGACACTTACATACAGACACTTACATACTGACACTTACAAACAGACACTGAGACACTTACATACACATATACATACAGACACTTACATACAGACAGACACTTACATACAGACACTTACGTACAGACACTTACGTACAGACACGTACAGACACTTACGTACAGACACTCACATACAGCCACTCATGTACACACACTTACATTCACACATTTACATACAGATACTTACATACAGACACTTACATACACACACTTACATACACACACTTACATACAGACACTTACAGACAGACACTTATATACAGACACTTACATACAGACTTTTACATACAGACACTTACATACGGACACTTACATACAGACACTTACATACAGACACTTACGTACAGACACTTACATACACTTACATACAGACACACAGACACTTACATACAGACACTTACATACAGACACTTACATACAGACACTTACATACAGACAAGTAGACACTTACTTACAGACACTTACATACAAACACTTACATACAGACACACAGCCACTTACATACAGACACTTACATACATACACTTTCATACAGACACTTACATACAGAAACTTACATACATAAACTTACATACAGACACACAGACACTTACATACAGACATTTACAGACACTTACATACAGACACTTACATACAGACACTTACATACAGACACTTACATACAGACACTTACATACAGACAAGTAGACACTTACTTACAGCCACTTACATACAAACACTTACATACAGACGCACAGCCACTTACATACAGACACTTACATACAGACACTTTCATACAGACACTTACATACAGACACTTACATACATACACTTACATACAGACACACAGACACTTGCATACAGACACTTACAGACACTTACATACAGACACTTACATACAGACACTTTCATACAGACACTTACATACAGACACTTACATACATACACTTACATACAGACACACAGACACTTGCATACAGACACTTACAGACACTTACATACAGACACTTACATACAGACACTTACATACATACACTTACATACAGACACTTACATACAGATACTGAGACACTTACATACAGACACTTACATACAGACACTTACATACAGACACTTACATACAGACACTTACATACAGACACTTACATACAGACACTTACATAGACACTTACATACAGACACTTACATACTGACACTTACAAACAGACACTGATACACTTACATACAGACACTTACATACAGACTCTTACATAAAGACACTTACATACAGACACTTAGACACTTACATACAGACACTTACATACACTCTTGCATAAAGACACTTACATACAGACAATTACATACAGACACTTACATTAAGACACTGAGACACTTACATAGACACTTACATACAGACACTTACATACAGACACTGAGACACTTACATAGACACTTACATACAGATGCTTACATACACTTACATACAGACACTGAGACACTTACATACAGACACTTACATACAGACACTAACATACAGATACTGAGACACTTACATAGACACATACAGACGCTTACATACAGACACTTACATACAGACACTGAGACACTTACATACAGACACTTACATACAGACCATTACATACAGACACTGACATACAGACACTTACAGACACTTACATACAGAAACAAACATACAGACACTTACATACAGACACTTACATAAAGACACTTACATAGACACTGAGACACTTACATACAGACACTTACATACAGACACTTACAGACACTTACATACAGACACTTACATACAGACACTGACATACAGACACTTACAGACACTTACATACAGACACTTATATACAGACAGACACTTACATACAGACACTTACATACTGACACTTACAAACAGACACTGAGACACTTACATACACACACTTACATACAGACACTTACATACAGACACTTACATACAGACACTTACATACAGACACTTACATACAGACACTTACATACAGGCACTTACATACAGACACTTACATACAGACACTTACATACAGACACATACTGACACTTACAAACAGACACTGAGACACTTACATACAGACACTTACATACAAACACTTACATACAGACACTTACATACAGACACTTACATACAGACCCTTACATACAGACACTTAGACAATTCCATACAGACACTTACATACAGACTCTTACATAAAGACACTTACATACAGACACTTAGACACTTACATACAGACACTTACATACACTCTTGCATAACGACACTTACATACAGACAATTACATACAGACACTTACATTAAGACACTGAGACACTTACATAGACACTTACATACAGACACTTACATACAGACACTGAGACACTTACATAGACACTTACATACAGACACTGAGACACTTACATATACACATACAGATGCTTACATACAGACACTTACATACAGACACTGAGACACTTACATACAGACACTTACATACAGACCATTACATACAGACACTGACATACAGACACTTACAGACACTTACATACAGAAACAAACATACAGACACTTACATACAGACACTTACATAAAGACACTTACATAGACACTGAGACACTTACATACAGACACTTACATACAGACACTTACAGACACTTACATACAGACACTGACATACAAACACTTACAGACACTTACATACAGACACTTACATAAGACAGACACTTACATACAGACACTTACATACTGACACTTACAAACAGACACTGAGACACTTACATACACACACTTACATACAGACACTTACATACAGACAGACACTTACATACAGACACTTACGCACAGACACTTACATACAGACACTTACATACAGGCACTTATATACAGACACTTACATACAGACACTTACAAACAGGCACTTACATACAGACACTTACATACAGCCACTTACATGAAGACACTTACATACAGACACTTACATACAGACCCTTACATACAGACACTTAGACACTTACATACTGACACTTACATACAGACTCTTACATAGAGATACTTACATACAGACACTTAGACACGTACATACAGACACTTGCATACAGACTCTTACATAAAGACACTTACATACAGACAATTACATACAGACACTTACCTTGAGACACGTACATACAGAAACTTACATACAGACACTTACATTGAGACACTTACATACAGACACTTACATACAGACACTGAGACACTTACATAGAGACACTACTTACAGACACTTACATACAGAAGCTTACATACAGACACTTACATACAGACACTTATATACAGACACTTACATACAGACACTTACATACAGACACTTACATACAGACACTTACATACAGACACTGAAACACTTACATAGACACATACAGAAAGTTACATACACTTACATACAGACACTTACATACAGACACTTACATACACTTACATACAGACACTGAGACACTTACATACAGACACTTACATACAGACACTTAAATACAGACACTGAGACACTTACATAGACACATACAGATGCTTACATACAGACACTTACATACAGACACTGAGACACTTACATACAGACACTTACATACAGACACTGTGACACTGACATACAGACACTTACATACAGACACTTACATTGAGACACTTACATACAGAAACTTACATACAGACACTGAGACACTTACATAGAGACACTACTTACAGACACTTACATACAGAAGCTTACATACAGACACTTACATACAGACACTGAGACACTTACATACAGACACTTACATACAGACACTGAGACACTTACATACAGACACTTACATACAGGCACTTATATACAGACACTTACATACAGACACTTACAAACAGGCACTTACATACAGACACTTACATACAGACACTTACAACCATACACTTACATACAGAAACTTACATACAGACACTTACATACAGATACTTACATACAGACACTTACAGACACTTACATACAGCCACTTACATACAGACACTTACATACAGACACTTACATACAGACACTTACATACAGACACAAACAGACACTTACATACAGACACTTACATACAGACACTAAGACACTTACATACAGACACTTACACACAGACATTTACATACAGATACTTACATACAGACACTTACATACAGACACTTACATACAGACACTAACATACAGACACTTACATATAGACACTTACATACAGACCCTTACATACAGACACTTAGACACTTACATACAGACACTTACATACAGACTCTTACATAGAGATACTTACATACAGACACTTAGACACGTACATACAGACACTTACATACAGACTCTTACATAAAGAGACTTACATACAGACACTTACATACAGACACTTACATTGAGACACTTACATACAGACACTTACATACAGACACTGAGACACTTACATAGAGACACTACTTACATACACTTACATACAGAAGCTTACATACAGACACTTACATACAGACACTGAGACACTTACATACAGACACTTACATACAGACACTGAGACACTTACATACAGACACTTACATACAGGCACTTATATACAGACACTTACATACAGACACTTACATACAGACACTGACATACAGACACTTACATACAGACACTTACATACAGACACTTACAAACACACACTGACATACAGACACTGAGACTTACATACAGACACTTACATACAGACACTTACATAAAGACACTTACATAGACACTGAGACACTTACATACAGACACTTACAGACACTTACATACAGACACTTACATACAGACACTGACATACAGACACTTACAGACACTTACATACAGACACTTATATACAGACAGACACTTACATACAGACACTTACATACTGACACTTACAAACAGACACTGAGACACTTACATACACACACTTACATACAGACACTTACATACAGACACTTACATACAGACACTTACATACAGACACTTACATACAGACACTTACATACAGGCACTTACATACAGACACTTACATACAGACACTTACATACAGACACATACTGACACTTACAAACAGACACTGAGACACTTACATACAGACACTTACATACAAACACTTACATACAGACACTTACATACAGACACTTACATACAGACCCTTACATACAGACACTTAGACAATTCCATACAGACACTTACATACAGACTCTTACATAAAGACACTTACATACAGACACTTAGACACTTACATACAGACACTTACATACACTCTTGCATAACGACACTTACATACAGACAATTACATACAGACACTTACATTAAGACACTGAGACACTTACATAGACACTTACATACAGACACTTACATACAGACACTGAGACACTTACATAGACACTTACATACAGATGCTTACATACACTTACATACAGACACTGAGACACTTACATACAGACACTTACATACAGACACTGAGACACTTACATATACACATACAGATGCTTACATACAGACACTTACATACAGACACTGAGACACTTACATACAGACACTTACATACAGACCATTACATACAGACACTGACATACAGACACTTACAGACACTTACATACACAAACAAACATACAGACACTTACATACAGACACTTACATAAAGACACTTACATAGACACTGAGACACTTACATACAGACACTTACATACAGACACTTACAGACACTTACATACAGACACTGACATACAAACACTTACAGACACTTACATACAGACACTTACATACAGACAGACACTTACATACAGACACTTACATACTGACACTTACAAACAGACACTGAGACACTTACATACACACACTTACATACAGACACTTACATACAGACAGACACTTACATACAACAACAACAACAACAACCGCCATTCGCCACTAAGTGGCGGTGACGTCACCACGACGCTTGTGCCAGGCTATGTGCACCCTGAGGCCACGTGAAGTGTCGAACGCCCGCTGGCAGGAGGTCACGGGGCAGACCCAGGTGCCACGGGTCGACTGACTGAGATGACTGGCTGATGCACCACCTGTGCCCCCTACTGTGCCAACCTGCTGTGCTTTAGCCACCCGGCGCCCCGCTCGCTGTTGTGAGCGTCGCTCCTCCGCCCTCCGTTGTTGTTGGAGGGCGACCGCCTCCAACTGCCCAGTAGCATCCTTCACGAGCCTCCTCCACAGAGGCCGATCTTGACACCGCTGGTACCAGTCATCGGCAAGTCCACTCAGCTCCACGTCCTCCTGTACCACATCACTCCATCTCTTCTCTAGCCCGTGCCGCGCCCGCTTTGCCCCCTCAATCCGGCCAAACAAAAGCTGTTTCGGCATGCGGTGGCTGGGCATGCGGGCTACATGACCCAGCCATCGCAGCCTTGCCTGCCGGAGGAGCTCACCGATGGGACCCTGCCCAGATCTTTCAAGGATTTGTGAGCTCCTCACACAATCCAGTCTGGTTAAACCCAGGATGGATCGTAGGCAGGCCAGCCTAAATGTTTCTAACCGGCGAAGATGTTCCATTAGGGGGGTCCACGTTTCGCAAGCATAGAGGAGGGAGGGAATGACCGTGGCCGAGAAGACCTGAAGCTTAGTGCGGAGCGACAGACCAGGTAGCTTCCACACAGCGTTACGCAACCGATGAAAAGATATTGCCGCTCGACTGATTCGGAGTGAGACCTCTGCTGTTAAACTGGAGCCAGTCATAAGCACACTGCCCAGGTATGGGAAACTCTCCACTCTCTCCACAACTGCCCCATCACCGATTGGGAGTTGTGGGGGTGGAGTATCCGATGGTACAAAATACCCAGGCAGGTGCTTAGTTTTGGTGGGGCTGATGGTAAGGCCCCACCTCTTAGTGGCATGCTCCAGTCTCAGCAGCAGCGTCTCCAACTCCTCCTCTGACTGAGCAGCTATTACCAAGTCATCAGCATACATAACGTGGTTGAGCAATAGGGAGCCATCCCTTGACCGCACCCGTGCATCGATTAGCCTCCCATTATATCTGTACCATATGGAGATTCCCCCGGTACAGCTATTGAAGGCTTCACGAACTACGTGGTCAAAATAGATGTTAAATAATGTGGAAGCCAAAGGACATCCCTGTCGCACCCCAAGGTGTACAGGGAATGGCTCTGACTCCCGGCCACGTAGTTTTACCCGGGCCCGCTCACCATCATGAAGGTCCTTAATGATCGTGAGCAGAGGGTCAGGTACTCCAAAAGCACGAAGAACGACCCAGAGCCCAGGCCTACTGATGGTATCATAGGCCTTGACCAGGTCAATAAAGCAGAGATGTAGGTCTTGTTGGAATTCCCTACACCTCTGCTGTAGCAGACGGACAGAAAATATGGCATCTGTGCAGGACCGCCCTTTCCTGAAACCGCATTGGGGCTCCGCAAGCCTCTCCTCAGCGTGCCTGGCAAGGCGATGCTGAATAATCCTTGCCAGGACCTTTCCCGGCACACTGAGGAGTGAGATGCCCCTGTAGTTGTTACAGTCTGTGCGGTCCCCCTTCTTAAAAAGGGGGACCACCAGGGCATCCTTCCAATCCTGCGGAACCCGTCCAGTGGTCCAGACTGTTGTTATGATGTCATATAGGGCAGTCTGTGCACAAACGCCACCCTCCCTCAGCATTTCGCTTGGGAGATCATCTCTGCCCGCTGCCTTTCCTGGTCTCAGACTCCGGATCGCCTTCAATACTTCCTCAGCCGTTGGCACCTCAGCCAGCCACTCACAGGGGGTGACTTCATCCAATATTTGAGGCACCGCAGCCTCAGCAGGGTCATCCTCACTTTGTGCCGCGATGTTTTCCAGGCTGAGGGATTTTCCCTCCCCCAGGACCTCACAGAAATGCTCAGCAAATCTGCGAACCTGTTCCTGGGGGTCGGAAATTGGATCACCGTTTTTTCCCCTAATGATGGTAATAGGTGTGGCGCTGCAGGTTACTTTTTTGATGGAGTTAAATAGAGATTTGTGATCACGGGCCACTGAGGCAGACTCCATCTCCTCAGCAACCCGCGACCACCACCCATCCTTGCAGCGCCTCACGGCTCTCCGAACCTCCGAGCGAAGGCTGCGGTAAGCCTCCTCATTCTCTGACGTGGGATTCTGTAGCCGATGACAGTGGGCCTGTCGCTTTTTCTCAACCATCCTGAACAACTCCTCTGTCATCCAGGGTGTCTGGGGAGGTCTGGACCGCGTACCCAAAGCAGCCATTGCAGCTGCATGAGTCACAGTCCTAAACCTCGCCCATTTACCCTCGACATCAGGAGGAGTCGGGGACGATGCCAATCCCAGCCGCAAGCGATGATGAAATTCTCGCTTGCAACTTTCATCAGATAACTGAGACCAGGCCACTTTAGGTTGGAATGGGGTCCTGGGTGTACACCCACCACCGGAGTGGAAGAATGGCAGGCGCATCTTACAGATGACTAGTCGATGGTCAGAGGGCAGATCAGCTCCACGGTAGGTCCTGGTGTCAAGGACATGGGCTCGCATTCGCTGGTCCGTCACTATGTAGTCCAGCAGATGTTCTTGCTTGGACCCGGCGTGCATCCATGATGTTGTGTGGATGCGCCGATGCCGGAACAGCGTGTTGGTAATTACAAGCCCATGGGCTGCACAAAAATCTAGCAGCCTCCTACCGTTGTTATTGAGCTGATCTGGCCCATGCCCTCCAATCACTCCAGACCAGGTGCCAGTATCATGACCAACTCGGGCATTGAAGTCACCCAACATGATGACTCTATCCCGAGGGGCCACTTTAGCCAGCACCTGTGACAGGAGGTCATAGAAGGCATCTGACTCATCGGCTTTGCCTGCATCCCTCCACGGATGTTCATCTTCGGTGGGGGCATAAGTAACCACGACCACCATTCCTCGCCTCCGGTTGATGGGAAGGCGAGCCCAAAGTAGCCTGGGGCTTACAGCTTCCCACACCTCACCGCCACGCTCCCACGCCCCCTTCATTCTTTTGTTCAAAAGAAGACCCACACCCTGTTGTTTGGCAGTCTGCTGCCCCGAGTAGAGGACTGTCCACCCCTCATGGTGACAGGAGCCAGAGCCGGTCCACCGGATCTCCTGAATGCCGCATAGATCCAGGCGGTACCGGTCCAGCTCCCGACAGAGGAGTGGCAGCCTCTCCTCTGCAGTGAGCGTTCGAACATTCCACGTGGCCAACCGTAGTGGCTTTTCGTTGTTTCTGGAGTAGCCCCGAGGGTAGGTATTCAATCTCCTGGCTCCGCCAATTGGGGTTTGGCCAGGAGACGTCATAGACGCCTGGCCCCCCGGGGCCTCCGGCACAAGCTTAGTTGTTACATATTTCAGTTTAATTCGTAGTTTCGTGGTAATTAATTGAAGGTGGAGGGGTTACCAGCCCCTCGCACCCGTCCAGAGCCCCCGTTTAGCCCCTGTGGTGGACACATATGCCATGAGGGGAGGAGCCAATCAAAATTGGATCTCCCCCCACAGCGCTGTCCACGACAGAGTTGCCCGTCCGGCACCGCGAGGAGGTAGGGGGTTGTTTTGCCAGACAGACACTTACGCACAGACACTTACATACAGACACTTACATACAGGCACTTATATACAGACACTTACATACAGACACTTACAAACAGGCACTTACATACAGACACTTACATACAGCCACTTACATGAAGACACTTACATACAGACACTTACATACAGACCCTTACATACAGACACTTAGACACTTACATACTGACACTTACATACAGACTCTTACATAGAGATACTTACATACAGACACTTAGACACGTACATACAGACACTTGCATACAGACTCTTACATAAAGACACTTACATACAGACAATTACATACAGACACTTACCTTGAGACACGTACATACAGACACTTACATACAGACACTTACATTGAGACACTTACATACAGACACTTACATACAGACACTGAGACACTTACATAGAGACACTACTTACAGACACTTACATACAGAAGCTTACATACAGACACTTACATACAGACACTTATATACAGACACTTACATACAGACACTTACATACAGACACTTACATACAGACACTTACATACAGACACTGAAACACTTACATAGACACATACAGAAAGTTACATACACTTACATACAGACACTTACATACAGACACTTACATACACTTACATACAGACACTGAGACACTTACATACAGACACTTACATACAGACACTTAAATACAGACACTGAGACACTTACATAGACACATACAGACGCTTACATACAGACACTTACATACAGACACTGAGACACTTACATACAGACACTTACATACAGACACTGTGACACTGACATACAGACACTTACATACAGACACTTACATTGAGACACTTACATACAGAAACTTACATACAGACACTGAGACACTTACATAGAGACACTACTTACAGACACTTACATACAGAAGCTTACATACAGACACTTACATACAGACACTGAGACACTTACATACAGACACTTACATACAGACACTGAGACACTTACATACAGACACTTACATACAGGCACTTATATACAGACACTTACATACAGACACTTACAAACAGGCACTTACATACAGACACTTACATACAGACACTTACAACCATACACTTACATACAGAAACTTACATACAGACACTTACATACAGATACTTACATACAGACACTTACAGACACTTACATACAGCCACTTACATACAGACACTTACATACAGACACTTACATACAGACACTTACATACAGACACAAACAGACACTTACATACAGACACTTACATACAGACACTAAGACACTTACATACAGACACTTACACACAGACATTTACATACAGATACTTACATACAGACACTTACATACAGACACTTACATACAGACACTAACATACAGACACTTACATATAGACACTTACATACAGACCCTTACATACAGACACTTAGACACTTACATACAGACACTTACATACAGACTCTTACATAGAGATACTTACATACAGACACTTAGACACGTACATACAGACACTTACATACAGACTCTTACATAAAGAGACTTACATACAGACACTTACATACAGACACTTACATTGAGACACTTACATACAGACACTTACATACAGACACTGAGACACTTACATAGAGACACTACTTACATACACTTACATACAGAAGCTTACATACAGACACTTACATACAGACACTGAGACACTTACATACAGACACTTACATACAGACACTGAGACACTTACATACAGACACTTACATACAGGCACTTATATACAGACACTTACATACAGACACTTACATACAGACACTGACATACAGACACTTACATACAGACACTTACATACAGACACTTACAAACACACACTGACATACAGACACTGAGACTTACATACAGACACTTACATACAGACACTTACATACAGACACTTACATACAGATACTGAGACACTTACATACAGACACTTACATACAGACACTTACATACAGACACTTACATACAGACACTTACATACAGGCACTTACATACAGACACTTACATAGACACTTACATACAGACACTTACACACTGACACTTACAAACAGACACTGAGACACTTACATACAGACACTTACATACAAACACTTACATACAGACACTTACATACAGACACTTACATACAGACCCTTACATACAGACACTTAGACAATTACATACAGACACTTACATACAGACTCTTACATAAAGACACTTACATACAGACACTTAGACACTTACATACAGACACTTACATACACTCTTGCATAAAGACACTTACATACAGACAATTACATACAGACACTTACATTAAGACACTGAGACACTTACATAGACACTTACATACAGACACTTACATACAGACACTGAGACACTTACATAGACACTTACATACAGATGCTTACATACACTTACATACAGACACTGAGACACTTACATACAGACACTTACATACAGACACTTACATACAGATACTGAGACACTTACATAGACACATACAGACGCTTACATACAGACACTTACATACAGACACTGAGACACTTACATACAGACACTTACATACAGACCATTACATACAGACACTGACATACAGACACTTACAGACACTTACATACAGAAACAAACATACAGACACTTACATACAGACACTTACATAAAGACACTTACATAGACACTGAGACACTTACATACAGACACTTACATACAGACACTTACAGACACTTACATACAGACACTTACATACAGACACTTACATACAGACACTGAGACACTTACATAGAGACACTACTTACATACACTTACATACAGAAGCTTACATACAGACACTTACATACAGACACTGAGACACTTACATACAGACACTTACATACAGACACTGAGACACTTACATACAGACACTTACATACAGGCACTTATATACAGACACTTACATACAGACACTTACATACAGACACTGACATACAGACACTTACATACAGACACTTACATACAGACACTTACAAACACACACTGACATACAGACACTGAGACTTACATACAGACACTTACATACAGACACTTACATACAGACACTTACATACAGATACTGAGACACTTACATACAGACACTTACATACAGACACTTACATACAGACACTTACATACAGACACTTACATACAGGCACTTACATACAGACACTTACATAGACACTTACATACAGACACTTACACACTGACACTTACAAACAGACACTGAGACACTTACATACAGACACTTACATACAAACACTTACATACAGACACTTACATACAGACACTTACATACAGACCCTTACATACAGACACTTAGACAATTACATACAGACACTTACATACAGACTCTTACATAAAGACACTTACATACAGACACTTAGACACTTACATACAGACACTTACATACACTCTTGCATAAAGACACTTACATACAGACAATTACATACAGACACTTACATTAAGACACTGAGACACTTACATAGACACTTACATACAGACACTTACATACAGACACTGAGACACTTACATAGACACTTACATACAGATGCTTACATACACTTACATACAGACACTGAGACACTTACATACAGACACTTACATACAGACACTTACATACAGATACTGAGACACTTACATAGACACATACAGACGCTTACATACAGACACTTACATACAGACACTGAGACACTTACATACAGACACTTACATACAGACCATTACATACAGACACTGACATACAGACACTTACAGACACTTACATACAGAAACAAACATACAGACACTTACATACAGACACTTACATAAAGACACTTACATAGACACTGAGACACTTACATACAGACACTTACATACAGACACTTACAGACACTTACATACAGACACTTACATACAGACACTGACATACAGACACTTACAGACACTTACATACAGACACTTATATACAGACAGACACTTACATACAGACACTTACATACTGACACTTACAAACAGACACTGAGACACTTACATACACACACTTACATACAGACACTTACATACAGACACTTACATACAGACACTTACATACAGACACTTACATACAGGCACTTACATACAGACACTTACATACAGACACTTACATACAGACACATACTGACACTTACAAACAGACACTGAGACACTTACATACAGACACTTACATACAAACACTTACATACAGACACTTACATACAGACACTTACATACAGACCCTTACATACAGACACTTAGACAATTACATACAGACACTTACATACAGACTCTTACATAAAGACACTTACATACAGACACTTAGACACTTACATACAGACACTTACATACACTCTTGCATAAAGACACTTACATACAGACAATTACATACAGACACTTACATTAAGACACTGAGACACTTACATAGACACTTACATACAGACACTTACATACAGACACTGAGACACTTACATAGACACTTACATACAGATGCTTACATACACTTACATACAGACACTGAGACACTTACATACAGACACTTACATACAGACACTGAGACACTTACATATACACATACAGATGCTTACATACAGACACTTACATACAGACACTGAGACACTTACATACAGACACTTACATACAGACCATTACATACAGACACTGACATACAGACACTTACAGACACTTACATACAGAAACAAACATACAGACACTTACATACAGACACTTACATAAAGACACTTACATAGACACTGAGACACTTACATACAGACACTTACATACAGACACTTACAGACACTTACATACAGACACTGACATACAAACACTTACAGACACTTACAGACACTTACATACAGACAGACACTTACATACAGACACTTACATACTGACACTTACAAACAGACACTGAGACACTTACATACACACACTTACATATCAGACACTTACATACAGACAGACACTTACATACAGACACTTACGCACAGACACTTACGTACATACACTTGCGTACAGACACTTATGTACAGACACTTACATAATGACACTAACATACAGACACTTACGTACAGACACTTACGTACAGACACGTACAGACACTTACGTACAGACACTTACATAAACTTACATACAGACACACAGACACTTACCAACAGACACTTACATACAGACACTTACATACAGACACTTACATACAGACACTTACATACAGACACTTACATACAGACACTTACATACAGACAAGTATACACTTACTTACAGACACTTACACACAAACACTTACATACAGACACTTAGACACTTACATACAGACACATACAGACAATTACATACAGACACTTACATACAGACACTTACATACAGACACTTACATACAGACACCTACATACAGACACTGCGACACTTACATACAGACACTGCGACACTTACATACAGACACTTACATATAGACACTTACATACAGACACTAAGACACTTACATACAGACACTTACACACAGACATTTACATACAGATACTTACATACAGACACTTACATACAGACACTTACATACAGACACTAACATACAGACACTTACATATAGACACTTACATACAGACCCTTACATACAGACACTTAGACACTTACATACAGACACTTACATACAGACTCTTACATAGAGATACTTACATACAGACACTTAGACACGTACATACAGACACTTACATACAGACTCTTACATAAAGAGACTTACATACAGACACTTACATACAGACACTTACATTGAGACACTTACATACAGACACTTACATACAGACACTGAGACACTTACATAGAGACACTACTTACATACACTTACATACAGAAGCTTACATACAGACACTTACATACAGACACTGAGACACTTACATACAGACACTTACATACAGACACTGAGACACTTACATACAGACACTTACATACAGGCACTTATATACAGACACTTACATACAGACACTTACATACAGACACTGACATACAGACACTTACATACAGACACTTACATACAGACACTTACAAACACACACTGACATACAGACACTGAGACTTACATACAGACACTTACATACAGACACTTACATACAGACACTTACATACAGATACTGAGACACTTACATACAGACACTTACATACAGACACTTACATACAGACACTTACATACAGACACTTACATACAGGCACTTACATACAGACACTTACATAGACACTTACATACAGACACTTACACACTGACACTTACAAACAGACACTGAGACACTTACATACAGACACTTACATACAAACACTTACATACAGACACTTACATACAGACACTTACATACAGACCCTTACATACAGACACTTAGACAATTACATACAGACACTTACATACAGACTCTTACATAAAGACACTTACATACAGACACTTAGACACTTACATACAGACACTTACATACACTCTTGCATAAAGACACTTACATACAGACAATTACATACAGACACTTACATTAAGACACTGAGACACTTACATAGACACTTACATACAGACACTTACATACAGACACTGAGACACTTACATAGACACTTACATACAGATGCTTACATACACTTACATACAGACACTGAGACACTTACATACAGACACTTACATACAGACACTTACATACAGATACTGAGACACTTACATAGACACATACAGACGCTTACATACAGACACTTACATACAGACACTGAGACACTTACATACAGACACTTACATACAGACCATTACATACAGACACTGACATACAGACACTTACAGACACTTACATACAGAAACAAACATACAGACACTTACATACAGACACTTGCATAAAGACACTTACATAGACACTGAGACACTTACATACAGACACTTACATACAGACACTTACAGACACTTACATACAGACACTTACATACAGACACTTACATACAGACACTGAGACACTTACATAGAGACACTACTTACATACACTTACATACAGAAGCTTACATACAGACACTTACATACAGACACTGAGACACTTACATACAGACACTTACATACAGACACTGAGACACTTACATACAGACACTTACATACAGGCACTTATATACAGACACTTACATACAGACACTTACATACAGACACTGACATACAGACACTTACATACAGACACTTACATACAGACACTTACAAACACACACTGACATACAGACACTGAGACTTACATACAGACACTTACATACAGACACTTACATACAGACACTTACATACAGATACTGAGACACTTACATACAGACACTTACATACAGACACTTACATACAGACACTTACATACAGACACTTACATACAGGCACTTACATACAGACACTTACATAGACACTTACATACAGACACTTACACACTGACACTTACAAACAGACACTGAGACACTTACATACAGACACTTACATACAAACACTTACATACAGACACTTACATACAGACACTTACATACAGACCCTTACATACAGACACTTAGACAATTACATACAGACACTTACATACAGACTCTTACATAAAGACACTTACATACAGACACTTAGACACTTACATACAGACACTTACATACACTCTTGCATAAAGACACTTACATACAGACAATTACATACAGACACTTACATTAAGACACTGAGACACTTACATAGACACTTACATACAGACACTTACATACAGACACTGAGACACTTACATAGACACTTACATACAGATGCTTACATACACTTACATACAGACACTGAGACACTTACATACAGACACTTACATACAGACACTTACATACAGATACTGAGACACTTACATAGACACATACAGACGCTTACATACAGACACTTACATACAGACACTGAGACACTTACATACAGACACTTACATACAGACCATTACATACAGACACTGACATACAGACACTTACAGACACTTACATACAGAAACAAACATACAGACACTTACATACAGACACTTACATAAAGACACTTACATAGACACTGAGACACTTACATACAGACACTTACATACAGACACTTACAGACACTTACATACAGACACTTACATACAGACACTGACATACAGACACTTACAGACACTTACATACAGACACTTATATACAGACAGACACTTACATACAGACACTTACATACTGACACTTACAAACAGACACTGAGACACTTACATACACACACTTACATACAGACACTTACATACAGACACTTACATACAGACACTTACATACAGACACTTACATACAGGCACTTACATACAGACACTTACATACAGACACTTACATACAGACACATACTGACACTTACAAACAGACACTGAGACACTTACATACAGACACTTACATACAAACACTTACATACAGACACTTACATACAGACACTTACATACAGACCCTTACATACAGACACTTAGACAATTACATACAGACACTTACATACAGACTCTTACATAAAGACACTTACATACAGACACTTAGACACTTACATACAGACACTTACATACACTCTTGCATAAAGACACTTACATACAGACAATTACATACAGACACTTACATTAAGACACTGAGACACTTACATAGACACTTACATACAGACACTTACATACAGACACTGAGACACTTACATAGACACTTACATACAGATGCTTACATACACTTACATACAGACACTGAGACACTTACATACAGACACTTACATACAGACACTGAGACACTTACATATACACATACAGATGCTTACATACAGACACTTACATACAGACACTGAGACACTTACATACAGACACTTACATACAGACCATTACATACAGACACTGACATACAGACACTTACAGACACTTACATACAGAAACAAACATACAGACACTTACATACAGACACTTACATAAAGACACTTACATAGACACTGAGACACTTACATACAGACACTTACATACAGACACTTACAGACACTTACATACAGACACTGACATACAAACACTTACAGACACTTACAGACACTTACATACAGACAGACACTTACATACAGACACTTACATACTGACACTTACAAACAGACACTGAGACACTTACATACACACACTTACATATCAGACACTTACATACAGACAGACACTTACATACAGACACTTACGCACAGACACTTACGTACATACACTTGCGTACAGACACTTATGTACAGACACTTACATAATGACACTAACATACAGACACTTACGTACAGACACTTACGTACAGACACGTACAGACACTTACGTACAGACACTTACATAAACTTACATACAGACACACAGACACTTACCAACAGACACTTACATACAGACACTTACATACAGACACTTACATACAGACACTTACATACAGACACTTACATACAGACACTTACATACAGACAAGTATACACTTACTTACAGACACTTACACACAAACACTTACATACAGACACTTAGACACTTACATACAGACACATACAGACAATTACATACAGACACTTACATACAGACACTTACATACAGACACTTACATACAGACACCTACATACAGACACTGCGACACTTACATACAGACACTGCGACACTTACATACAGACACTTACATATAGACACTTACATACAGACACTTAGACACTTACATACAGACACTTACATACACTCTTGCATAAAGACACTTACATACAGACAATTACATACAGACACTTACATTAAGACACTGAGACACTTACATAGACACTTACATACAGACACTTACATACAGACACTGAGACACTTACATAGACACTTACATACAGATGCTTACATACACTTACATACAGACACTGAGACACTTACATACAGACACTTACATACAGACACTGAGACACTTACATATACACATACAGATGCTTACATACAGACACTTACATACAGACACTGAGACACTTACATACAGACACTTACATACAGACCATTACATACAGACACTGACATACAGACACTTACAGACACTTACATACAGAAACAAACATACAGACACTTACATACAGACACTTACATAAAGACACTTACATAGACACTGAGACACTTACATACAGACACTTACATACAGACACTTACAGACACTTACATACAGACACTGACATACAAACACTTACAGACACTTACATACAGACACTTACATACAGACAGACACTTACATACAGACACTTACATACTGACACTTACAAACAGACACTGAGACACTTACATACACACACTTACATACAGACACTTACATACAGACAGACACTTACATACAGACACTTACGCACTGACACTTACGTACATACACTTGCGTACAGACACTTATGTACAGACACTTACATAATGACACTAACATACAGACACTTACGTACAGACACTTACGTACAGACACGTACAGACACTTACGTACAGACACTTACATAAACTTACATACAGACACACAGACACTTACCAACAGACACTTACATACAGACACTTACATACAGACACTTACATACAGACACTTACATACAGACACTTACATACAGACAAGTATACACTTACTTACAGACACTTACACACAAACACTTACATACAGACACTTAGACACTTACATACAGACACATACAGACAATTACATACAGACACTTACATACAGACACTTACATACAGACACTTACATACAGACACCTACATACAGACACTGCGACACTTACATACAGACACTGCGACACTTACATACAGACACTTACATATAGACACTTACATACAGACACTGAGACACTTACATACAGACACTTACATACAGACACTTACATACAGACACTTACATACTGACACAAACAGACACTGAGACACTTACATACAGACACTTGCATACAGACACTTACATACAGATACTGAGACACTTACATACAGACACTTACATACAGACACTTACATACAGACACTTACATACAAACACTTACATACAGACACTTACATACAGACACTTACATACAGGCACTTACATACAGACACTTACATAGACACTTACATACAGACACTTACATACTGACACTTACAAACAGACACTGAGACACTTACATACAGACACTTACATACAAACACTTACATACAGACACTTACATACAGACAGACACTTACATACAGACACTTACATACATACACTTACATACAGACACTTACATACAGATACTGAGACACTTACATACAGACACTTACATACAGACACATACAGACACTTACATACAGACACTTACATACAGACACTTACATACAGACACTTACATAGACACTTACATACAGACACTTACATACTGACACTTACAAACAGACACTGAGACACTTACATACAGACACTTACATACAAACACTTACATACAGACACTTACATACAGACACTTACATACAGACCCTTACATACAGACACTTAGACAATTACATAGACACTTACATACAGACTTTTACATAAAGACACTTACATACAGACACTTAGCCACTTACATACAGACACTTACATACTGACACTTACAAACAGACACTGAGACACTTACATACAGACACTTACATACAAACACTTACATACAGACACTTACATACAGACAATTACATTCAGACACTTACATACAGACACTGAGACACTTACATACAGACACTTACATACAGACACTTACATACAGACACTGAGACACTTACATAGACGCTTACATACACACGCTTACATCAACTTACATACAGACACTGAGACACTTACATACAGACACTTACATACAGACACTTACATACAGACACTGAGACACTTACATAGACACATACAGACGCTTACATACAGACACTTACATACAGACACTGAGACACTTACATACAGACACTTACAAACAGACCAATACATACAGACACTGACATACAGACACTTACAGACACTTACATACAGAAACAAACATACAGACACTTACATACAGACACTTACATAAAGACACTTACATAGACACTGAGACACTTACATACAGGCACTTACATACAGACACTTACAGACACTTACATACAGACACTTACATACAGACACTCACATACAGACACTTACACACACTTACGTACAGACACTTACATACAGACAGACACTTACATACAGACACTTACATACTGACACTTACAAACAGACACTGAGACACTTACATACACATATACATACAGACACTTACATACAGACAGACACTTACATACAGACACTTACGTACAGACACTTACGTACAGACACGTACAGACACTTACGTACAGACACTCACATACAGCCACTCATGTACACACACTTACATTCACACATTTACATACAGATACTTACATACAGACACTTACATACACACACTTACATACACACACTTACATACAGACACTTACAGACAGACACTTATATACAGACACTTACATACAGACTTTTACATACAGACACTTACATACGGACACTTACATACAGACACTTACATACAGACACTTACGTACAGACACTTACATACACTTACATACAGACACACAGACACTTACATACAGACACTTACATACAGACAAGTAGACACTTACTTACAGACACTTACATACAAACACTTACATACAGACACACAGCCACTTACATACAGACACTTACATACATACACTTTCATACAGACACTTACATACAGAAACTTACATACATAAACTTACATACAGACACACAGACACTTACATACAGACATTTACAGACACTTACATACAGACACTTACATACAGACACTTACATACAGACACTTACATACAGACACTTACATACAGACAAGTAGACACTTACTTACAGCCACTTACATACAAACACTTACATACAGACGCACAGCCACTTACATACAGACACTTACATACAGACACTTTCATACAGACACTTACATACAGACACTTACATACATACACTTACATACAGACACACAGACACTTGCATACAGACACTTACAGACACTTACATACAGACACTTACATACAGACACTTTCATACAGACACTTACATACAGACACTTACATACATACACTTACATACAGACACACAGACACTTGCATACAGACACTTACAGACACTTACATACAGACACTTACATACAGACACTTACATACAGACACTTACATACAGACACTTACATACATACACTTACATACAGACACTTACATACAGATACTGAGACACTTACATACAGACACTTACATACAGACACTTACATACAGACACTTACATACAGACACTTACATACAGACACTTACATAGACACTTACATACAGACACTTACATACTGACACTTACAAACAGACACTGAGACACTTACATACAGACATTTACATACAAACACTTACATACAGACACTTACATACAGACACTTACATACAGACCCTTACATACAGACACTTAGACAATTACATACAGACACTTACATACAGACTCTTACATAAAGACACTTACATACAGACACTTAGCCACTTACATACAGACACTTACATACACTCTTACATAAAGACACTTACATACAGACAATTACATACAGACACTTACATACAGACACTTACATACAGACACTTACATACAGACACTTACATACAGACACTGAGACACTTACATAGACACTTACATACAGACGCTTACATCCACTTACATACAGACACTGAGACACTTACATACAGACACTTACATACAGACACTTACATACAGACACTGAGACACTTACATAGACACATACAGACGCTTACATACAGACACTTACATACAGACACTGAGACACTTACATACAGACACTTACAAACAGACCAATACATACAGACACTGACATACAGACACTTACAGACACTTACATACAGAAACAAACATACAGACACTTACATACAGACACTTACATACAGACTCTTACATAAAGACACTTACATACAGACACTTAGCCACTTACATACAGACACTTACATACAGACTCTTACATAAAGACACTTACATACAGACAATTACATACAAACACTTACATACAGACACTAAGACACTTACATACAGACACTTACATACAGACACTGAGTCACTTACATAGACACTTACATACAGACGCTTACATACACTTACATACAGACACTGAGACACTTACATACATATACTTACATACAGACACTTACATACAGACACTTACATACAGACACTGAGACACTTACATACAGACACTTCCATACAGACACTGAGACACTTATATACAGACACTTACATACAGACACTTACATACAGACACTTACATACAGACATTGAGACACTTACATACAGACACTTACATACAGACACTGAGACACTTACATACAGTCGCTTACATAAAGACACTGAGACACTTACATAGACACTTACATACAGATGCTTACATACAGACACTTACATACAGACACTGAGACACTTACATACAGACACATACAGACGCTGAGACACTTACATACAGACACTTACATACAGACACTTACATACAGACACGAAGACACTTACATACAGACACTTACATACTGACACTTACATACAGACACTTACATACAGACACTTACAAACAGACACTTACATACAGAAACTTACACACAGACACTTACATACAGATACTTACATACAGACACTTACAGACACTTAAATACAGCCACCTACATACAGAGACTTACATACAGACACTTACATACAGACACTTACATACAGACACATACAGACACTTAGATACAGACACTTACATACAGACACTGAGACACTTACATACAGACACTTACATACAGACACTTACATACAGAAACTTACATACATACACTGAGATACTTACATACAGACACTTACATACGGACACTTAACATACAGACACTTACATACAGACACTTACATACAGACACTTACATACAGACACTGAGACACTTACATACAGACACTTACATACAGACACTTACTTAGACATTTACTTAGAGACACTGAGACACTTAAATACAAACACTTACATACAGACACTTACATACAGACACTTACATACAGACACTGAGACACTTACATACATACACTTACATAAAGACACTGAGACACTTACCTAGACACTTACATACAGATGCTTACATACAGACACTTACATACAGACACTGAGACACTTACATACAGACACTTACATACAGACACGAAGACACTTACATACAGACACTTACATACTGACACTTACATACAGACACTTACATACAGACACTTACAAACAGACACTTACATACAGAAACTTACACACAGACACTTACATACAGATACTTACATACAGACACTTACAGACACTTAAATACAGCCACCTACATACAGCGACTTACATACAGACACTTACATACAGACACTTACATACAGACACATACAGACACTTAGATACAGACACTTACATACAGACACTGAGACACTTACATACAGACACTTACATACAGACACTTACATACAGACACTGAGATATTTACATACAGACACTTACATACAAACACTTAATGTACAGACACTTACATACAGACACTTATATACAGACACTTACATAGAAACACTTACATACAGACACTTACTTAGACACTTACTTAGACACTTACTTACAGACACTGAGACACTTAAATACAAACACTTACATACAGACACTTACATACAGACACTTACAAACACACACTGACATACAGACACTTACATACAAACATTTACATACAGATACTGAGACACTTACATACAGACACTTACATAGAGACACTTACATACAAACACTGACATACAGACACTTACATACAGACACTTACATACAGACACTGAGACACTTACATACAGACACTTACATACAGAAACTTACATACAGACACTGAGATACTTACATACAGACACTTACATACAGACACTTAACATACAGACACTTACATACAGACACTTACATACAGACACTTACATACAACAACAACAACAACAACCGCCATTCACCACTAAGTGGCGGTGACGTCACCACGACGCTTGTGCCAGGCTATGTGCACCCTGAGGCCACGTGAAGTGTCGAACGCCCGCTGGCAGGAGGTCACGGGGCAGACCCAGGTGCCACGGGTCGACTAACTGAGATGACTGGCTGATGCACCACCTGTGCCCCCTACTGTGCCAACCTGCTGTGCTTTAGCCACCCGGCGCTCCGCTCGCTGTTGTGAGCGTCGCTCCTCCGCCCTCCGTTGTTGTTGGAGGGCGACTGCCTCCAACTGCCCAGTAGCATCCTTCACGAGCCTCCTCCACAGAGGCCGATCTTGACACCGCTGGTACCAGTCATCGGCAAGTCCACTCAGCTCCACGTCCTCCTGTACCACATCACTCCATCTCTTCTCTAGCCCGTGCCGCGCCCGCTTAGCCCCCTCAATCCGGCCAAACAAAAGCTGTTTCGGCATGCGGTGGCTGGGCATGCGGGCTACATGACCCAGCCATCGCAGCCTTGCCTGCCGGAGGAGCTCACCGATGGGACCCTGCCCAGATCTTTCAAGGATTTGTGAGCTCCTCACACAATCCAGTCTGGTTAAACCCAGGATGGATCGTAGGCAGGCCAGCCTAAATGTTTCTAACCGGCGAAGATGTTCCATTAGGGGGGTCCACTTACATACAGACACTTACATACAGACACTGAGATATTCACATACAGACACTTACATACAAACACTTAACATACAGACACTTACATACAGACACTTACATACAGACACTTACTTAGACATTTACTTACAGACACTGAGACACTTAAATACAAACACTTACATACAGACACTTTCATACAGACACTTACAAACACACACTGACATACAGACACTGAGACTTACATACAGACACTTACATACAGACACTTACATACAGACACTTACATAAAGACATTTACATACAGATACTGAGACACTTACATACAGACACTTACATACAGACACTTACATACACACACTTACATACAAACACCTACATACAGGCACTTACATACAGACACTTACATAGACACTTACATACAGACACTTACATACTGACACAAACAGACACTGAGACACTTACATACAGACACTTACATACAAACACGTACATACAGACACTTACATACAGACACTTACATAGAGACACTTACATACAGACCCTTACATACAGACACTTAGACACTTACATACAGACACTTACATACAGACTCTTACATAAAGACACTTACATACAGACACTTAGACACTTACATACAGACTCTTACATAAAGACACTTACATACAGACAATTACATACAGACACTTACATACAGACACTAAGACACTTACATACAGACACTTACATACAGACACTTACATACAGACACTGAGACACTTACATAGACACTTACATACAGACGCTTACATACACTTACATACAGACACTGAGACACTTACATACATATACTTACATACAGACACTTACATACAGACACTTACATACAGACACTGAGACACTTACATACAGACACTTCCATACAGACACTGAGACACTTACATACAGACACTGAGACACTTACATACAGACACTTACATACAGACACTTACATAGACACTTACATACAGACGCTTACATACACTTACATACAGACACTGAGACACTTACATACATATACTTACATACAGACACTTACATACAGACACTTACATACAGACACTGAGACACTTACATACAGACACTTACATACAGACACTGAGACACTTACATAGACACTTACATACAGATGCTTACATACAGACACTTACATACAGACACTGAGACACTTACATACAGACACTTACATACAGACACATACAGACGCTGAGACACTTACATACAGACACTTACATACAGACACTTACATACAGACACGAAGACACTTACATACAGACACTTACATACTGACACTTACATACAGACACTTACATACAGACACTTACAAACAGACACTTACATACAGAAACTTACACACAGACACTTACATACAGATACTTACATACAGACACTTACAGACACTTAAATACAGCCACCTACATACAGAGACTTACATACAGACACTTACATACAGACACTTACATACAGACACATACAGACACTTAGATACAGACACTTACATACAGACACTGAGACACTTAAATACAAACACTTACATACATACACTTTCATACAGAAACTTACAAACACACACTGACATACAGACACTGAGACTTACATACAGACACTTACATACAGACACTTACATACAGACACTTACATAAAGACATTTACATACAGATACTGAGACACTTACATACAGACACTTACATACAGACACTTACATACACACACTTACATACAAACACCTACATACAGGCACTTACATACAGACACTTACATAGACACTTACATACAGACACTTACATACTGACACAAACAGACACTGAGACACTTACATACAGACACTTACATACAAACACGTACATACAGACACTTACATACAGACACTTACATAGAGACACTTACATACAGACCCTTACATACAGACACTTAGACACTTACATACAGACACTTACATACAGACTCTTACATAAAGACACTTACATACAGACACTTAGACACTTACATACAGACACTTACATACAGACTTTTACATAAAGACACTTACATACAGACAATTACATACAGACACTTACATACAGACACTTACAAACAGACACTTACATACAGAAACTTACACACAGACACTTACATACAGATACTTACATACAGACACTGAGACACTTACATAGACACTTACATACAGACGCTTACATACACTTACATACAGACACTGAGACACTTACATACATATACTTACATACAGACACTTACATACAGACACTTACATACAGACACTGAGACACTTACATACAGACACTTACATACAGACACTGAGACACTTACATAGACACTTACATACAGATGCTTACATACAGACACTTACATACAGACACTGAGACACTTACATACAGACACTTACATACAGACACATACAGACGCTGAGACACTTACATACAGACACTTACATACAGACACTTACATACAGACACGAAGACACTTACATACAGACACTTACATACTGACACTTACATACAGACACTTACATACAGACACTTACAAACAGACACTTACATACAGAAACTTACACACAGACACTTACATACAGATACTTACATACAGACACTTACAGACACTTAAATACAGCCACCTACATACAGAGACTTACATACAGACACTTACATACAGACACTTACATACAGACACATACAGACACTTAGATACAGACACTTACATACAGACACTGAGACACTTAAATACAAACACTTACATACATACACTTTCATACAGAAACTTACAAACACACACTGACATACAGACACTGAGACTTACATACAGACACTTACATACAGACACTTACATACAGACACTTACATAAAGACATTTACATACAGATACTGAGACACTTACATACAGACACTTACATACAGACACTTACATACACACACTTACATACAAACACCTACATACAGGCACTTACATACAGACACTTACATAGACACTTACATACAGACACTTACATACTGACACAAACAGACACTGAGACACTTACATACAGACACTTACATACAAACACGTACATACAGACACTTACATACAGACACTTACATAGAGACACTTACATACAGACCCTTACATACAGACACTTAGACACTTACATACAGACACTTACATACAGACTCTTACATAAAGACACTTACATACAGACACTTAGACACTTACATACAGACACTTACATACAGACTCTTACATAAAGACACTTACATACAGACAATTACATACAGACACTTACATACAGACACTTACAAACAGACACTTACATACAGAAACTTACACACAGACACTTACATACAGATACTTACATACAGACACTTACAGACACTTAAATACAGCCACCTACATACAGAGACTTACATACAGACACTTACATACAGCCACTTACATACAGACACATACAGACACTTAGATACAGACACTTACATACAGACACTGAGACACTTACATACCGACACTTACATACAGACACTTACATACAGACACTGAGATATTAACATACAGACACTTACATACAAACACTTAACGTACAGACACTTACATACAGACCCTTATATACAGACACTTACATAGAAACACTTACATACAGACACTTACTTAGACACTTACTTACAGACACTGAGACTCTTAAATACAAACACTTACATACAGACACTTACATACAGACACTTACAAACACACACTGACATACAGACACTGAGACTTACATACAGACACTTACATACAGACACTTACATACAGACACTTACATAAAGACATTTACATACAGATACTGAGACACTTACATACAGACACTTACATACAGACACTTACATACACACACTTACATACAAACACTTACATACAGGCACTTACATACAGACACTTACATAGACACTTACATACAGACACCTACATACTGACACAAACAGACACTGAGACACTTACATACAGACACTTACATAGAGACACTTACATACAGACCCTTACATACAGACACTTAGACACTTACATACAGACACTTACATACAGACTCTTACATAAAGACACTTACATACAGACACTTACATACAAACACTTACATACAGACACTAAGACACTTACATACAGACACTTACATACAGACACTTACATACAGACACTGAGTCACTTACATAGACACTTACATACAGACGCTTACATACACTTACATACAGACACTGAGACACTTACATACATATACTTACATACAGACACTTACATACAGACACTTACATACAGACACTTACATACAGACAATTACATACAGACACTTACATACAGACACTAAGACACTTACATACAGACACTTACATACAGACACTTGCATACAGACACTGAGACACTTACATAGACACTTACATACAGACGCTTACATACACTTACATACAGACACTGAGACACTTACATACATATACTTACATACAGACACTTACATACAGACACTTACATACAGACACTGAGACACTTACATACAGACACTTCCATACAGACACTGAGACACTTACATACAGACACTTACATACAGACACTTACATACAGACACTGAGACACTTACATAGACACTTACATACAGACGCTTACATACACTTACATACAGACACTGAGACACTTACATACATATACTTACATACAGACACTTACATACAGACACTGAGACACTTACATACAGACACTTACATACAGACACTGAGACACTTACATACAGACACTGAGACACTTACATACAGACACTTACATAAAGACACTGAGACACTTACATAGACACTTACATACAGATGCTTACATACAGACACGTTCATACAGACACTGAGACACTTACATACAGACACTTACATACAGACACATACAGACGCTGAGACACTTACATACAGACACTTACATACAGACACTTACATACAGACACGAAGACACTTACATACAGACACTTACATACTGACACTTACATACAGACACTTACATACAGACACTTACAAACAGACACTTACATACAGAAACTTACACACAGACACTTACATACAGATACTTACATACAGACACTTACAGACACTTAAATACAGCCACCTACATACAGAGACTTACATACAGACACTTACATACAGACACTTACATACAGACACATACAGACACTTAGATACAGACACTTACATACAGACACTGAGACACTTACATACCGACACTTACATACGGACACTTACATACAGACACTGAGATATTAACATACAGACACTTACATACAAACACTTAACGTACAGACACTTACATACAGACACTTATATACAGACACTTACATAGAAACACTTACATACAGACACTTACTTAGACACTTACTTACAGACACTGAGACTCTTAAATACAAACACTTACATACAGACACTTACATACAGACACTTACAAACACACACTGACATACAGACACTGAGACTTACATACAGACACTTACATACAGACACTTACATACAGACACTTACATAAAGACATTTACATACAGATACTGAGACACTTACATACAGACACTTACATACAGACACTTACATACACACACTTACATACAAACACTTACATACAGGCACTTACATACAGACACTTACATAGACACTTACATACAGACACTTACATACTGACACAAACAGACACTGAGACACTTACATACAGACACTTACATAGAGACACTTACATACAGACCCTTACATACAGACACTTAGACACTTACATACAGACACTTACATACAGACTCTTACATAAAGACACTTACATACAGACACTTACATACAAACACTTACATACAGACACTAAGACACTTACATACAGACACTTACATACAGACACTTACATACAGACACTGAGTCACTTACATAGACACTTACATACAGACGCTTACATACACTTACATACAGACACTGAGACACTTACATACATATACTTACATACAGACACTTACATACAGACACTTACATACAGACACTGAGACACTTACATACAGACACTTCCATACAGACACTGAGACCCTTACATACAGACACTTACATACAGACACTTACATACAGACACTTACATACAGACACTGAGACACTTACATACAGACACTTACATACAGACACTGAGACACTTACATACAGACGCTTACATAAAGACACTGAGACACTTACATAGACACTTACATACAGACGCTTACATACAGACACTTACATACAGACACTGAGACACTTACATACAGACACTTACATACAGACACATACAGACGCTGAGACACTTACATACAGACACTTACATACAGACACTGAGACACTTACATACAGACACTTACATACTGACACATACAGACACTTACATACAGACACTTACAAACAGACACATACAGAAACTTACACACAGACACTTACATACAGATACTTACATACAGACACTTACAGACACTTAAATACAGCCACCTACATACAGAGACTTACATACAGACACTTACATACAGACATATACAGACACTTACATACAGACACTTACATACAGACACTGAGATATTCACATACAGACACTTACATACAAACACTTAACATACAGACACTTGCATACAGACACTTACATACAGACACTTACTTAGACACTTACTTACAGACACTGAGACACTTACATACAGACACTTACATACAGACACTTATATACACACACTTACATACAGACACTTACATACAGACACTTACATACAGACACTTACATACAGGCACTTACATACAGACACTTACATAGACACTTACATACAGACACTTACATACAGGCACTTACATACAGACACTTACATAGACACTTACATACAGACACTTACATACAGACACTTATATACACACACTTACATACAGACACTTACATACAAACACTTACATACAGACACTTACATACAGACACTTACATACAGACACTTACATACAGACCCTTACATACACACACTTACACACTAACATACAGACACTTACATACAGACTCTTACATAAAGACACTTACATACAGACACTTAGACACTTACATACAGACACTTACATACAGACTCTTACATAAAGACACTTACATACAGACAATTACATACAGACACTTACATACAGACACTAAGACACTTACATACAGACAATTACATACAGACACTTACATACAGACACTGAGACACTTACATAGATACTTACATACAGACGCTTACATACACTTACATACAGACACTGAGACATTTACATACAGACACTTACATACAGACACTTACATACAGACACTTACATACAGACACTGAGGCACTTACATACAGACACTTACATACAGACACTGAGACACTTACATACAGACACTTACATACAGACACTTACATACAGACACTGAGACACTTACATACAGACACTTACATACAGACACTTACATACAGACACTGAGACACTTACATACAGGCACTGAGACACTTACATACAGACACTTACATAAAGACACTGATACACTTACATAGACACTTACATACAGACGCTTACATACAGACACTGAGACACTTACATACAGACACTTTCATACAGACACTTACATACAGACACTGAGACACTTACATATAGACGCTTACATACAGACACTTACATACAGACACTGAGACACTTACATACAGACACTAACATACAGACACTTACATACAGACACTTACATACAGACACTTACATACAGACACTTACATACTGACACTGTGACACTGACATACAGACACCTACATACAGATACTTACATAGAGACACTTACATACAGAAACTTACATACAGACACTTACATACAGATACTTACATACAGACACTTACAGACACTTACATACATCCACTTACATACAGACACTTACATACAGAAACTTACATATAGACACTTACATACAGACACATACAGACACTTACATACAGACACTTACATACAGACCCTAAGACACTTACATACAACAACAACAACAACCGCCATTCGCCACTAAGTGGCGGTGACGTCACCACGACGCTTGTGCCAGGCTATGTGCACCCTGAGGCCACGTGAAGTGTCGAACGCCCGCTGGCAGGAGGTCACGGGGCAGACCCAGGTGCCACGGGTCGACTGACTGAGATGACTGGCTGATGCACCACCTGTGCCCCCTACTGTGCCAACCTGCTGTGCTTTAGCCACCCGGCGCTCCGCTCGCTGTTGTGAGCGTCGCTCCTCCGCCCTCCGTTGTTGTTGGAGGGCGACTGCCTCCAACTGCCCAGTAGCATCCTTCACGAGCCTCCTCCACAGAGGCCGATCTTGACACCGCTGGTACCAGTCATCGGCAAGTCCACTCAGCTCCACGTCCTCCTGTACCACATCACTCCATCTCTTCTCTAGCCCGTGCCGCGCCCGCTTAGCCCCCTCAATCCGGCCAAACAAAAGCTGTTTCGGCATGCGGTGGCTGGGCATGCGGGCTACATGACCCAGCCATCGCAGCCTTGCCTGCCGGAGGAGCTCACCGATGGGACCCTGCCCAGATCTTTCAAGGATTTGTGAGCTCCTCACACAATCCAGTCTGGTTAAACCCAGGATGGATCGTAGGCAGGTCAGCCTAAATGTTTCTAACCGGCGAAGATGTTCCATTAGGGGGGTCCACGTTTCGCAAGCGTAGAGAAGGGAGGGAATGACCGTGGCCGAGAAGACCTGAAGCTTAGTGCGGAGCGACAGACCAGGTAGCTTCCACACAGCGTTACGCAACCGATGAAAAGATATTGCCGCTCGACTGATTCGGAGTGAGACCTCTGCTGTTAAGCTGGAGCCAGTCATAAGCACACTGCCCAGGTATGGGAAACTCTCCACTCTCTCCACAACTGCCCCATCACCGATTGGGAGTTGTGGGGGTGGAGTGTCCGATGGTACAAAATACCCAGGCAGGTGCTTAGTTTTGGTGGGGCTGATGGTAAGGCCCCACCTCTTAGTGGCACGCTCCAGTCTCAGCAGCAGCGTCTCCAACTCCTCCTCTGACTGAGCAGCTATTACCAAGTCATCAGCATACATAACGTGGTTGAGCAATAGGGAGCCATCCCTTGACCGCACCCGGGCATCGATTAGCCTCCCATTATATCTGTACCATATGGAGATTCCCCCGGTACAGCTATTGAAGGCTTCACGAACTACGTGGTCAAAATAGATGTTAAATAATGTGGGAGCCAGAGGACATCCCTGTCGCACCCCAAGGTGTACAGGGAATGGCTCTGACTCCCGGCCATGTAGTTTTACCCGGGCCCGCTCACCATCATGAAGGTCCTTAATGATCGTGAGCAGAGGGTCAGGTACTCCAAAAGCACGAAGAACGACCCAGAGCCCAGGCCTACTGATGGTATCATAGGCCTTGACCAGGTCAATAAAGCAGAGATGTAGGTCTTGTTGGAATTCCCTACACCTCTGCTGTAGCAGACGGACAGAAAATATGGCATCCGTGCAGGACCGCCCTTTCCTGAAACCGCATTACATACAGACACTTACACACAGACATTTACATACAGATACTTGCATACAGACACTTACATACAGACACTTACATACAGACACTGAGACACTTACATACAGACACTTACATACAGAAACTTACATAGAGACACTGAGATACTTACATACAGACACTTACATACAGACAATTAACATACGGACACTTACATACAGACACTTACATACAGACACTTACATACAGACACTTACATACAGACACTGAGACAATTACATACAGACACTTACATACAGACACTTACATACAGACACTGAGATATTCACATACAGACACTTACATACAAACACTTAACATACAGACACTTACATACAGACACTTATATACAGACACTTACTTAGACATTTACTTACAGACACTGAGACACTTAAATACAAACACTTCCATACAGACACTTACATACAGACACTTACAAACACACACTGACATACAGACACTGAGACTTACATACAGACACTTACATACAGACACTTACATACAGAAACTTACATAAAGACATTTACATAAAGACACTTACATAGATACTGGGACACTTACATACAGACACTTACATACAGACACTTACATACAGACACTTACATACAGATACTTACATAGAGACACTTACATACAGAAACTTACATACAGACACTTACATACAGATACTTACATACAGACACTTACATACAAACACTTACATACAGACACTTACATACAGACACTTACATACAGACACTTACATACAGACCCTTACATACACACACTTACACACTAACATACAGACACTTACATACAGACTCTTACATAAAGACACTTACATACAGACACTTAGACACTTACATACAGACACTTACATACAGACTCTTACATAAAGACACTTACATACAGACAATTACATACAGACACTTACATACAGACACTAAGACACTTACATACAGACAATTACATACAGACACTTACATACAGACACTGAGACACTTACATAGATACTTACATACAGACGCTTACATACACTTACATACAGACACTGAGACATTTACATACAGACACTTACATACAGACACTTACATACAGACACTTACATACAGACACTGAGGCACTTACATACAGACACTTACATACAGACACTGAGACACTTACATACAGACACTTACATACAGACACTTACATACAGACACTTACATACAGACACTGAGACACTTACATACAGACACTTACATACAGACACTGAGACACTTACATACAGGCACTGAGACACTTACATACAGACACTTACATAAAGACACTGAGACACTTACATAGACACTTACATACAGACGCTTACATACAGACACTGAGACACTTACATACAGACACTTTCATACAGACACTTACATACAGACACTGAGACACTTACATATAGACGCTTACATACAGACACTTACATACAGACACTGAGACACTTACATACAGACACTAACATACAGACACTTACATACAGACACTTACATACAGACACTTACATACAGACACTTACATACTGACACTGTGACACTGACATACAGACACTTACATACAGATACTTACATAGAGACACTTACATACAGAAACTTAAATACAGACACTTACATACAGATACTTACATACAGACACTTACAGACACTTACATACATCCACTTACATACAGACACTTACATACAGAAACTTACATACAGACACTTACATACAGACACATACAGACACTTACATACAGACACTTACATACAGACCCTAAGACACTTACATACAGACACTTACACACAGACATTTACATACAGATACTTGCATACAGACACTTACATACAGACACTTACATACAGACACTGAGACACTTACATACAGACACTTACATACAGAAACTTACATAGAGACACTGAGATACTTACATACAGACACTTACATACAGACAATTAACATACGGACACTTACATACAGACACTTACATACAGACACTTACATACAGACACTTACATACAGACACTGAGACACTTACATACAGACACTTACATACAGACACTTACATACAGACACTGAGATATTCACATACAGACACTTACATACAAACACTTAACATACAGACACTTACATACAGACACTTATATACAGACACTTACTTAGACATTTACTTACAGACACTGAGACACTTAAATACAAACACTTCCATACAGACACTTACATACAGACACTTACAAACACACACTGACATACAGACACTGAGACTTACATACAGACACTTACATACAGACACTTACATACAGAAACTTACATAAAGACATTTACATAAAGACACTTACATAGATACTGGGACACTTACATACAGACACTTACATACAGACACTTACATACAGACACTTACATACAGATACTTACATAGAGACACTTACATACAGAAACTTACATACAGACACTTACATACAGATACTTACATACAGACACTTACATACAAACACTTACATACAGACACTTACATACAGACACTTACATACAGACACTTACATACAGACCCTTACATACACACACTTACACACTAACATACAGACACTTACATACAGACTCTTACATAAAGACACTTACATACAGACACTTAGACACTTACATACAGACACTTACATACAGACTCTTACATAAAGACACTTACATACAGACAATTACATACAGACACTTACATACAGACACTAAGACACTTACATACAGACAATTACATACAGACACTTACATACAGACACTGAGACACTTACATAGATACTTACATACAGACGCTTACATACACTTACATACAGACACTGAGACATTTACATACAGACACTTACATACAGACACTTACATACAGACACTTACATACAGACACTGAGGCACTTACATACAGACACTTACATACAGACACTGAGACACTTACATACAGACACTTACATACAGACACTTACATACAGACACTTACATACAGACACTGAGACACTTACATACAGACACTTACATACAGACACTGAGACACTTACATACAGGCACTGAGACACTTACATACAGACACTTACATAAAGACACTGAGACACTTACATAGACACTTACATACAGACGCTTACATACAGACACTGAGACACTTACATACAGACACTTTCATACAGACACTTACATACAGACACTGAGACACTTACATATAGACGCTTACATACAGACACTTACATACAGACACTGAGACACTTACATACAGACACTAACATACAGACACTTACATACAGACACTTACATACAGACACTTACATACAGACACTTACATACTGACACTGTGACACTGACATACAGACACTTACATACAGATACTTACATAGAGACACTTACATACAGAAACTTAAATACAGACACTTACATACAGATACTTACATACAGACACTTACAGACACTTACATACATCCACTTACATACAGACACTTACATACAGAAACTTACATACAGACACTTACATACAGACACATACAGACACTTACATACAGACACTTACATACAGACCCTAAGACACTTACATACAGACACTTACACACAGACATTTACATACAGATACTTGCATACAGACACTTACATACAGACACTTACATACAGACACTGAGACACTTACATACAGACACTTACATACAGAAACTTACATAGAGACACTGAGATACTTACATACAGACACTTACATACAGACAATTAACATACGGACACTTACATACAGACACTTACATACAGACACTTACATACAGACACTTACATACAGACACTGAGACACTTACATACAGACACTTACATACAGACACTTACATACAGACACTGAGATATTCACATACAGACACTTACATACAAACACTTAACATACAGACACTTACATACAGACACTTATATACAGACACTTACTTAGACATTTACTTACAGACACTGAGACACTTAAATACAAACACTTCCATACAGACACTTACATACAGACACTTACAAACACACACTGACATACAGACACTGAGACTTACATACAGACACTTACATACAGACACTTACATACAGAAACTTACATAAAGACATTTACATAAAGACACTTACATAGATACTGGGACACTTACATACAGACACTTACATACAGACACTTACATACAGACACTTACATACAGATACTTACATAGAGACACTTACATACAGAAACTTACATACAGACACTTACATACAGATACTTACATACAGACACTTACATACAAACACTTACATACAGACACTTACATACAGACACTTACATACAGACACTTACATACAGACCCTTACATACACACACTTACACACTAACATACAGACACTTACATACAGACTCTTACATAAAGACACTTACATACAGACACTTAGACACTTACATACAGACACTTACATACAGACTCTTACATAAAGACACTTACATACAGACAATTACATACAGACACTTACATACAGACACTAAGACACTTACATACAGACAATTACATACAGACACTTACATACAGACACTGAGACACTTACATAGATACTTACATACAGACGCTTACATACACTTACATACAGACACTGAGACATTTACATACAGACACTTACATACAGACACTTACATACAGACACTTACATACAGACACTGAGGCACTTACATACAGACACTTACATACAGACACTGAGACACTTACATACAGACACTTACATACAGACACTTACATACAGACACTTACATACAGACACTGAGACACTTACATACAGACACTTACATACAGACACTGAGACACTTACATACAGGCACTGAGACACTTACATACAGACACTTACATAAAGACACTGAGACACTTACATAGACACTTACATACAGACACTTACATACAGACACTGAGACACTTACATATAGACGCTTACATACAGACACTTACATACAGACACTGAGACACTTACATACAGACACTAACATACAGACACTTACATACAGACACTTACATACAGACACTTACATACAGACACTTACATACTGACACTGTGACACTGACATACAGACACTTACATACAGATACTTACATAGAGACACTTACATACAGAAACTTAAATACAGACACTTACATACAGATACTTACATACAGACACTTACAGACACTTACATACATCCACTTACATACAGACACTTACATACAGAAACTTACATACAGACACTTACATACAGACACATACAGACACTTACATACAGACACTTACATACAGACCCTAAGACACTTACATACAGACACTTACACACAGACATTTACATACAGATACTTGCATACAGACACTTACATACAGACACTTACATACAGACACTGAGACACTTACATACAGACACTTACATACAGAAACTTACATAGAGACACTGAGATACTTACATACAGACACTTACATACAGACAATTAACATACGGACACTTACATACAGACACTTACATACAGACACTTACATACAGACACTTACATACAGACACTGAGACACTTACATACAGACACTTACATACAGACACTTACATACAGACACTGAGATATTCACATACAGACACTTACATACAAACACTTAACATACAGACACTTACATACAGACACTTATATACAGACACTTACTTAGACATTTACTTACAGACACTGAGACACTTAAATACAAACACTTCCATACAGACACTTACATACAGACACTTACAAACACACACTGACATACAGACACTGAGACTTACATACAGACACTTACATACAGACACTTACATACAGAAACTTACATAAAGACATTTACATAAAGACACTTACATAGATACTGGGACACTTACATACAGACACTTACATACAGACACTTACATACAGACACTTACATACAGATACTTACATAGAGACACTTACATACAGAAACTTACATACAGACACTTACATACAGATACTTACATACAGACACTTACATACAAACACTTACATACAGACACTTACATACAGACACTTACATACAGACACTTACATACAGACCCTTACATACACACACTTACACACTAACATACAGACACTTACATACAGACTCTTACATAAAGACACTTACATACAGACACTTAGACACTTACATACAGACACTTACATACAGACTCTTACATAAAGACACTTACATACAGACAATTACATACAGACACTTACATACAGACACTAAGACACTTACATACAGACAATTACATACAGACACTTACATACAGACAGAGACACTTACATAGATACTTACATACAGACGCTTACATACACTTACATACAGACACTGAGACATTTACATACAGACACTTACATACAGACACTTACATACAGACACTTACATACAGACACTGAGGCACTTACATACAGACACTTACATACAGACACTGAGACACTTACATACAGACACTTACATACAGACACTTACATACAGACACTTACATACAGACACTGAGACACTTACATACAGACACTTACATACAGACACTGAGACACTTACATACAGGCACTGAGACACTTACATACAGACACTTACATAAAGACACTGAGACACTTACATAGACACTTACATACAGACGCTTACATACAGACACTGAGACACTTACATACAGACACTTTCATACAGACACTTACATACAGACACTGAGACACTTACATATAGACGCTTACATACAGACACTTACATACAGACACTGAGACACTTACATACAGACACTAACATACAGACACTTACATACAGACACTTACATACAGACACTTACATACAGACACTTACATACTGACACTGTGACACTGACATACAGACACTTACATACAGACACTTACATACAGACACATACAGACACTTACATACAGACACTTACATACAGACCCTAAGACACTTACATACAGACACTTACACACAGACATTTACATACAGATACTTGCATACAGACACTTACATACAGACACTTACATACAGACACTGAGACACTTACATACAGACACTTACATACAGAAACTTACATAGAGACACTGAGATACTTACATACAGACACTTACATACAGACAATTAACATACGGACACTTACATACAGACACTTACATACAGACACTTACATACAGACACTTACATACAGACACTGAGACACTTACATACAGACACTTACATACAGACACTTACATACAGACACTGAGATATTCACATACAGACACTTACATACAAACACTTAACATACAGACACTTACATACAGACACTTATATACAGACACTTACTTAGACATTTACTTACAGACACTGAGACACTTAAATACAAACACTTCCATACAGACACTTACAAACACACACTGACATACAGACACTGAGACTTACATACAGACACTTACATACAGACACTTACATACAGAAACTTACATAAAGACATTTACATAAAGACACTTACATAGATACTGGGACACTTACATACAGACACTTACATACAGACACTTACATACAGACACTTACATACAGATACTTACATAGAGACACTTACATACAGAAACTTACATACAGATACTTACATACAGACACTTACAGACACTTACATACAGCCACTTACATACAGACACTTACATACAGACACTTACATACAGACACTTACATACAGACACATACAGACACTTGTATACAGACATTTACATACAGACCCTAAGACACTTACATACAGACACTTACACACAGACATTTACATACAGATACTTACATACAGACACTTACATACAGACACTTACATACAGACGCTGAGACACTTACATACAGACACTTACATACAGAAACTTACATACAGACACTGAGATACTTACATACAGACACTTACATACAGACACTTAACATACAGACACTTACATACAGACACTTACATACAGACACTTACATACAGACACTTACATACAGACACTGAGACACTTACATACAGACACTTACATACAGACACTTATATACAGACACTTACTTAGACATTTACTTACAGACACTGAGACACTTAAATACAAACACTTCCATACAGACACTTACATACAGACACTTACAAACACACACTGACATACAGACACTGAGACTTACATACAGACACTTACATACAGACACTTACATACAGAAACTTACATAAAGACATTTACATAAAGACACTTACATAGATACTGGGACACTTACATACAGACACTTACATACAGACACTTACATACAGACACTTACATACAGATACTTACATAGAGACACTTACATACAGAAACTTACATACAGACACTTACATACAGATACTTACATACAGACACTTACAGACACTTACATACAGCCACTTACATACAGACACTTACATACAGACACTTACATACAGACACTTACATACAGACACATACAGACACTTGTATACAGGCATTTACATACAGACCCTAAGACACTTACATACAGACACTTACACACAGACATTTACATACAGATACTTACATACAGACACTTACATACAGACACTTACATACAGACGCTGAGACACTTACATACAGACACTTACATACAGAAACTTACATACAGACACTGAGATACTTACATACAGACACTTACATACAGACACTTAACATACAGACACTTACATACAGACACTTACATACAGACACTTACATACAGACACTTACATACAGACACTGAGACACTTACATACAGACACTTACATACAGACACTTACATACAGACACTTACTTAGACATTTACTTAGAGACACTGAGACACTTAAATACAAACACTTACATACAGACACTTACATACAGACACTTACAAACACACACTGACATACAGACACTGAGACTTACATACAGACACTTACATACAGACACTTACATAAAGACATTTACATACAGATACTGAGACACTTACATACAGACACTTACATACAGACACTTACATACACACACTTACATACAGACACTTACATACAGGCACTTACATACAGACACTTACATAGACACTTACATACAGACACTTACATACTGACACAAACAGACACTGAGACACTTACATACAGACACTTACATACAGACACTTACATACAGACACTTACATACAGACACTTACATACTGACACTGTGACACTGACATACAGACACTTACATACAGATACTTACATAGAGACACTTACATACAGAAACTTACATACAGACACTTACATACAGATACTTACATACAGACACTTACAGACACTTACATACAGACACTTACATACAGACACTTACATACAGACACTTACATACAGACACTTACATACAGACACTTACATACAGACACATACAGACACTTAGATACAGACACTTACATACAGACACTGAGACACTTACATACCAACACTTACATACAGACACTTACATACAGACACTGAGATATTAACATACAGACACTTCCATACAAACACTTAACGTACAGACACTTACATACAGACACTTATATACAGACACTTACATATAAACACTTACATACAGACACTTACTTAGACACTTACTTACAGACACTGTGTCTGTATGTAAGTGTCTCAGTGTCTGTATGGAAGTGTCTGTATGTAAGTGTCTCAGTGTCTGTATGTAAGTGTCTGTATGTAAGTGTCTGTATGTAAGTATATGTATGTAAGTGTCTCAGTGTCTGTATGTAAGTGTATGTAAGCGTCTGTATGTAAGTGTCTATGTAAGTGACTCAGTGTCTGTATGTAAGTGTCTGTATGTAAGTGTCTTAGTGTCTGTATGTAAGTGTTTGTATGTAATTGTCTGTATGTAAGTGTCTTTATGTAAGAGTCTGTATGTAAGTGTCTGTATGTAAGTGTCTAAGTGTCTGTATGTAAGTGTCTTTATGTAAGAGTCTGTATGTAAGTGTCTGTATGTAAGTGTCTAAGTGTCTGTATGTAAGGGTCTGTATGTAAGTGTCTCAGTGTCTGTTTGTGTCAGTATGTAAGTGTCTGTATGTAAGTGTCTATGTAAGTGTCTGTATGTAAGTGCCTGTATGTAAGTGTTTGTATGTAAGTGTGTGTATGTAAGTGTCTGTATGTAAGTGTCTGTATGTAAGTGTCTCAGTATCTGTATGTAAATGTCTTTATGTAAGTGTCTATATGTAAGTGTCTGTATGTAAGTGTCTGTATGTAAGTCTCAGTGTCTGTATGTCAGTGTGTGTTTGTAAGTGTCTGTATGTAAGTGTCTGTCTGTAAGTGAGACACTTACATACAGACACTTACATACAGACACGAAGACACTTACATACAGACACTTACATACTGACACTTACATACAGACACTTACATACAGACACTTACATACAGACACTTACATACAGACACTTACATACAGACACTGAGACACTTACATACAGACACTTACATACAGACACTGAGACACTTACATACAGACACTGAGACACTTACATACAGACACTTACATAAAGACACTGAGACACTTACATAGACACTTACATACAGATGCTTACATACAGACACTTACATACAGACACTGAGACACTTACATACAGACACTTACATACAGACACATACAGACGCTGAGACACTTACATACAGACACTTACATACAGACACTTACATACAGACACGAAGACACTTACATACAGACACTTACATACTGTCACTTACATACAGACACTTACATAGAGACACTTACATACAGACCCTTACATACAGACACTTAGACACTTACATACAGACACTTACATACAGACTCTTACATAAAGACACTTACATACAGACAATTACATACAGACACTTACATACAGACACTTACATACAGACACTTACATACAGACACTTACATACAGACACTTACATACAGACACTTACATACAGACACATACAGACACTTAGATACAGACACTTACATACAGACACTGAGACACTTACATACCAACACTTACATACAGACACTTACATACAGACACTGAGATGTTAACATACAGACACTTCCATACAAACACTTAACGTACAGACACTTACATACAGACACTTATATACAGACACTTACATATAAACACTTACATACAGACACTTACTTAGACACTTACTTACAGACACTGTGTCTGTATGTAAGTGTCTCAGTGTCTGTATGGAAGTGTCTGTATGTAAGTGTCTCAGTGTCTGTATGTAAGTGTCTGTATGTAAGTGTCTGTATGTAAGTATATGTATGTAAGTGTCTCAGTGTCTGTATGTAAGTGTATGTAAGCGTCTCTATGTAAGTGTCTATGTAAGTGACTCAGTGTCTGTATGTAAGTGTCTGTATGTAAGTGTCTTAGTGTCTGTATGTAAGTGTTTGTATGTAATTGTCTGTATGTAAGTGTCTTTATGTAAGAGTCTGTATGTAAGTGTCTGTATGTAAGTGTCTAAGTGTCTGTATGTAAGTGTCTTTATGTAAGAGTCTGTATGTAAGTGTCTGTATGTAAGTGTCTAAGTGTCTGTATGTAAGGGTCTGTATGTACGTGTCTCAGTGTCTGTTTGTGTCAGTATGTAAGTGTCTGTATGTAAGTGTCTATGTAAGTGTCTGTATGTAAGTGCCTGTATGTAAGTGTTTGTATGTAAGTGTGTGTATGTAAGTGTCTGTATGTAAGTGTCTGTATGTAAGTGTCTCAGTATCTGTATGTAAATGTCTTTATGTAAGTGTCTGTATGTAAGTGTCTGTATGTAAGTGTCTGTATGTAAGTCTCAGTGTCTGTATGTCAGTGTGTGTTTGTAAGTGTCTGTATGTAAGTGTCTGTCTGTAAGTGAGACACTTACATACAGACACTTACATACAGACACGAAGACACTTACATACAGACACTTACATACTGACACTTACATACAGACACTTACATACAGACACTTACATACAGACACTTACATACAGACACTTACATACAGACACTGAGACACTTACATACAGACACTTACATACAGACACTGAGACACTTACATACAGACACTGAGACACTTACATACAGACACTTACATAAAGACACTGAGACACTTACATAGACACTTACATACAGATGCTTACATACAGACACTTACATACAGACACTGAGACACTTACATACAGACACTTACATACAGACACATACAGACGCTGAGACACTTACATACAGACACTTACATACAGACACTTACATACAGACACGAAGACACTTACATACAGACACTTACATACTGTCACTTACATACAGACACTTACATAGAGACACTTACATACAGACCCTTACATACAGACACTTAGACACTTACATACAGACACTTACATACAGACTCTTACATAAAGACACTTACATACAGACAATTACATACAGACACTTACATACAGACACTAAGACACTTACATACAGACACTTACATACAGACACTTACATACAGACACTGAGACACCTACATAGACACTTACATACAGACGCTTACATACACTTACATACAGATACCGAGACACTTACATACATATACTTACATACAGACACTTACATACAGACACTTACATACAGACACTGAGACACTTACATACAGACACTTCCATACAGACACTGAGACACTTACATACAGACACTTACATACAGACACTTACATACAGACACTTACATACAGACACTGAGACACTTACATACAGACACTTACATACAGACACTGAGACACTTACATACAGACACTGAGACACTTACATACAGACACTTACATAAAGACACTGAGACACTTACATAGACACTTACATACAGATGCTTACATACAGACACTTACATACAGACACTGAGACACTTACATACAGACACTTCCATACAGACACATACAGACGCTGAGACACTTACATACAGACACTTACATACAGACACTTACATACAGACACGAAGACACTTACATACAGACACTTACATACTGACACTTACATACAGACACTTACATACAGACACTTACAAACAGACACTTACATACAGAAACTTACACACAGGCACTTACATACAGATACTTACATACAGACACTTACAGACACTTAAATACAGCCACCTACATACAGAGACTTACATACAGACACTTACATACAGACACTTACATACAGACACATACAGACACTTAGATACAGACACTTACATACAGACACTGAGACACTCACATACAGACACTTACATACAGACACTTACATACAGACACTGAGATATTTACATACAGACACTTACATACAAACACTTGACATACAGACACTTACATACAGACACTTATATACAGACACTTACATAGAAACACTTACATACAGACACTTACTTAGACACTTACTTACAGACACTGAGACACTTAAATACAAACACTTACATACAGACACTTACATACAGACACTTACAAACACACACTGACATACAGACACTGAGACTTACATACAGACACTTACATACAGACACTTACATACAGACACTTACATAAAGACATTTACATACAGATACTGAGACACTTACATACAGACACTTACATACAGACACTTACACACACTTACATACAAACACTTACATACAGGCACTTACATACAGACACTTACATAGACACTTACATACAGACACTTACATACTGACACAAACAGACACTGAGACACGTACATACAGACACTTACATAGAGACACTTACATACAGACCCTTACATACAGACACTTAGACACTTACATACAGACACTTACATACAGACTCTTACATAAAGACACTTACATACAGACACTTAGACACTTACATACAGACACTTACATACAGACTCTTACATAAAGACACTTACATACAGACAATTACATACAAACACTTACATACAGACACTAAGACACTTACATACAGACACTTACATACATACACCTACATACAGACACTGAGACACTTACATACATATACTTACATACAGACACTTACATACAGACACTTACATACAGACACTGAGACACTTACATACAGACACTTCCATACAGACACTGAGACACTTACATACAGACACTTACATACAGACACTTACATACAGACACTTACATACAGACACTGAGACACTTACATATAGACACTTACATACAGACACTGAGACACTTACATACAGACACTTACATAAAGACACTGAGACACTTACATAGACACTTACATACAGACGCTTACATACAGACACTTACATACAGACACTGAGACACTTACATACAGACACTTACATACAGACACATACAGACGCTGAGACACTTACATACAGACACTTACATACAGACACTTACATACAGACACGAAGACACTTACATACAGACGCTTACATACTGACACTTACATACAGACACTTACATACAGACACTTACAAACAGACACTTACATACAGAAACTTACACACAGACACTTATATACAGATACTTACATACAGACACTTACAGACACTTAAATACAGCCACCTACATACAGAGACTTACATACAGACACTTACATACAGACACTTACATACAGACACATACAGACACTTAGATACAGACACTTACATACAGACACTGAGACACATACATACAGACACTTACATACAGACACTTACATACAGACACTGAGATATTTACATACAGACACTTACATACAAACACTTAACATACCGACACTTACATACAGACACTTATATACAGACACTTACATAGAGATACTTACATACAGACACTTACAAACACACACTGACATACAGACACTGAGACTTACATACAGACACTTACATAAAGACATTTACATACAGATACTGAGACACTTACATACAGACACTTACATACACACACTTACATAGAAACACTTACATACAGGCACTTACATACAGACACTTACATAGACACTTACATACAGACACTTACATACTGACACAAACAGACACTGAGACACTTACATACAGACTCTTACATAAAGACACTTACATACAGACACTTAGACACTTACATACAGACACTTACATACAGACTCTTACATAAAGACACTTACATACAGACAATTACATACAAACACTTACATACAGACACTAAGACACTTACATACAGACACTTACATACATACACTTACATACAGACACTGAGACACTTACATACATATACTTACATACAGACACTTACATACAGACACTTACATACAGACACTGAGACACTTACATACAGACACTTCCATACAGACACTGAGACACTTACATACAGACACTTACATACAGACACTTACATACAGACACTGAGACACTTACATACAGACACTTACATACAGACACTGAGACACTTACATACAGACACTTACATAAAGACACTTAGACACTTACATAGACACTTACATACAGACGCTTACATACAGACACTTACATACAGACACTGAGACCCTTACATACAGACACTTACATACAGACACATACAGACGCTGAGACACTTACATACAGACACTTACAAACAGACACTTACATACAGAAACTTACACACAGACACTTACATACAGATACTTACATACAGACACTTACAGACACTTAAATACAGCCACCTACATACAGAGACTTACATACAGACACTTACATACAGACACCTACATACAGACACTTACCTACAGACACTGAGATATTTACATACAGACACTTACATACAAACACTTAACATACCGACACTTACATACAGACACTTATATACAGACACTTACATAGAGACACTTACATACAGACACTTACTTAGACACTTACTTACAGACACTGAGACACTTAAATACAGACACTTACATACAGACACTTACATACAGACACTTACAAACACACACTGACATACAGACACTGAGAATTACATACAGACACTTACATACAGACATTTACATACAGACACTTACATAAAGACATTTACATACAGATACTGAGACACTTACATACAGACACTTACATACAGACACTTTTATACACACACTTACATACAGACACTTACATACAGGCACTTACATAGACACTTACATACAGACACTTACATACTGACACAAACAGACACTGAGACACTTACATACAGAAACTTACATACAAACACTTACATACAGACACTTACATACAGACACTTACATACAGACACTTACATACAGACCCTTACATACAAACACTTAGACACTTACATACAGACACTTACATACAGACTCTTACATAAAGACACTTACATACAGACACTTAGACACTTACATACAGACACTTACATACAGACTCTTACATAAAGACACTTACATACAGACACTTAGACACTTACATACAGACACTTACATACGGACTCTTACATAAAGACACTTACATACAGACAATTACATACAAACACTTACATACAGACACTAAGACACTTACATACAGACACTTACATACATACACTTACATACAGACACTGAGACACTTACATACATATACTTACATACAGACACTTACATACAGACACTGAGACACTTACATACAGACACTTACATACAGACACTGAGACACTTACATACAGACACTTACATACAGACACATACAGACGTTGAGACACTTACATACAGACACTTACATACAGACACTTACATACAGACACGAAGACACTTACATACAGACACTTACATACAGACACTTACATACAGACTCTTACATACAGACACTTACAAACAGACACTTACATACAGAAACTTACACACAGACACTTACATACAGATACTTACATACAGACACTTACAGACACTTACATACAGCCACCTACATACAGAGACTTACATACAGACACTTACATACAGACACATACAGACACTTACATACACACACTTACATACAGACACTGAGACACTTACATACAGACACTTACATACAGACACTTACATACAGACACTGAGATATTTACATACAGACACTTACATACAAACACTTAACATACAGACACTTACATACAGACACTTATATACAGACACTTACATAGAGACACTTACATACAGACACTTACTTAGACACTTACTTACAGACACTGAGACACTTAAATACAGACACTTACATACAGACACTTACATACAGACACTTACATACTGACACAAACAGACACTGAGACACTTACATACAGACACTTACATACAAACACTTACATACAGACACTTACATACAGACACTTACATACAGACACTTACATACAGACCCTTACATACAAACACTTAGACACTTACATACAGACACTTACATACAGACTCTTACATAAAGACACTTACATACAGACACTTAGACACTTACATACAGACACTTACATACAGACTCTTACATAAAGACCCTTACATACAGACAATTACATACAAACACTTACATACAGACACTAAGACACTTACATACATATACTTACATACAGACACTGAGACACTTACATACATATACTTACATACAGACACTGAGACACTTACATACAGACACTTCCATACAGACACTGAGACACTTACATACAGACACTTACATACAGACACTTACATACAGACACTGAGACACTTACATACAGACACTTACAAACAGACACTGAGACACTTACATACAGACACTTACATAAAGACACTGAGACACTTACATGGACACTTACATACAGACGCTTACATACAGACACTTACATACAGACACTGAGACACTTCCATACAGACACTTACATACAGACACATACAGACGCTGAGACACTTACATACAGACACTTACATACAGACACTTACATACAGACACGAAGACACTTACATACAGACACTTACATACTGACACTTACATACAGACACTTACATACAGACACTTGCAAACAGACACTTACATACAGAAACTTACACACGGACACTTACATACAGATACTTACATACAGACACTTACAGACACTTAAATACAGCCACCTACATACAGAGACTTACATACAGACACTTACATACAGACACTTACATACAGACACATACAGACACTTAGATACAGACACTTACATACAGACACTGAGACACTTACATACAGACACTTACATACAGACACTTACATACAGACACTGAGATATTTACATACAGACACTTACATACAAACACTTAACATACCGACACTTACATACAGACACTTATATACAGACACTTACATAGAGATACTTACATACAGACACTTATAAACACACACTGACATACAGACACTGAGACTTACATACAGACACTTACATACAGACACTTACATACAGACACTTACATAAAGACATTTACATACAGATACTGAGACACTTACATACAGACACTTACATACACACACTTACATAGAAACACTTACATACAGGCACTTACATACAGACACTTACATAGACACTTACATACAGACACTTACATACTGACACAAACAGACACTGAGACACTTACATACAGACTCTTACATAAAGACACTTACATACAGACACTTAGACACTTACATACAGACACTTACATACAGACTCTTACATAAAGACACTTACATACAGACAATTACATACAAACACTTACATACAGACACTAAGACACTTACATACAGACACTTACATACATACACTTACATACAGACACTGAGACACTTACATACATATACTTACATACAGACACTTACATACAGACACTTACATACAGACACTGAGACACTTACATACAGACACTTCCATACAGACACTGAGACACTTACATACAGACACTTACATACAGACACTTACATACAGACACTGAGACACTTACATACAGACACTTACATACAGACACTGAGACACTTACATACAGACACTTACATAAAGACACTTAGACACTTACATAGACACTTACATACAGACGCTTACATACAGACACTTACATACAGACACTGAGACCCTTACATACAGACACTTACATACAGACACATACAGACGCTGAGACACTTACATACAGACACTTACATACAGACACTTACATACAGAAAGAAGACACTTACATACGGACACTTACATACTGACACTTACATACAGACACTTACATACAGACACTTACAAACAGACACTTACATACAGAAACTTACACACAGACACTTACATACAGATACTTACATACAGACACTTACAGACACTTAAATACAGCCACCTACATACAGAGACTTACATACAGACACTTACATACAGACACCTACATACAGACACTTACCTACAGACACTGAGATATTTACATACAGACACTTACATACAAACACTTAACATACCGACACTTACATACAGACACTTATATACAGACACTTACATAGAGACACTTACATACAGACACTTACTTAGACACTTACTTACAGACACTGAGACACTTAAATACAGACACTTACATACAGACACTTACATACAGACACTTACAAACACACACTGACATACAGACACTGAGAATTACATACAGACACTTACATACAGACATTTACATACAGACACTTACATAAAGACATTTACATACAGATACTGAGACACTTACATACAGACACTTACATACAGACACTTTTATACACACACTTACATACAGACACTTACATACAGGCACTTACATAGACACTTACATACAGACACTTACATACTGACACAAACAGACACTGAGACACTTACATACAGAAACTTACATACAAACACTTACATACAGACACTTACATACAGACACTTACATACAGACACTTACATACAGACCCTTACATACAAACACTTAGACACTTACATACAGACACTTACATACAGACTCTTACATAAAGACACTTACATACAGACACTTAGACACTTACATACAGACACGTACATACAGACTCTTACATAAAGACACTTACATACAGACACTTAGACACTTACATACAGACACTTACATACAGACACGAAGACACTTACATACAGACACTTACATACAGACACTTACATACAGACTCTTACATACAGACACTTACAAACAGACACTTACATACAGAAACTTACACACAGACACTTACATACAGATACTTACATACAGACACTTACAGACACTTACATACAGCCACCTACATACAGAGACTTACATACAGACACTTACATACAGACACATACAGACACTTACATACACACACTTACATACAGACACTGAGACACTTACATACAGACACTTACATACAGACACTTACATACAGACACTGAGATATTTACATACAGACACTTACATACAAACACTTAACATACAGACACTTACATACAGACACTTATATACAGACACTTACATAGAGACACTTACATACAGACACTTTTATACACACACTTACATACAGACACTTACATACAGGCACTTACATAGACACTTACATACAGACACTTACATACTGACACAAACAGACACTGAGACACTTACATACAGAAACTTACATACAAACACTTACATACAGACACTTACATACAGACACTTACATACAGACACTTACATACAGACCCTTACATACAAACACTTAGACACTTACATACAGACACTTACATACAGACTCTTACATAAAGACACTTACATACAGACACTTAGACACTTACATACAGACACTTACATACAGACTCTTACATAAAGACACTTACATACAGACACTTAGACACTTACATACAGACACTTACATACGGACTCTTACATAAAGACACTTACATACAGACAATTACATACAAACACTTACATACAGACACTAAGACACTTACATACAGACACTTACATACATACACTTACATACAGACACTGAGACACTTACATACATATACTTACATACAGACACTTACATACAGACACTGAGACACTTACATACAGACACTTACATACAGACACTGAGACACTTACATACAGACACTTACATACAGACACATACAGACGTTGAGACACTTACATACAGACACTTACATACAGACACTTACATACAGACACGAAGACACTTACATACAGACACTTACATACAGACACTTACATACAGACTCTTACATACAGACACTTACAAACAGACACTTACATACAGAAACTTACACACAGACACTTACATACAGATACTTACATACAGACACTTACAGACACTTACATACAGCCACCTACATACAGAGACTTACATACAGACACTTACATACAGACACATACAGACACTTACATACACACACTTACATACAGACACTGAGACACTTACATACAGACACTTACATACAGACACTTACATACAGACACTGAGATATTTACATACAGACACTTACATACAAACACTTAACATACAGACACTTACATACAGACACTTATATACAGACACTTACATAGAGACACTTACATACAGACACTTACTTAGACACTTACTTACAGACACTGAGACACTTAAATACAGACACTTACATACAGACACTTACATACAGACACTTACATACTGACACAAACAGACACTGAGACACTTACATACAGACACTTACATACAAACACTTACATACAGACACTTACATACAGACACTTACATACAGACACTTACATACAGACCCTTACATACAAACACTTAGACACTTACATACAGACACTTACATACAGACTCTTACATAAAGACACTTACATACAGACACTTAGACACTTACATACAGACACTTACATACAGACTCTTACATAAAGACACTTACATACAGCCACTTAGACACTTACATACAGACACTTACATACAGACTCTTACATAAAGACCCTTACATACAGACAATTACATACAAACACTTACATACAGACACTAAGACACTTACATACAAACACTTACATACATATACTTACATACAGACACTGAGACACTTACATACATATACTTACATACAGACACTTACATACAGACACTTAAATACAGACACTGAGACACTTACATACAGACACTTCCATACAGACACTGAGACACTTACATACAGACACTTACATACAGACACTTACATACAGACACTGAGACACTTACATACAGACACTTACATACAGACACTGAGACACTTACATACAGACACTTACATAAAGACACTGAGACACTTACATGGACACTTACATACAGACGCTTACATACAGACACTTACATACAGACACTGAGACACTTCCATACAGACACTTACATACAGACACATACAGACGCTGAGACACTTACATACAGACACTTACATACAGACACTTACATACAGACACGAAGACACTTACATACAGACCCTTACATACAAACACTTAGACACTTACATACAGACACTTACATACAGACTCTTACATAAAGACACTTACATACAGACACTTAGACACTTACATACAGACACTTACATACAGACTCTTACATAAAGACACTTACATACAGACACTTAGACACTTACATACAGACACTTACATACAGACTCTTACATAAAGACCCTTACATACAGACAATTACATACAAACACTTACATACAGACACTAAGACACTTACATACAGACACTTACATACATATACTTACATACAGACACTGAGACACTTACATACATATACTTACATACAGACACTGAGACACTTACATACAGACACTTCCATACAGACACTGAGACACTTACATACAGACACTTACATACAGACACTTACATACAGACACTGAGACACTTACATACAGACACTTACATACAGACACTGAGACACTTACATACAGACACTTACATAAAGACACTGAGACACTTACATGGACACTTACATACAGACGCTTACATACAGACACTTACATACAGACACTGAGACACTTCCATACAGACACTTACATACAGACACATACAGACGCTGAGACACTTACATACAGACACTTACATACAGACACTTACATACAGACACGAAGACACTTACATACAGACACTTACATACTGACACTTACATACAGACACTTACATACAGACACTTGCAAACAGACACTTACATACAGAAACTTACACACGGACACTTACATACAGATACTTACATACAGACACTTACAGACACTTAAATACAGCCACCTACATACAGAGACTTACATACAGACACTTACATACAGACACTTACATACAGACACATACAGACACTTAGATACAGACACTTACATACAGACACTGAGACACTTACATACAGACACTTACATACAGACACTTACATACAGACACTGAGATATTTACATACAGACACTTACATACAAACACTTAACATACCGACACTTACATACAGACACTTATATACAGACACTTACATAGAGATACTTACATACAGACACTTATAAACACACACTGACATACAGACACTGAGACTTACATACAGACACTTACATACAGACACTTACATACAGACACTTACATAAAGACATTTACATACAGATACTGAGACACTTACATACAGACACTTACATACACACACTTACATAGAAACACTTACATACAGGCACTTACATACAGACACTTACATAGACACTTACATACAGACACTTACATACTGACACAAACAGACACTGAGACACTTACATACAGACTCTTACATAAAGACACTTACATACAGACACTTAGACACTTACATACAGACACTTACATACAGACTCTTACATAAAGACACTTACATACAGACAATTACATACAAACACTTACATACAGACACTAAGACACTTACATACATACACTTACATACATACACTTACATACAGACACTGAGACACTTACATACATATACTTACATACAGACACTTACATACAGACACTTACATACAGACACTGAGACACTTACATACAGACACTTCCATACAGACACTGAGACACTTACATACAGACACTTACATACAGACACTTACATACAGACACTGAGACACTTACATACAGACACTTACATACAGACACTGAGACACTTACATACAGACACTTACATAAAGACACTTAGACACTTACATAGACACTTACATACAGACGCTTACATACAGACACTTACATACAGACACTGAGACCCTTACAAACAGACACTTACATACAGACACATACAGACGCTGAGACACTTACATACAGACACTTACATACAGACACTTACATACAGACACGAAGACACTTACATACGGACACTTACATACTGACACTTACATACAGACACTTACATACAGACACTTACAAACAGACACTTACATACAGAAACTTACACACAGACACTTACATACAGATACTTACATACAGACACTTACAGACACTTAAATACAGCCACCTACATACAGAGACTTACATACAGACACTTACATACAGACACCTACATACAGACACTTACCTACAGACACTGAGATATTTACATACAGACACTTACATACAAACACTTAACATACCGACACTTACATACAGACACTTATATACAGACACTTACATAGAGACACTTACATACAGACACTTACTTAGACACTTACTTACAGACACTGAGACACTTAAATACAGACACTTACATACAGACACTTACATACAGACACTTACAAACACACACTGACATACAGACACTGAGAATTACATACAGACACTTACATACAGACATTTACATACAGACACTTACATAAAGACATTTACATACAGATACTGAGACACTTACATACAGACACTTACATACAGACACTTTTATACACACACTTACATACAGACACTTACATACAGGCACTTACATAGACACTTACATACAGACACTTACATACTGACACAAACAGACACTGAGACACTTACATACAGAAACTTACATACAGACACTTACATACAGACACTTACATAAAGACACTTACATACAGACACTTAGACACTTACATACAGACACGTACATACAGACTCTTACATAAAGACACTTACATACAGACACTTAGACACTTACATACAGACACTTACATACAGACACGAAGACACTTACATACAGACACTTACATACAGACACTTACATACAGACTCTTACATACAGACACTTACAAACAGACACTTACATACAGAAACTTACACACAGACACTTACATACAGATACTTACATACAGACACTTACAGACACTTACATACAGCCACCTACATACAGAGACTTACATACAGACACTTACATACAGACACATACAGACACTTACATACACACACTTACATACAGACACTGAGACACTTACATACAGACACTTACATACAGACACTTACATACAGACACTGAGATATTTACATACAGACACTTACATACAAACACTTAACATACAGACACTTACATACAGACACTTATATACAGACACTTACATAGAGACACTTACATACAGACACTTACTTAGACACTTACTTACAGACACTGAGACACTTAAATACAGACACTTACATACAGACACTTACATACAGACACTTACATACTGACACAAACAGACACTGAGACACTTACATACAGACACTTACATACAAACACTTACATACAGACACTTACATACAGACACTTACATACAGACACTTACATACAGACCCTTACATACAAACACTTAGACACTTACATACAGACACTTACATACAGACTCTTACATAAAGACACTTACATACAGACACTTAGACACTTACATACAGACACTTACATACAGACTCTTACATAAAGACACTTACATACAGACACTTAGACACTTACATACAGACACTTACATACAGACTCTTACATAAAGACCCTTACATACAGACAATTACATACAAACACTTACATACAGACACTAAGACACTTACATACAGACACTTACATACATATACTTACATACAGACACTGAGACACTTACATACATATACTTACATACAGACACTTACATACAGACACTTACATACAGACACTGAGACACTTACATACAAACACTTCCATACAGACACTGAGACACTTACATACAGACACTTACATACAGACACTTACATACAGACACTGAGACACTTACATACAGACACTTACATACAGACACTGAGACACTTACATACAGACACTTACATAAAGACACTGAGACACTTACATGGACACTTACATACAGACGCTTACATACAGACACTTACATACAGACACTGAGACACTTCCATACAGACACTTACATACAGACACATACAGACGCTGAGACACTTACATACAGACACTTACATACAGACACTTACATACAGACACGAAGACACTTACATACAGACACTTACATACTGACACTTACATACAGACACTTACATACAGACACTTGCAAACAGACACTTACAAACAGAAACTTACACACGGACACTTACATACAGATACTTACATACAGACACTTACAGACACTTAAATACAGCCACCTACATACAGAGACTTACATACAGACACTTACATACAGACACTTACATACAGACACATACATACACTTAGATACAGACACTTACATACAGACACTGAGACACTTACATAGAGACACTTACATACAGACACTTACATACAAACACTTACATACAGACACTTACATACAGACACTTACATACAGACACTTACATACAGACCCTTACATACAGACACTTAGACACTTACATACAGACACTTACATACAGACTCTTACATAAAGACACTTACATACAGACAATTACATACAAACACTTACATACAGACACTAAGACACTTACATACAGACACTTACATACATACACTTACATACAGACACTGAGACACTTACATACATATACTTACATACAGACACTTACATACAGACACTGAGACACTTACATACAGACACTTACATACAGACACTGAGACACTTACATACAGACACTTACATACAGACACATACAGACGTTGAGACACTTACATACAGACACTTACATACAGACACTTACATACAGACACGAAGACACTTACATACAGACACTTACATACAGACACTTACATACAGACTCTTACATACAGACACTTACAAACAGACACTTACATACAGAAACTTACACACAGACACTTACATACAGATACTTACATACAGACACTTACAGACACTTACATACAGCCACCTACATACAGAGACTTACATACAGACACTTACATACAGACACATACAGACACTTACATACACACACTTACATACAGACACTGAGACACTTACATACAGACACTTACATACAGACACTTACATACAGACACTGAGATATTTACATACAGACACTTACATACAAACACTTAACATACAGACACTTACATACAGACACTTATATACAGACACTTACATAGAGACACTTACATACAGACACTTACTTAGACACTTACTTACAGACACTGAGACACTTAAATACAGACACTTACATACAGACACTTACATACAGACACTTACATACTGACACAAACAGACACTGAGACACTTACATACAGACACTTACATACAAACACTTACATACAGACACTTACATACAGACACTTACATACAGACACTTACATACAGACCCTTACATACAAACACTTAGACACTTACATACAGACACTTACATACAGACTCTTACATAAAGACACTTACATACAGACACTTAGACACTTACATACAGACACTTACATACAGACTCTTACATAAAGACACTTACATACAGCCACTTAGACACTTACATACAGACACTTACATACAGACTCTTACATAAAGACCCTTACATACAGACAATTACATACAAACACTTACATACAGACACTAAGACACTTACATACAAACACTTACATACATATACTTACATACAGACACTGAGACACTTACATACATATACTTACATACAGACACTTACATACAGACACTTACATACAGACACTGAGACACTTACATACAGACACTTCCATACAGACACTGAGACACTTACATACAGACACTTACATACAGACACTTACATACAGACACTGAGACACTTACATACAGACACTTACATACAGACACTGAGACACTTACATACAGACACTTACATAAAGACACTGAGACACTTACATGGACACTTACATACAGACGCTTACATACAGACACTTACATACAGACACTGAGACACTTCCATACAGACACTTACATACAGACACATACAGACGCTGAGACACTTACATACAGACACTTACATACAGACACTTACATACAGACACGAAGACACTTACATACAGACACTTACATACTGACACTTACATACAGACACTTACATACAGACACTTGCAAACAGACACTTACATACAGAAACTTACACACGGACACTTACATACAGATACTTACATACAGACACTTACAGACACTTAAATACAGCCACCTACATACAGAGACTTACATACAGACACTTACATACAGACACTTACATACAGACACATACATACACTTAGATACAGACACTTACATACAGACACTGAGACACTTACATACAGACACTTAGATACAGACACTTACATACAGACACTGAGACACTTACATACAGACACTTACATACAAACACTTAACATACCGACACTTACATACAGACACTCATATACAGACACTTACATAGAGACACTTACATACAGACACTTACTTAGACACTTACTTACAGACACTGAGACACTTAAATACAGACACTTATATACAGACACTTACATAGAGACACTTACATACAGACACTTACTTAGACACTTACTTACAGACACTGAGACACTTAAATACAGACACTTACATACAGACACTTACATACAGACACTTACATACTGACACAAACAGACACTGAGACACTTACATACAGACACTTACATACAAACACTTACATACAGACACTTACATACAGACACTTACATACAGACACTTACATACAGACCCTTACATACAAACACTTAGACACTTACATACAGACACTTACATACAGACTCTTACATAAAGACACTTACATACAGACACTTAGACACTTACATACAGACACTTACATACAGACTCTTACATAAAGACACTTACATACAGACACTTAGACACTTACATACAGACACTTACATACAGACTCTTACATAAAGACCCTTACATACAGACAATTACATACAAACACTTACATACAGACACTAAGACACTTACATACAGACACTTACATACATATACTTACATACAGACACTGAGACACTTACATACATATACTTACATACAGACACTTACATACAGACACTTACATACAGACACTGAGACACTTACATACAGACACTTCCATACAGACACTGAGACACTTACATACAGACACTTACATACAGACACTTACATACAGACACTGAGACACTTACATACAGACACTTACATACAGACACTGAGACACTTACATACAGACACTTACATAAAGACACTGAGACACTTACATGGACACTTACATACAGACGCTTACATACAGACACTTACATACAGACACTGAGACACTTCCATACAGACACTTACATACAGACACATACAGACGCTGAGACACTTACATACAGACACTTACATACAGACACTTACATACAGACACGAAGACACTTACATACAGACACTTACATACTGACACTTACATACAGACACTTACATACAGACACTTGCAAACAGACACTTACATACAGAAACTTACACACGGACACTTACATACAGATACTTACATACAGACACTTACAGACACTTAAATACAGCCACCTACATACAGAGACTTACATACAGACACTTACATACAGACACTTACATACAGACACATACATACACTTAGATACAGACACTTACATACAGACACTGAGACACTTACATAGAGACACTTACATACAGACACTTACATACAAACACTTACATACAGACACTTACATACAGACACTTACATACAGACACTTACATACAGACCCTTACATACAGACACTTAGACACTTACATACAGACACTTACATACAGACTCTTACATAAAGACACTTACATACAGACAATTACATACAAACACTTACATACAGACACTAAGACACTTACATACAGACACTTACATACATACACTTACATACAGACACTGAGACACTTACATACATATACTTACATACAGACACTTACATACAGACACTGAGACACTTACATACAGACACTTACATACAGACACTGAGACACTTACATACAGACACTTACATACAGACACATACAGACGTTGAGACACTTACATACAGACACTTACATACAGACACTTACATACAGACACGACGACACTCACATACAGACACTTACATACAGACACTTACATACAGACTCTTACATACAGACACTTACAAACAGACACTTACATACAGAAACTTACACACAGACACTTACATACAGATACTTACATACAGACACTTACAGACACTTACATACAGCCACCTACATACAGAGACTTACATACAGACACTTACATACAGACACATACAGACACTTACATACACACACTTACATACAGACACTGAGACACTTACATACAGACACTTACATACAGACACTTACATACAGACACTGAGATATTTACATACAGACACTTACATACAAACACTTAACATACAGACATTACATACAGACACTTATATACAGACACTTACATAGAGACACTTACATACAGACACTTACTTAGACACTTACTTACAGACACTGAGACACTTAAATACAGACACTTACATACAGACACTTAGATACAGACACTTACATACTGACACAAACAGACACTGAGACACTTACATACAGACACTTACATACAAACACTTACATACAGACACTTACATACAGACACTTACATACAGACACTTACATACAGACCCTTACATACAAACACTTAGACACTTACATACAGACACTTACATACAAACTCTTACATAAAGACACTTACATACAGACACTTAGACACTTAAATACAGACACTTACATACAGACTCTTACATAAAGACACTTACATACAGACACTTAGACACTTACATACAGACACTTACATACTGACTCTTACATAAAGACCCTTACATACAGACAATTACATACAAACACTTACATACAGACACTAAGACACTTACATACAGACACTTACATACATATACTTACATACAGACACTGAGACACTTACATACATATACTTACATACAGACACTTACATACAGACACTTACATACAGACACTGAGACACTTACATACAGACACTTCCATACAGACACTGAGACACTTACATACAGACACTTACATACAGACACTTACATACAGACACTGAGACACTTACATACAGACACTTACATACAGACACTGAGACACTTACATACAGACACTTACATAAAGACACTGATACACTTACATGGACACTTACATACAGACGCTTACATACAGACACTTACATACAGACACTGAGACACTTCCATACAGACACTTACATACAGACACATACAGACGCTGAGACACTTACATACAGACACTTACATACAGACACTTCCATACAGACACGAAGACACTTACATACAGACACTTACATACTGACACTTACATACAGACACTTACATACAGACACTTGCAAACAGACACTTACATACAGAAACTTACACACGGACACTTACATACAGATACTTACATACAGACACTTACAGACACTTAAATACAGCCACCTACATACAGAGACTTACATACAGACACTTACATACAGACACTTACATACAGACACATACATACACTTAGATACAGACACTTACATACAGACACTGAGACACTTACATACAGACACTTAGATACAGACACTTACATACAGACACTGAGACACTTACATACAGACACTTACATACAAACACTTAACATACCGACACTTACATACAGACACTTATATACAGACACTTACATAGAGACACTTACATACAGACACTTACTTAGACACTTACTTACAGACACTGAGACACTTAAATACAGACACTTACATACAGACACTTACATACAGACACTTACAAACACACACTGACATACAGACACTGAGACTTACATACAGACACTTACATACAGACACTTACATACAGACACTTACATACAGACACGAAGACACTTACATACAGACACTTACATACTGACACTTACATACAGACACTTACATACAGATACTTACATACAGACACTTACAGACACTTAAATACAGCCACCTACATACAGAGACTTACATACAGACACTTACATACAGACACTTACATACAGACACATACAGACACTTAGATACAGACACTTACATACAGACACTGAGACACTTACATACAGACACTTACATACAGACACTGAGATATTTACATACAGACACTTACATACAAACACTTAACATACCGACACTTACATACAGACACTTATATACAGACACTTACATACAGACACTTCCATACAGACACTGAGACACTTACATACAGACACTTACATACAGACACTTACATACAGACACTTACATACAGACACTGAGACACTTACATACAGACACTTACATACAGACACTGAGACACTTACATACAGACACTTACATACAGACTCTTACATAAAGACACTTACATACAGACAATTACATACAGACACTTACATACAGACACTAAGACACTTACATACAGACACTTACATACAGACACTCAGACACTTACATAGACACTTACATACAGACGCTTACATACACTTACATACAGACACTGAGACACTTACATACATACACTTACACACATACACTTACATACAGACACTTACATACAGACACTGAGACACTTACATACAGACACTTCCATACAGACACTGAGACACTTACATACAGACACTTACATACAGACACTTACATACAGACACTTACATACAGACACTGAGACACTTACATACAGACACTTACATACAGACACTGAGACACTTACATACAGACACTTACATAAAGACACTGAGACACTTACATAGACACTTACATACAGACGCTCACATACAGACACTGAGACACTTACATACAGACACATACAGACGCTGAGACACTTACATACAGACACTTACATACAGACACTTACATACAGACACGAAGACACTTACATACAGACACTTACATACAGACACTTACATACAGACACTTACATACAGACACTTACATACAGACACTTACAAACAGACACTTACACACAGAAACTTACACACAGACACTTACATACAGACACTTACAGACACTTACATACAGCCACCTACATACAGAGACTTACATACAGACACATACAGACACTTACATACACACACTTACATACATACACTGAGATATTTACATACAGACACTTACATACAAACACTTAACATACCGACACTTACATACAGACACTTATATACAGACACTTACATAGAGACACTTACATACAGACACTTACTTAGACACTTACTTACAGACACTGAGACACTTAAATACAGACACTTACATACAGACACTTACATACAGACACTTACAAACACACACTGACATACAGACACTGAGACTTACATACAGACACTTACATACAGACATTTACATACAGACACTTACATAAAGACATTTACATACAGATACTGAGACACTTACATACAGACACTTACATACAGACACTTTTATACACACACTTACATACAGACACTTACATACAGGCACTTACATAGACACTTACATACAGACACATACTGACACAAACAGACCTTGACACACATACATACAGAAACTTACATACAAACACTTACATACAGTCACTTACATACAGACACTTACATTCAGACACTTACATACAGACCCTTACATACAAACACTTAGACACTTACATACAGACACTTACATACAGACTCTTACATAAAGACACTTACATACAGACACTTAGACACTTACATACAGACACTTACATACAGACTCTTACATAAAGACACTTACATACAGACACTTAGACACTTACATACAGACACTTACATACAGACTCTTACATAAAGACACTTACATACAGACAATTACATACAAACACTTACATACAGACACTAAGACACTTACATACAGACACTTACATACATACACTTACATACAGACACTGAGACACTTACATACATATACTTACATACAGACACTTACATACAGACACTGAGACACTTACATACAGACACTTACATACAGACACTGAGACACTTACATACAGACACTTACATACAGACACATACAGACGCTGAGACACTTACATACAGACACTTACATACAGACACTTACATACAGACACGAAGACACTTACATACAGACACTTACATACAGACACTTACACACAGACATTTACATACAGATACTTGCATACAGACACTTACATACAGACACTGAGACACTTACATACAGACACTTACATACAGAAACTTACATAGAGACACTGAGATACTTACATACAGACACTTACATACAGACAATTAACATACGGACACTTACATACAGACACTTACATACAGACACTTACATACAGACACTTACATACAGACACTGAGACACTTACATACAGACACTTACATACAGACACTTACATACAGACACTGAGATATTCACATACAGACACTTACATACAAACACTTAACATACAGACACTTACATACAGACACTTATATACAGACACTTACTTAGACATTTACTTACAGACACTGAGACACTTAAATACAAACACTTCCATACAGACACTTACATACAGACACTTACAAACACACACTGACATACAGACACTGAGACTTACATACAGACACTTACATACAGAAACTTACATAAAGACATTTACATAAAGACGCTTACATAGATACTGAGACACTTACATACAGACACTTACATACAGACACTTACATACAGACACTTACAAACACACACTGACATACAGACACTGAGACTTACATACAGACACTTACATACAGACACTTACATACAGACACTTACATACAGACACGAAGACACTTACATACAGACACTTACATACTGACACTTACATACAGACACTTACATACAGATACTTACATACAGACACTTACAGACACTTAAATACAGCCACCTACATACAGAGACTTACATACAGACACTTACATACAGACACTTACATACAGACACATACAGACACTTAGATACAGACACTTACATACAGACACTGAGACACTTACATACAGACACTTACATACAGACACTGAGATATTTACATACAGACACTTACATACAAACACTTAACATACCGACACTTACATACAGACACTTATATACAGACACTTACATAGAGACACTTACATACAGACACTTACTTAGACACTTACTTACAGACACTGAGACACTTAAATACAGACACTTACATACAGACACTTACATACAGACACTTACAAACACACACTGACATACAGACACTGAGACTTACATACAGACACTTACATACAGACACTTACATACAGACACTTACATAAAGACATTTACATACAGATACTGAGACACTTACATACAGACACTTACATACAGACACTTATATACACACACTTACATACAGACACTTACATACAGGCACTTACATACAGACACTTACATAGACACTTACATACAGACACTTACATACTGACACAAACAGACACTGAGACACTTACATACAGACACTTACATACAAACACTTACATACAGACACTTACATACAGAAACTTACATACAGACACTTACATACAGACCCTTACATACAAACACTTAGACACTTACATACAGACACTTACATACAGGCTCTTACATAAAGACACTTACATACAGACACTTAGACACTTACATACAGACACTTACATACAGTCTCTTACGTAAAGACACTTACATACAGACAATTACATACAGACACTTACATACAGACACTAAGACACTTACATACAGACACTTACATACAGACACTTACATACAGACACTCAGACACTTACATAGACACTTACATACAGACGCTTACATACACTTACATACAGACACTGAGACACTTACATACATACACTTACACACAGACACTTACATACAGACACTTACATACAGACACTGAGACACTTACATACAGACACTTCCATACAGACACTGAGACACTTACATACAGACACTTACATACAGACACTTACAAACAGACACTTACATACAGACACTGAGACACTTACATACAGACACTTACATACAGACACTGAGACACTTACATACAGACACTGAGACACTTACATACAGACACTTACATAAAGACACTGAGACACTTACATAGACACTTACATACAGACGCTCACATACAGACACTGAGACACTTACATACAGACACATACAGACGCTGAGACACTTACATACAGACACTTACATACAGACACTTACATACAGACACGAAGACACTTACATACAGACACTTACATACAGACACTTACATACAGACACTTACATACAGACACTTACATACAGACACTTACAAACAGACACTTACACACAGAAACTTACACACAGACACTTACATACAGACACTTACAGACACTTACATACAGCCACCTACATACAGAGACTTACATACAGACACATACAGACACTTACATACACACACTTACATACAGACACTGAGATATTTACATACAGACACTTACATACAAACACTTAACATACCGACACTTACATACAGACACTTACATAGAGACACTTACATACAGACACTTACTTAGACACTTACTTACAGACACTGAGACACTTAAATACAGACACTTACATACAGACACTTACATACAGACACTTACAAACACACACTGACATACAGACATTGAGACTTACATACAGACACTTACATACAGACATTTACATACAGACACTTACATAAAGACATTTACATACAGATACTGAGACACTTACATACAGACACTTACATACAGACACTTTTATACACACACTTACATACAGACACTTACATACAGGCACTTAGATAGACACTTACATACAGACACTTACATACTGACACAAACAGACTCTGAGACACTTACATACAGAAACTTACATACAAACACTTACATGCAGACACTTACATACAGACACTTACATACAGACACTTACATACAGACCCTTACATACAAACACTTAGACACTTACATACAGACACTTACATACAGACTCTTACATAAAGACACTTACATACAGACACTTAGACACTTACATACAGACACTTACATACAGACTCTTACATAAAGACACTTACATACAGACACTTAGACACTTACATACAGACACTTACATACAGACTCTTACATAAAGACACTTACATACAGACAATTACATACAAACACTTACATACAGACACTAAGACACTTACATACAGACACTTACATACATACACTTACATACAGACACTGAGACACTTACATACATATACTTACATACAGACACTTACATACAGACACTGAGACACTTACATACAGACACTTACATACAGACACTGAGACACTTACATACAGACACTTACATACAGACACATACAGACGCTGAGACACTTACATACAGACACTTACATACAGACACTTACATACAGACACGAAGACACTTACATACAGACACTTACATACAGACACTTACATACAGACACTTACACACAGACATTTACATACAGATACTTGCATACAGACACTTACATACAGACACTGAGACACTTACATACAGACACTTACATACAGAAACTTACATAGAGACACTGAGATACTTACATACAGACACTTACATACAGACAATTAACATACGGACACTTACATACAGACACTTACATACAGACACTTACATACAGACACTTACATACAGACACTGAGACACTTACATACAGACACTTACATACAGACACTTACATACAGACACTGAGATATTCACATACAGACACTTACATACAAACACTTAACATACAGACACTTACATACAGACACTTATATACAGACACTTACTTAGACATTTACTTACAGACACTGAGACACTTAAATACAAACACTTCCATACAGACACTTACATACAGACACTTACAAACACACACTGACATACAGACACTGAGACTTACATACAGACACTTACATACAGAAACTTACATAAAGACATTTACAAAAAGACACTTACATAGATACTGAGACACTTACATACAGACACTTACATACAGACACTTACATACAGACACTTACATATAGATACTTACATAGAGACACTTACATACAGAAACTTACATACAGACACTTACATACAGATACTTACATACAGACACTTACAGACACTTACATACAGCCACTTACATACAGACACTTACATACAGACACTTACATACAGACACTTACATACAGACACATACAGACACTTGTATACAGACATTTACATACAGACCCTAAGACACTTACATACAGACACTTACACACAGACACTTACATACAGACGCTGAGACACTTACATACAGACACTTACATACAGACGCTGAGACACTTACATACAGACACTTACATACAGACACTTACATACAGACACTGAGACACTTACATACAGACACTTACATACAGACACTTACATACAGACACTTAGACATTTACTTAGAGACACTGAGACACTTAAATACAAACACTTACATACAGACACTTACATACAGACACTTACAAACACACACTGACATACAGACACTGAGACTTACATACAGACACTTACATACAGACACTTACATACAGACACTTACATAAAGACATTTACATACAGATACTGAGACACTTACATACAGACACTTACATACAGACACTTACATACACACACTTACATACAGACACTTACATACAGGCACTTACATACAGACACTTACATAGACACTTACATACAGACACTTACATACTGACACAAACAGACACTGAGACACTTACATACAGACACTTAAATACAGACACTTACATACAGACACTTACATACAGACACTTACATACTGACACTGTGACACTGACATACAGACACTTACATACAGATACTTACATAGAGACACTTACATACAGAAACTTACATACAGACACTTACATACAGATACTTACATACAGACACTTACAGACACTTACATACAGACACTTACATACAGACACTTACATACAGACATACAGACACTTACATACAGACACTTACACTCAGACCCTAAGACACTTACATACAGACACTTACACACAGACATTTACATACAGATACTTACATACAGACACTTACATACAGACACTTACATACAGACACTGAGACACTTACATACAGACACTTACATACAGAAACTTACATACAGACACTGAGATACTTACATACAGACACTTACATACAGACACTTAACATACAGACACTTACATACAGACACTTACATACAGACACTTACATACAGACACTGAGATATTCACATACAGACACTTACATACAAACACTTAACATACAGACACTTACATACAGACACTTACATACAGACACTTACTTAGACATTTACTTACAGACACTGAGACACTTAAATACAAACACTTACATACAGACACTTACATACAGACACTTACAAACACACACTGACATACAGACACTGAGACTTACATACAGACACTTACATACAGACACTTACATACAGACACCTACATACAGACACTTACATACAGATACTGAGACACTTACATACAGACACTTACATACAGACACTTACATACACACACTTACATACAAACACCTACATACAGGCACTTACATACAGACACTTACATAGACACTTACATACAGACACTTGCATACTGACACAAACAGACACTGAGACACTTACATACAGACACTTACATACAAACACGTACATACAGACACTTACATACAGACACTTACATAGAGACATTTACATACAGACCCTTACATACAGACACTTAGACACTTACATACAGTCACTTACATACAGACTCTTACATAAAGACACTTACATACAGACACTGAGACACTTACATACATATACTTACATACAGACACTTACATACAGACACTGAGACACTTACATACAGACACTTACATACAGACACTGAGACACTTACATACAGACACTTACATACAGACACATACAGACGTTGAGACACTTACATACAGACACTTACATACAGACACTTACATACAGACACGAAGACACTTACATACAGACACTTACATACAGACACTTACATACAGACTCTTACATACAGACACTTACAAACAGACACTTACATACAGAAACTTACACACAGACACTTACATACAGATACTTACATACAGACACTTACAGACACTTACATACAGCCACCTACATACAGAGACTTACATACAGACACTTACATACAGACACATACAGACACTTACATACACACACTTACATACAGACACTGAGACACTTACATACAGACACTTACATACAGACACTTACATACAGACACTGAGATATTTACATACAGACACTTACATACAAACACTTAACATACAGACACTTACATACAGACACTTATATACAGACACTTACATAGAGACACTTACATACAGACACTTACTTAGACACTTACTTACAGACACTGAGACACTTAAATACAGACACTTACATACAGACACTTACATACAGACACTTACATACTGACACAAACAGACACTGAGACACTTACATACAGACACTTACATACAAACACTTACATACAGACACTTACATACAGACACTTACATACAGACACTTACATACAGACCCTTACATACAAACACTTAGACACTTACATACAGACACTTACATACAGACTCTTACATAAAGACACTTACATACAGACACTTAGACACTTACATACAGACACTTACATACAGACTCTTACATAAAGACACTTACATACAGACACTTAGACACTTACATACAGACACTTACATACAGACTCTTACATAAAGACCCTTACATACAGACAATTACATACAAACACTTACATACAGACACTAAGACACTTACATACAGACACTTACATACATATACTTACATACAGACACTGAGACACTTACATACATATACTTACATACAGACACTTACATACAGACACTTACATACAGACACTGAGACACTTACATACAGACACTTCCATACAGACACTGAGACACTTACATACAGACACTTACATACAGACACTTACATACAGACACTGAGACACTTACATACAGACACTTACATACAGACACTGAGACACTTACATACAGACACTTACATAAAGACACTGAGACACTTACATGGACACTTACATACAGACGCTTACATACAGACACTTACATACAGACACTGAGACACTTCCATACAGACTCTTACATACAGACACATACAGACGCTGAGACACTTACATACAGACACTTACATACAGACACTTACATACAGACACGAAGACACTTACATACAGACACTTACATACTGACACTTACATACAGACACTTACATACAGACACTTGCAAACAGACACTTACATACAGAAACTTACACAAGGACACTTACATACAGATACTTACATACAGACACTTACAGACACTTAAATACAGCCACCTACATACAGAGACTTACATACAGACACTTACATACAGACACTTACATACAGACACATACATACACTTAGATACAGACACTTACATACAGACACTGAGACACTTACATAGAGACACTTACATACAGACACTTACATACAAACACTTACATACAGACACTTACATACAGACACTTACATACAGACACTTACATACAGACCCTTACATACAGACACTTAGACACTTACATACAGACACTTACATACAGACTCTTACATAAAGACACTTACATACAGACAATTACATACAAACACTTACATACAGACACTAAGACACTTACATACAGACACTTACATACATACACTTACATACAGACACTGAGACACTTACATACATATACTTACATACAGACACTTACATACAGACACTGAGACACTTACATACAGACACTTACATACAGACACTGAGACACTTACATACAGACACTTACATACAGACACATACAGACGTTGAGACACTTACATACAGACACTTACATACAGACACTTACATACAGACACGAAGACACTTACATACAGACACTTACATACAGACACTTACATACAGACTCTTACATACAGACACTTACAAACAGACACTTACATACAGAAACTTACACACAGACACTTACATACAGATACTTACATACAGACACTTACAGACACTTACATACAGCCACCTACATACAGAGACTTACATACAGACACTTACATACAGACACATACAGACACTTACATACACACACTTACATACAGACACTGAGACACTTACATACAGACACTTACATACAGACACTTACATACAGACACTGAGATATTTACATACAGACACTTACATACAAACACTTAACATACAGACACTTACATACAGACACTTATATACAGACACTTACATAGAGACACTTACATACAGACACTTACTTAGACACTTACTTACAGACACTGAGACACTTAAATACAGACACTTACATACAGACACTTACATACAGACACTTACATACTGACACAAACAGACACTGAGACACTTACATACAGACACTTACATACAAACACTTACATACAGACACTTACATACAGACACTTACATACAGACACTTACATACAGACCCTTACATACAAACACTTAGACACTTACATACAGACACTTACATACAGACTCTTACATAAAGACACTTACATACAGACACTTAGACACTTACATACAGACACTTACATACAGACTCTTACATAAAGACACTTACATACAGACACTTAGACACTTACATACAGACACTTACATACAGACTCTTACATAAAGACCCTTACATACACACAATTACATACAAACACTTACATACAGACACTAAGACACTTACATACAGACACTTACATACATATACTTACATACAGACACTGAGACACTTACATACATATACTTACATACAGACACTTACATACAGACACTTACATACAGACACTGAGACACTTACATACAGACACTTCCATACAGACACTGAGACACTTACATACAGACACTTACATACAGACACTTACATACAGACACTGAGACACTTACATACAGACACTTACATACAGACACTGAGACACTTACATACAGACACTTACATAAAGACACTGAGACACTTACATGGACGCTTACATACAGACGCTTACATACAGACACTTACATACAGACACTGAGACACTTCCATACAGACACTTACATACAGACACATACAGACGCTGAGACACTTACATACAGACACTTACATACAGACACTTACATACAGACACGAAGACACTTACATACAGACACTTACATACTGACACTTACATACAGACACTTACATACAGACACTTGCAAACAGACACTTACATACAGAAACTTACACACGGACACTTACATACAGATACTTACATACAGACACTTACAGACACTTAAATACAGCCACCTACATACAGAGACTTACATACAGACACTTACATACAGACACTTACATACAGACACATACATACACTTAGATACAGACACTTACATACAGACACTGAGACACTTACATACAGACACTTAGATACAGACACTTACATACAGACACTGAGACACTTACATACAGACACTTACATACAAACACTTAACATACCGACACTTACATACAGACACTTATATACAGACACTTACATAGAGACACTTTCATACAGACACTTACTTAGACACTTACTTACAGACACTGAGACACTTAAATACAGACACTTATATACAGACACTTACATAGAGACACTTACATACAGACACTTACTTAGACACTTACTTACAGACACTGAGACACTTAAATACAGACACTTACATACAGACACTTACATACAGACACTTACATACTGACACAAACAGACACTGAGACACTTACATACAGACACTTACATACAAACACTTACATACAGACACTTACATACAGACACTTACATACAGACACTTACATACAGACCCTTACATACAAACACTTAGACACTTACATACAGACACTTACATACAGACTCTTACATAAAGACACTTACATACAGACACTTAGACACTTACATACAGACACTTACATACAGACTCTTACATAAAGACACTTACATACAGACACTTAGACACTTACATACAGACACTTACATACAGACTCTTACATAAAGACCCTTACATACAGACAATTACATACAAACACTTACATACAGACACTAAGACACTTACATACAGACACTTACATACATATACTTACATACAGACACTGAGACACTTACATACATATACTTACATACAGACACTTACATACAGACACTTACATACAGACACTGAGACACTTACATACAGACACTTCCATACAGACACTGAGACACTTACATACAGACACTTACATACAGACACTTACATACAGACACTGAGACACTTACATACAGACACTTACATACAGACACTGAGACACTTACATACAGACACTTACATAAAGACACTGAGACACTTACATGGACACTTACATACAGACGCGTACATACAGACACTTACATACAGACACTGAGACACTTCCATACAGACACTTACATACAGACACATACAGACGCTGAGACACTTACATACAGACACTTACATACAGACACTTACATACAGACACGAAGACACTTACATACAGACACTTACATACTGACACTTACATACAGACACTTACATACAGACACTTGCAAACAGACACTTACATACAGAAACTTACACACGGACACTTACATACAGATACTTACATACAGACACTTACAGACACTTAAATACAGCCACCTACATACAGAGACTTACATACAGACACTTACATACAGACACTTACATACAGACACATACATACACTTAGATACAGACACTTACATACAGACACTGAGACACTAACATAGAGACACTTACATACAGACACTTACATACAAACACTTACATACAGACACTTACATACAGACACTTACATACAGACACTTACATACAGACCCTTACATACAGACACTTAGACACTTACATACAGACACTTACATACAGACTCTTACATAAAGACACTTACATACAGACAATTACATACAAACATTTACATACAGACACTAAGACACTTACATACAGACACTTACATACATACACTTACATACAGACACTGAGACACTTACATACATATACTTACATACAGACACTTACATACAGACACTGAGACACTTACATACAGACACTTACATACAGACACTGAGACACTTACATACAGACACTTACATACAGACACATACAGACGTTGAGACACTTACATACAGACACTTACATACAGACACTTACATACAGACACGAAGACACTTACATACAGACACTTACATACAGACACTTACATACAGACTCTTACATACAGACACTTACAAACAGACACTTACATACAGAAACTTACACACAGACACTTACATACAGATACTTACATACAGACACTTACAGACACTTACATACAGCCACCTACATACAGAGACTTACATACAGACACTTACATACAGACACATACAGACACTTACATACACACACTTACATACAGACACTGAGACACTTACATACAGACACTTACATACAGACACTTACATACAGACACTGAGATATTTACATACAGACACTTACATACAAACACTTAACATACAGACACTTACATACAGACACTTATATACAGACACTTACATAGAGACACTTACATACAGACACTTACTTAGACACTTACTTACAGACACTGAGACACTTAAATACAGACACTTACATACAGACACTTACATACAGACACTTACATACTGACACAAACAGACACTGAGACACTTACATACAGACACTTACATACAAACACTTACATACAGACACTTACATACAGACACTTACATACAGACACTTACATACAGACCCTTACATACAAACACTTAGACACTTACATACAGACACTTACATACAGACTCTTACATAAAGACACTTACATACAGACACTTAGACACTTAAATACAGACACTTACATACAGACTCTTACATAAAGACACTTACATACAGACACTTAGACACTTACATACAGACACTTACATACTGACTCTTACATAAAGACCCTTACATACAGACAATTACATACAAACACTTACATACAGACACTAAGACACTTACATACAGACACTTACATACATATACTTACATACAGACACTGAGACACTTAGATACATATACTTACATACACACACTTACATACAGACACTTACATACAGACACTGAGACACTTACATACAGACACTTCCATACAGACACTGAGACACTTACATACAGACACTTACATACAGACACTTACATACAGACACTGAGACACTTACATACAGACACTTACATACAGACACTGAGACACTTACATACAGACACTTACATAAAGACACTGAGACACTTACATGGACACTTACATACAGACACTTACATACATACACTTACATACAGACACTGAGACACTTACATACATATACTTACATACAGACACTTACATACAGACACTGAGACACTTACATACAGACACTTACATACAGACACTGAGACACTTACATACAGACACTTACATACAGACACATACAGACGCTGAGACACTTACATACAGACACTTACATACAGACACTTACATACAGACACGAAGACACTTACATACAGACACTTACATACAGACACTTACATACAGACACTTACACACAGACATTTACATACAGATACTTGCATACAGACACTTACATACAGACACTGAGACACTTACATACAGACACTTACATACAGAAACTTACATAGAGACACTGAGATACTTACATACAGACACTTACATACAGACAATTAACATACGGACACTTACATACAGACACTTACATACAGACACTTACATACAGACACTTACATACAGACACTGAGACACTTACATACATACACTTACATACAGACACTTACATACAGACACTGAGATATTCACATACAGACACTTACATACAAACACTTAACATACAGACACTTACATACAGACACTTATATACAGACACTTACTTAGACATTTACTTACAGACACTGAGACACTTAAATACAAACACTTCCATACAGACACTTACATACAGACACTTACAAACACACACTGACATACAGACACTGAGACTTACATACAGACACTTACATACAGAAACTTACATAAAGACATTTACAAAAAGACACTTACATAGATACTGAGACACTTACATACAGACACTTACATACAGACACTTACATACAGACACTTACATATAGATACTTACATAGAGACACTTACATACAGAAACTTACATACAGACACTTACATACAGATACTTACATACAGACACTTACAGACACTTACATACAGCCACTTACATACAGACACTTACATACAGACACTTACATACAGACACTTACATACAGACACATACAGACACTTGTATACAGACATTTACATACAGACCCTAAGACACTTACATACAGACACTTACACACAGACACTTACATACAGACGCTGAGACACTTACATACAGACACTTACATACAGACGCTGAGACACTTACATACAGACACTTACATACAGACACTTACATACAGACACTGAGACACTTACATACAGACACTTACATACAGACACTTACATACAGACACTTAGACATTTACTTAGAGACACTGAGACACTTAAATACAAACACTTACATACAGACACTTACATACAGACACTTACAAACACACACTGACATACAGACACTGAGACTTACATACAGACACTTACATACAGACACTTACATACAGACACTTACATAAAGACATTTACATACAGATACTGAGACACTTACATACAGACACTTACATACAGACACTTACATAAAGACATTTACATACAGATACTGAGACACTTACATACAGGCACTTACATACAGACACTTACATAGATACTTACATACAGACACTTACATACTGACACAAACAGACACTGAGACACTTACATACAGACACTTAAATACAGACACTTACATACAGACACTTACATACAGACACTTACATACTGACACTGTGACACTGACATACAGACACTTACATACAGATACTTACATAGAGACACTTACATACAGAAACTTACATACAGACACTTACATACAGATACTTACATACAGACACTTACAGACACTTACATACAGACACTTACATACAGACACTTACATACAGACATACAGACACTTACATACAGACACTTACACTCAGACCCTAAGACACTTACATACAGACACTTACACACAGACATTTACATACAGATACTTACATACAGACACTTACATACAGACACTTACATACAGACACTGAGACACTTACATACAGACACTTACATACAGAAACTTACATACAGACACTGAGATACTTACATACAGACACTTACATACAGACACTTAACATACAGACACTTACATACAGACACTTACATACAGACACTTACATACAGACACTGAGATATTCACATACAGACACTTACATACAAACACTTAACATACAGACACTTACATACAGACACTTACATACAGACACTTACTTAGACATTTACTTACAGACACTGAGACACTTAAATACAAACACTTACATACAGACACTTACATACAGACACTTACAAACACACACTGACATACAGACACTGAGACTTACATACAGACACTTACATACAGACACTTACATACAGACACCTACATACAGACACTTACATACAGATACTGAGACACTTACATACAGACACTTACATACAGACACTTACATACACACACTTACATACAAACACCTACATACAGGCACTTACATACAGACACTTACATAGACACTTACATACAGACACTTGCATACTGACACAAACAGACACTGAGACACTTACATACAGACACTTACATACAAACACGTACATACAGACACTTACATACAGACACTTACATAGAGACATTTACATACAGACCCTTACATACAGACACTTAGACACTTACATACAGTCACTTACATACAGACTCTTACATAAAGACACTTACATACAGACACTGAGACACTTACATACATATACTTACATACAGACACTTACATACAGACACTGAGACACTTACATACAGACACTTACATACAGACACTGAGACACTTACATACAGACACTTACATACAGACACATACAGACGTTGAGACACTTACATACAGACACTTACATACAGACACTTACATACAGACACGAAGACACTTACATACAGACACTTACATACAGACACTTACATACAGACTCTTACATACAGACACTTACAAACAGACACTTACATACAGAAACTTACACACAGACACTTACATACAGATACTTACATACAGACACTTACAGACACTTACATACAGCCACCTACATACAGAGACTTACATACAGACACTTACATACAGACACATACAGACACTTACATACACACACTTACATACAGACACTGAGACACTTACATGCAGACACTTACATACAGACACTTACATACAGACACTGAGATATTTACATACAGACACTTACATACAAACACTTAACATACAGACACTTACATACAGACACTTATATACAGACACTTACATAGAGACACTTACATACAGACACTTACTTAGACACTTACTTACAGACACTGAGACACTTAAATACAGACACTTACATACAGACACTTACATACAGACACTTACATACTGACACAAACAGACACTGAGACACTTACATACAGACACTTACATACAAACACTTACATACAGACACTTACATACAGACACTTACATACAGACACTTACATACAGACCCTTACATACAAACACTTAGACACTTACATACAGACACTTACATACAGACTCTTACATAAAGACACTTACATACAGACACTTAGACACTTACATACAGACACTTACATACAGACTCTTACATAAAGACACTTACATACAGACACTTAGACACTTACATACAGACACTTACATACAGACTCTTACATAAAGACCCTTACATACAGACAATTACATACAAACACTTACATACAGACACTAAGACACTTACATACAGACACTTACATACATATACTTACATACAGACACTGAGACACTTACATACATATACTTACATACAGACACTTACATACAGACACTTACATACAGACACTGAGACACTTACATACAGACACTTCCATACAGACACTGAGACACTTACATACAGACACTTACATACAGACACTTACATACAGACACTGAGACACTTACATACAGACACTTACATACAGACACTGAGACACTTACATACAGACACTTAAATAAAGACACTGAGACACTTACATGGACACTTACATACAGACGCTTACATACAGACACTTACATACAGACACTGAGACACTTCCATACAGACTCTTACATACAGACACATACAGACGCTGAGACACTTACATACAGACACTTACATACAGACACTTACATACAGACACGAAGACACTTACATACAGACACTTACATACTGACACTTACATACAGACACTTACATACAGACACTTGCAAACAGACACTTACATACAGAAACTTACACACGGACACTTACATACAGATACTTACATACAGACACTTACAGACACTTAAATACAGCCACCTACATACAGAGACTTACATACAGACACTTACATACAGACACTTACATACAGACACATACATACACTTAGATACAGACACTTACATACAGACACTGAGACACTTACATAGAGACACTTACATACAGACACTTACATACAAACACTTACATACAGACACTTACATACAGACACTTACATACAGACACTTACATACAGACCCTTACATACAGACACTTAGACACTTACATACAGACACTTACATACAGACTCTTACATAAAGACACTTACATACAGACAATTACATACAAACACTTACATACAGACACTAAGACACTTACATACAGACACTTACATACATACACTTACATACAGACACTGAGACACTTACATACATATACTTACATACAGACACTTACATACAGACACTGAGACACTTACATACAGACACTTACATACAGACACTGAGACACTTACATACAGACACTTACATACAGACACATACAGACGTTGAGACACTTACATACAGACACTTACATACAGACACTTACATACAGACACGAAGACACTTACATACAGACACTTACATACAGACACTTACATACAGACTCTTACATACAGACACTTACAAACAGACACTTACATACAGAAACTTACACACAGACACTTACATACAGATACTTACATACAGACACTTACAGACACTTACATACAGCCACCTACATACAGAGACTTACATACAGACACTTACATACAGACACATACAGACACTTACATACACACACTTACATACAGACACTGAGACACTTACATACAGACACTTACATACAGACACTTACATACAGACACTGAGATATTTACATACAGACACTTACATACAAACACTTAACATACAGACACTTACATACAGACACTTATATACAGACACTTACATAGAGACACTTACATACAGACACTTACTTAGACACTTACTTACAGACACTGAGACACTTAAATACAGACACTTACATACAGACACTTACATACAGACACTTACATACTGACACAAACAGACACTGAGACACTTACATACAGACACTTACATACAAACACTTACATACAGACACTTACATACAGACACTTACATACAGACACTTACATACAGACCCTTACATACAAACACTTAGACACTTACATACAGACACTTACATACAGACTCTTACATAAAGACACTTACATACAGACACTTAGACACTTACATACAGACACTTACATACAGACTCTTACATAAAGACACTTACATACAGACACTTAGACACTTACATACAGACACTTACATACAGACTCTTACATAAAGACCCTTACATACACACAATTACATACAAACACTTACATACAGACACTAAGACACTTACATACAGACACTTACATACATATACTTACATACAGACACTGAGACACTTACATACATATACTTACATACAGACACTTACATACAGACACTTACATACAGACACTGAGACACTTACATACAGACACTTCCATACAGACACTGAGACACTTACATACAGACACTTACATACAGACACTTACATACAGACACTGAGACACTTACATACAGACACTTACATACAGACACTGAGACACTTACATACAGACACTTACATAAAGACACTGAGACACTTACATGGACACTTACATACAGACGCTTACATACAGACACTTACATACAGACACTGAGACACTTCCATACAGACACTTACATACAGACACATACAGACGCTGAGACACTTACATACAGACACTTACATACAGACACTTACATACAGACACGAAGACACTTACATACAGACACTTACATACTGACACTTACATACAGACACTTACATACAGACACTTGCAAACAGACACTTACATACAGAAACTTACACACGGACACTTACATACAGATACTTACATACAGACACTTACAGACACTTAAATACAGCCACCTACATACAGAGACTTACATACAGACACTTACATACAGACACTTACATACAGACACATACATACACTTAGATACAGACACTTACATACAGACACTGAGACACTTACATACAGACACTTAGATACAGACACTTACATACAGACACTGAGACACTTACATACAGACACTTACATACAAACACTTAACATACCGACACTTACATACAGACACTTATATACAGACACTTACATAGAGACACTTTCATACAGACACTTACTTAGACACTTACTTACAGACACTGAGACACTTAAATACAGACACTTATATACAGACACTTACATAGAGACACTTACATACAGACACTTACTTAGACACTTACTTACAGACACTGAGACACTTAAATACAGACACTTACATACAGACACTTACATACAGACACTTACATACTGACACAAACAGACACTGAGACACTTACATACAGACACTTACATACAAACACTTACATACAGACACTTACATACAGACACTTACATACAGACACTTACATACAGACCCTTACATACAAACACTTAGACACTTACATACAGACACTTACATACAGACTCTTACATAAAGACACTTACATACAGACACTTAGACACTTACATACAGACACTTACATACAGACTCTTACATAAAGACACTTACATACAGACACTTAGACACTTACATACAGACACTTACATACAGACTCTTACATAAAGACCCTTACATACAGACAATTACATACAAACACTTACATACAGACACTAAGACACTTACATACAGACACTTACATACATATACTTACATACAGACACTGAGACACTTACATACATATACTTACATACAGACACTTACATACAGACACTTACATACAGACACTGAGACACTTACATACAGACACTTCCATACAGACACTGAGACACTTACATACAGACACTTACATACAGACACTTACATACAGACACTGAGACACTTACATACAGACACTTACATACAGACACTGAGACACTTACATACAGACACTTACATAAAGACACTGAGACACTTACATGGACACTTACATACAGACGCTTACATACAGACACTTACATACAGACACTGAGACACTTCCATACAGACACTTACATACAGACACATACAGACGCTGAGACACTTACATACAGACACTTACATACAGACACTTACATACAGACACGAAGACACTTACATACAGACACTTACATACTGACACTTACATACAGACACTTACATACAGACACTTGCAAACAGACACTTACATACAGAAACTTACACACGGACACTTACATACAGATACTTACATACAGACACTTACAGACACTTAAATACAGCCACCTACATACAGAGACTTACATACAGACACTTACATACAGACACTTACATACAGACACATACATACACTTAGATACAGACACTTACATACAGACACTGAGACACTAACATAGAGACAATTACATACAGACACTTACATACAAACACTTACATACAGACACTTACATACAGACACTTACATACAGACACTTACATACAGACCCTTACATACAGACACTTAGACACTTACATACAGACACTTACATACAGACTCTTACATAAAGACACTTACATACAGACAATTACATACAAACATTTACATACAGACACTAAGACACTTACATACAGACACTTACATACATACACTTACATACAGACACTGAGACACTTACATACATATACTTACATACAGACACTTACATACAGACACTGAGACACTTACATACAGACACTTACATACAGACACTGAGACACTTACATACAGACACTTACATACAGACACATACAGACGTTGAGACACTTACATACAGACACTTACATACAGACACTTACATACAGACACGAAGACACTTACATACAGACACTTACATACAGACACTTACATACAGACTCTTACATACAGACACTTACAAACAGACACTTACATACAGAAACTTACACACAGACACTTACATACAGATACTTACATACAGACACTTACAGACACTTACATACAGCCACCTACATACAGAGACTTACATACAGACACTTACATACAGACACATACAGACACTTACATACACACACTTACATACAGACACTGAGACACTTACATACAGACACTTACATACAGACACTTACATACAGACACTGAGATATTTACATACAGACACTTACATACAAACACTTAACATACAGACACTTACATACAGACACTTATATACAGACACTTACATAGAGACACTTACATACAGACACTTACTTAGACACTTACTTACAGACACTGAGACACTTAAATACAGACACTTACATACAGACACTTACATACAGACACTTACATACTGACACAAACAGACACTGAGACACTTACATACAGACACTTACATACAAACACTTACATACAGACACTTACATACAGACACTTACATACAGACACTTACATACAGACCCTTACATACAAACACTTAGACACTTACATACAGACACTTACATACAGACTCTTACATAAAGACACTTACATACAGACACTTAGACACTTAAATACAGACACTTACATACAGACTCTTACATAAAGACACTTACATACAGACACTTAGACACTTACATACAGACACTTACATACTGACTCTTACATAAAGACCCTTACATACAGACAATTACATACAAACACTTACATACAGACACTAAGACACTTACATACAGACACTTACATACATATACTTACATACAGACACTGAGACACTTAGATACATATACTTACATACACACACTTACATACAGACACTTACATACAGACACTGAGACACTTACATACAGACACTTCCATACAGACACTGAGACACTTACATACAGACACTTACATACAGACACTTACATACAGACACTGAGACACTTACATACAGACACTTACATACAGACACTGAGACACTTACATACAGACACTTACATAAAGACACTGAGACACTTACATGGACACTTACATACAGACGCTTACATACAGACACTTACATACAGACACTGAGACACTTCCATACAGACACTTACATACAGACACATACAGACGCTGAGACACTTACATACAGACACTTACATACAGACACTTACATACAGACACGAAGACACTTACATACAGACACTTACATACTGACACTTACATACAAACAAAGAACAAAGATCCCCCATATAGCCTTAACAGACTGTAGGGGCAAGTGCTGTTAGCGAGCACCTATGAAGGCCGGAACGGTACACGAGGGGGTGGGTGGCCAGCACCACGCCCGACCGCCTTTGTCTCCCTAGTGGCAATGTTTACACACCGCGCCAGGTACTCATTTGAGGCTGAGTCGACCTAGGGGAGGCCCGGGACCGGTTCAGATAATCGTCACTGGTGTTGGCCGTGAGCGGGAATCGAACCCGGGTCGCCAGGTTCATAGCGCAGCGCGCTAACCGCTACACTATCGCTCCCCACTTACATACAGACACTTACATACAGACACTTGCAAACAGACACTTACATACAGAAACTTACACACGGACACTTACATACAGATACTTACATACAGACACTTACAGACACTTAAATACAGCCACCTACATACAGAGACTTACATACAGACACTTACATACAGACACTTACATACAGACACATACATACACTTAGATACAGACACTTACATACAGACACTGAGACACTTACATACAGACACTTACATACAAACACTTAACATACCGACACTTACATACAGACATTTATATACAGACACTTACATAGAGACACTTACATACAGACACTTACTTAGACACTTACTTACAGACACTGAGACACTTAAATACAGACACTTACATACAGACACTTACATACAGACACTTACAAACACACACTGACATACAGACACTGAGACTTACATACAGACACTTACATACAGACACTTACATACAGACACTTACATACAGACACGAAGACACTTACATACAGACACTTACATACTGACACTTACATACAGACACTTACATACAGATACTTACATACAGACACTTACAGACACTTAAATACAGCCACCTACATACAGAGACTTACATACAGACACTTACATACAGACACTTACATACAGACACATACAGACACTTAGATACAGACACTTACATACAGACACTGAGACACTTACATACAGACACTTACATACAGACACTGAGATATTTACATACAGACACTTACATACAAACACTTAACATACCGACACTTACATACAGACACTTATATACAGACACTTACATACAGACACTTCCATACAGACACTGAGACACTTACATACAGACACTTACATACAGACACTTACATACAGACACTTACATACAGACACTGAGACACTTACATACAGACACTTACATACAGACACTGAGACACTTACATACAGACACTTACATACAGACTCTTACATAAAGACACTTACATACAGAAAATTACATACAGACACTTACATACAGACACTAAGACACTTACATACAGACACTTACATACAGACACTTACATACAGACACTCAGACACTTACATAGACACTTACATACAGACGCTTACATACACTTACATACAGACACTGAGACACTTACATACATACACTTACACACATACACTTACATACAGACACTGAGACACTTACATACAGACACTTCCATACAGACACTGAGACACTTACATACAGACACTTACATACAGACACTTACATACAGACACTTACATACAGACACTGAGACACTTACATACAGACACTTACATACAGACACTGAGACACTTACATACAGACACTTACATAAAGACACTGAGACACTTACATAGACACTTACATACAGACGCTCACATACAGACACTGAGACACTTACATACAGACACATACAGACGCTGAGACACTTACATACAGACACTTACATACAGACACTTACATACAGACACGAAGACACTTACATACAGACACTTACATACAGACACTTACATACAGACACTTACATACAGACACTTACTACAGACACTTACAAACAGACACTTACACACAGAAACTTACACACAGACACTTACATACAGACACTTACAGACACTTACATACAGCCACCTACATACAGAGACTTACATACAGACACATACAGACACTTACATACACACACTTACATACATACACTGAGATATTTACATACAGACACTTACATACAAACACTTAACATACCGACACTTACATACAGACACTTATATACAGACACTTACATAGAGACACTTACATACAGACACTTACTTAGACACTTACTTACAGACACTGAGACACTTAAATACAGACACTTACATACAGACACTTACATACAGACACTTACAAACACACACTGACATACAGACACTGAGACTTACATACAGACACTTACATACAGACATTTACATACAGACACTTACATAAAGACATTTACATACAGATACTGAGACACTTACATACAGACACTTACATACAGACACTTTTATACACACACTTACATACAGACACTTACATACAGGCACTTACATAGACACTTACATACAGACACATACTGACACAAACAGACCTTGAGACACTTACATACAGAAACTTACATACAAACACTTACATACAGTCACTTACATACAGACACTTACATTCAGACACTTACATACAGACCCTTACATACAAACACTTAGACACTTACATACAGACACTTACATACAGACTCTTACATAAAGACACTTACATACAGACACTTAGACACTTACATACAGACACTTACATACAGACTCTTACATAAAGACACTTACATACAGACACTTAGACACTTACATACAAACACTTACATACAGACTCTTACATAAAGACACTTACATACAGACAATTACATACAAACACTTACATACAGACACTAAGACACTTACATACAGACACTTACATACATACACTTACATACAGACACTGAGACACTTACATACATATACTTACATACAGACACTTACATACAGACACTGAGACACTTACATACAGACACTTACATACAGACACTGAGACACTTACATACAGACACTTACATACAGACACATACAGACGCTGAGACACTTACATACAGACACTTACATACAGACACTTACATACAGACACGAAGACACTTACATACAGACACTTACATACAGACACTTACATACAGACACTTACACACAGACATTTACATACAGATACTTGCATACAGACACTTACATACAGACACTGAGACACTTACATACAGACACTTACATACAGAAACTTACATAGAGACACTGAGATACTTACATACAGACACTTACATACAGACAATTAACATACGGACACTTACATACAGACACTTACATACAGACACTTACATACAGACACTTACATACAGACACTGAGACACTTACATACAGACACTTACATACAGACACTTACATACAGACACTGAGATATTCACATACAGACACTTACATACAAACACTTAACATACAGACACTTACATACAGACACTTATATACAGACACTTACTTAGACATTTACTTACAGACACTGAGACACTTAAATACAAACACTTCCATACAGACACTTACATACAGACACTTACAAACACACACTGACATACAGACACTGAGACTTACATACAGACACTTACATACAGAAACTTACATAAAGACATTTACATAAAGACGCTTACATAGATACTGAGACACTTACATACAGACACTTACATACAGACACTTACATACAGACACTTACAAACACACACTGACATACAGACACTGAGACTTACATACAGACACTTACATACAGACACTTACATACAGACACTTACATACAGACACGAAGACACTTACATACAGACACTTACATACTGACACTTACATACAGACACTTACATACAGATACTTACATACAGACACTTACAGACACTTAAATACAGCCACCTACATACAGAGACTTACATACAGACACTTACATACAGACACTTACATACAGACACATACAGACACTTAGATACAGACACTTACATACAGACACTGAGACACTTACATACAGACACTTACATACAGACACTGAGATATTTACATACAGACACTTACATACAAACACTTAACATACCGACACTTACATACAGACACTTATATACAGACACTTACATAGAGACACTTACATACAGACACTTACTTAGACACTTACTTACAGACACTGAGACACTTAAATACAGACACTTACATACAGACACTTACATACAGACACTTACAAACACACACTGACATACAGACACTGAGACTTACATACAGACACTTACATACAGACACTTACATACAGACACTTACATAAAGACATTTACATACAGATACTGAGACACTTACATACAGACACTTACATACAGACACTTATATACACACACTTACATACAGACACTTACATACAGGCACTTACATACAGACACTTACATAGACACTTACATACAGACACTTACATACTGACACAAACAGACACTGAGACACTTACATACAGACACTTACATACAAACACTTACATACAGACACTTACATACAGACACTTACATACAGACACTTACATACAGACCCTTACATACAAACACTTAGACACTTACATACAGACACTTACATACAGGCTCTTACATAAAGACACTTACATACAGACACTTAGACACTTACATACAGACACTTACATACAGACTCTTACGTAAAGACACTTACATACAGACAATTACATACAGACACTTACATACAGACACTAAGACACTTACATACAGACACTTACATACAGACACTTACATACAGACACTCAGACACTTACATAGACACTTACATACAGACGCTTACATACACTTACATACAGACACTGAGACACTTACATACATACACTTACACACAGACACTTACATACAGACACTTACATACAGACACTGAGACACTTACATACAGACACTTCCATACAGACAATGAGACACTTACATACAGACACTTACATACAGACACTTACAAACAGACACTTACATACAGACACTGAGACACTTACATACAGACACTTACATACAGACACTGAGACACTTACATACAGACACTGAGACACTTACATACAGACACTTACATAAAGACACTGAGACACTTACATAGACACTTACATACAGACGCTCACATACAGACACTGAGACACTTACATACAGACACATACAGACGCTGAGACACTTACATACAGACACTTACATACAGACACTTACATACAGACACGAAGACACTTACATACAGACACTTACATACAGACACTTACATACAGACACTTACATACAGACACTTACATACAGACACTTACAAACAGACACTTACACACAGAAACTTACACACAGACACTTACATACAGACACTTACAGACACTTACATACAGCCACCTACATACATAGACTTACATACAGACACATACAGACACTTACATACACACACTTACATACAGACACTGAGATATTTACATACAGACACTTACATACAAACACTTAACATACCGACACTTACATACAGACACTTACATAGAGACACTTACATACAGACACTTACTTAGACACTTACTTACAGACACTGAGACACTTAAATACAGACACTTACATACAGACACTTACATACAGACACTTACAAACACACACTGACATACAGACACTGAGACTTACATACAGACACTTACATACAGACATTTACATACAGACACTTACATAAAGACATTTACATACAGATACTGAGACACTTACATACAGACACTTACATACAGACACTTTTATACACACACTTACATACAGACACTTACATACAGGCACTTAGATAGACACTTACATACAGACACTTACATACTGACACAAACAGACTCTGAGACACTTACATACAGAAACTTACATACAAACACTTACATACAGACACTTACATACAGACACTTACATACAGACACTTACATACAGACCCTTACATACAAACACTTAGACACTTACATACAGACACTTACATACAGACTCTTACATAAAGACACTTACATACAGACACTTAGACACTTACATACAGACACTTACATACAGACTCTTACATAAAGACACTTACATACAGACAATTACATACAAACACTTACATACAGACACTAAGACACTTATATACAGACACTTACATACATACACTTACATACAGACACTGAGACACTTACATACATATACTTACATACAGACACTTACATACAGACACTGAGACACTTACATACAGACACTTACATACAGACACTGAGACACTTACATACAGACACTTACATACAGACACATACAGACGCTGAGACACTTACATACAGACACTTACATACAGACACTTACATACAGACACGAAGACACTTACATACAGACACTTACATACAGACACTTACATACAGACACTTACACACAGACATTTACATACAGATACTTGCATACAGACACTTACATACAGACACTGAGACACTTACATACAGACACTTACATACAGAAACTTACATAGAGACACTGAGATACTTACATACAGACACTTACATACAGACAATTAACATACGGACACTTACATACAGACACTTACATACAGACACTTACATACAGACACTTACATACAGACACTGAGACACTTACATACAGACACTTACATACAGACACTTACATACAGACACTGAGATATTCACATACAGACACTTACATACAAACACTTAACATACAGACACTTACATACAGACACTTATATACAGACACTTACTTAGACATTTACTTACAGACACTGAGACACTTAAATACAAACACTTCCATACAGACACTTACATACAGACACTTACAAACACACACTGACATACAGACACTGAGACTTACATACAGACACTTACATACAGAAACTTACATAAAGACATTTACATAAAGACACTTACATAGATACTGAGACACTTACATACAGACACTTACATACAGACACTTACATACAGACACTTACATATAGATACTTACATAGAGACACTTACATACAGAAACTTACATACATACACTTACATACAGATACTTACATACAGACACTTACAGACACTTACATACAGCCACTTACATACAGACACTTACATACAGACACTTACATACAGACACTTACATACAGACACATACAGACACTTGTATACAGACATTTACATACAGACCCTAAGACACTTACATACAGACACTTACACACAGACACTTACATACAGACGCTGAGACACTTACATACAGACACTTACATACAGACGCTGAGACACTTACATACAGACACTTACATACAGACACTTACATACAGACACTGAGACACTTACATACAGACACTTACATACAGACACTTACATACAGACACTTAGACATTTACTTAGAGACACTGAGACACTTAAATACAAACACTTACATACAGACACTTACATACAGACACTTACAAACACACACTGACATACAGACACTGAGACTTACATACAGACACTTACATACAGACACTTACATACAGACACTTACATAAAGACATTTACATACAGATACTGAGACACTTACATACAGACACTTACATACAGACACTTACATACACACACTTACATACAGACACTTACATACAGGCACTTACATACAGACACTTACATAGACACTTACATACAGACACTTACATACTGACACAAACAGACACTGAGACACTTACATACAGACACTTACATACAGACACTTACATACAGACACTTACATACAGACACTTACATACTGACACTGTGACACTGACATACAGACACTTACATACAGATACTTACATAGAGACACTTACATACAGAAACTTACATACAGACACTTACATACAGATACTTACATACAGACACTTACAGACACTTACATACAGACACTTACATACAGACACTTACATACAGACATACAGACACTTACATACAGACACTTACACTCAGACCCTAAGACACTTACATACAGACACTTACACACAGACATTTACATACAGATACTTACATACAGACACTTACATACAGACACTTACATACAGACACTGAGACACTTACATACAGACACTTACATACAGAAACTTACATACAGACACTGAGATACTTACATACAGACACTTACATACAGACACTTAACATACAGACACTTACATGCAGACACTTACATACAGACACTTACATACAGACACTGAGATATTCACATACAGACACTTACATACAAACACTTAACATACAGACACTTACATACAGACACTTACATACAGACACTTACTTAGACATTTACTTACAGACACTGAGACACTTAAATACAAACACTTACATACAGACACTTACATACAGACACTTACAAACACACACTGACATACAGACACTGAGACTTACATACAGACACTTACATACAGACACTTACATACAGACACTTACATACAGACACTTACATACAGATACTGAGACACTTACATACAGACACTTACATACAGACACTTACATACACACACTTACATACAAACACCTACATACAGGCACTTACATACAGACACTTACATAGACACTTACATACAGACACTTGCATACTGACACAAACAGACACTGAGACACTTACATACAGACACTTACATACAAACACGTACATACAGACACTTACATACAGACACTTACATAGAGACACTTACATACAGACCCTTACATACAGACACTTAGACACTTACATACAGTCACTTACATACAGACTCTTACATAAAGACACTTACATACAGACACTTAGACACTTACATACAGACACTTACATACAGACTCTTACATAAAGACACTTACATACAGACAATTACATACAGACACTTACATACAGACACTAAGACACTTACATACAGACACTTACATACAGACACTTACATACAGACACTGAGACACCTACATAGACACTTACATACAGACGCTTACATACACTTACATACAGATACCGAGACACTTACATACATATACTTACATACAGACACTTACATACAGACACTTACATACAGACACTGAGACACTTACATACAGACACTTCCATACAGACACTGAGACACTTACATACAGACACTTACATACAGACACTTACATACAGACACTTACATACAGACACTGAGACACTTACATACAGACACTTACATACAGACACTGAGACACTTACATACAGACACTTACATACAGACACATACAGACGCTGAGACACTTACATACAGACACTTACATACAGACACTTACATACAGACACGAAGACACTTACATACAGACACTTACATACAGACACTTACATACAGACACTTACACACAGACATTTACATACAGATACTTACATACAGACACTTACATACAGACACTGAGACACTTACATACAGACACTTACATACAGAAACTTACATACAGACACTGAGATACTTACATACAGACACTTACATACAGACACTTAACATACAGACACTTACATACAGACACTTACATACAGACACTTACATACAGACACTGAGATATTCACATACAGACACTTACATACAAACACTTAACATACAGACACTTACATACAGACACTTACATACAGACACTTACTTAGACATTTACTTACAGACACTGAGACACTTAAATACAAACACTTACATACAGACACTTACATACAGACACTTACAAACACACACTGACATACAGACACTGAGACTTACATACAGACACTTACATACAGACACTTACATACAGACACTTACATACAGACACTTACATACAGATACTGAGACAATTACATACAGACACTTACATACAGACACTTACATACACACACTTACATACAAACACCTACATACAGGCACTTACATACAGACACTTACATAGACACTTACATACAGACACTTGCATACTGACACAAACAGACACTGAGACACTTACATACAGACACTTACATACAAACACGTACATACAGACACTTACATACAGACACTTACATAGAGACACTTACATACAGACCCTTACATACAGACACTTAGACACTTACATACAGTCACTTACATACAGACTCTTACATAAAGACACTTACATACAGACACTTAGACACTTACATACAGACACTTACATACAGACTCTTACATAAAGACACTTACATACAGACAATTACATACAGACACTTACATACAGACACTAAGACACTTACATACAGACACTTACATACAGACACTTACATACAGACACTGAGACACCTACATAGACACTTACATACAGACGCTTACATACACTTACATACAGATACCGAGACACTTACATACATATACTTACATACAGACACTTACATACAGACACTTACATACAGACACTGAGACACTTACATACAGACACTTCCATACAGACACTGAGACACTTACATACAGACACTTACATACAGACACTTACATACAGACACTTACATACAGACACTGAGACACTTACATACAGACACTTACATACAGACACTGAGACACTTACATACAGACACTGAGACACTTACATACAGACACTTACATAAAGACACTGAGACACTTACATAGACACTTACATACAGACGCTCACATACAGACACTGAGACACTTACATACAGACACATACAGACGCTGAGACACTTACATACAGACACTTACATACAGACACTTACATACAGACACGAAGACACTTACATACAGACACTTACATACAGACACTTACATACAGACACTTACATATAGACACTTACATACAGACACTTACAAACAGACACTTACACACAGAAACTTACACACAGACACTTACATACAGACACTTACAGACACTTACATACAGCCACCTACATACAGAGACTTACATACAGACACATACAGACACTTACATACACACACTTACATACAGACACTGAGATATTTACATACAGACACTTACATACAAACACTTAACATACCGACACTTACATACAGACACTTACATAGAGACACTTACATACAGACACTTACTTAGACACTTACTTACAGACACTGAGACACTTAAATACAGACACTTACATACAGACACTTACATACAGACACTTACAAACACACACTGACATACAGACACTGAGACTTACATACAGACACTTACATACAGACATTTACATACAGACACTTACATAAAGACATTTACATACAGATACTGAGACACTTACATACAGACACTTACATACAGACACTTTTATACACACACTTACATACAGACACTTACATACAGGCACTTAGATAGACACTTACATACAGACACTTACATTCTGACACAAACAGACTCTGAGACACTTACATACAGAAACTTACATACAAACACTTACATACAGACACTTACATACAGACACTTACATACAGACACTTACATACAGACCCTTACATACAAACACTTAGACACTTACATACAGACACTTACATACAGACTCTTACATAAAGACACTTACATACAGACACTTAGACACTTACATACAGACACTTACATACAGACTCTTACATAAAGACACTTACATACAGACACTTAGACACTTACATACAGACACTTACATACAGACTCTTACATAAAGACACTTACATACAGACAATTACATATAAACACTTACATACAGACACTAAGACACTTACATACAGACACTTACATACATACACTTACATACAGACACTGAGACACTTACATACATATACTTACATACAGACACTTACATACAGACACTGAGACACTTACATACAGACACTTACATACAGACACTGAGACACTTACATACAGACACTTACATACAGACACATACAGACGCTGAGACACTTACATACAGACACTTACATACAGACACTTACATACAGACACGAAGACACTTACATACAGACACTTACATACAGACACTTACATACAGACACTTACACACAGACATTTACATACAGATACTTGCATACAGACACTTACATACAGACACTGAGACACTTACATACAGACACTTACATACAGAAACTTACATAGAGACACTGAGATACTTACATACAGACACTTACATACAGACAATTAACATACGGACACTTACATACAGACACTTACATACAGACACTTACATACAGACACTGAGACACTTACATACAGACACTTACATACAGACACTTACATACAGACACTTACATACAGACACTGAGATATTCACATACAGACACTTACATACAAACACTTAACATACAGACACTTACATACAGACACTTATATACAGACACTTACTTAGACATTTACTTACAGACACTGAGACACTTAAATACAAACACTTCCATACAGACACTTACATACAGACACTTACAAACACACACTGACATACAGACACTGAGACTTACATACAGACACTTACATACAGAAACTTACATAAAGACATTTACATAAAGACACTTACATAGATACTGAGACACTTACATACAGACACTTACATACAGACACTTACATACAGACACTTACATATAGATACTTACATAGAGACACTTACATACAGAAACTTACATACAGACACTTACATACAGATACTTACATACAGACACTTACAGACACTTACATACAGCCACTTACATACAGACACTTACACACAGACACTTACATACAGACGCTGAGACACTTACATACAGACACTTACATACAGACGCTGAGACACTTACATACAGACACTTACATACAGACACTTACATACAGACACTGAGACACTTACATACAGACACTTACATACAGACACTTACATACAGACACTTAGACATTTACTTAGAGACACTGAGACACTTAAATACAAACACTTACATACAGACACTTACATACAGACACTTACAAACACACACTGACATACAGACACTGAGACTTACATACAGACACTTACATACAGACACTTACATACAGACACTTACATAAAGACATTTACATACAGATACTGAGACACTTACATACAGACACTTACATACAGACACTTACATACACACACTTACATACAGACACTTACATACAGGCACTTACATACAGACACTTACATAGACACTTACATACAGACACTTACATACTGACACAAACAGACACTGAGACACTTACATACAGACACTTACATACAGACACTTACATACAGACACTTACATACAGACACTTACATACTGACACTGTGACACTGACATACAGACACTTACATACAGATACTTACATAGAGACACTTACATACAGAAACTTACATACAGACACTTACATACAGATACTTACATACAGACACTTACAGACACTTACATACAGACACTTACATACAGACACTTACATACAGACATACAGACACTTACATACAGACACTTACACTCAGACCCTAAGACACTTACATACAGACACTTACACACAGACATTTACATACAGATACTTACATACAGACACTTACATACAGACACTTACATACAGACACTGAGACACTTACATACAGACACTTACATACAGAAACTTACATACAGACACTGAGATACTTACATACAGACACTTACATACAGACACTTAACATACAGACACTTACATACAGACACTTACATACAGACACTTACATACAGACACTGAGATATTCACATACAGACACTTACATACAAACACTTAACATACAGACACTTACATACAGACACTTACATACAGACACTTACTTAGACATTTACTTACAGACACTGAGACACTTAAATACAAACACTTACATACAGACACTTACATACAGACACTTACAAACACACACTGACATACAGACACTGAGACTTACATACAGACACTTACATACAGACACTTACATACAGACACTTACATACAGATACTGAGACACATACAGACACTTACATACAGACACTTACATACACACACTTACATACAAACACCTACATACAGGCACTTACATACAGACACTTACATAGACACTTACATACAGACACTTGCATACTGACACAAACAGACACTGAGACACTTACATACAGACACTTACATACAAACACGTACATACAGACACTTACATACAGACACTTACATAGAGACACTTACATACAGACCCTTACATACAGACACTTAGACACTTACATACAGTCACTTACATACAGACTCTTACATAAAGACACTTACATACAGACACTTAGACACTTACATACAGACACTTACATACAGACTCTTACATAAAGACACTTACATACAGACAATTACATACAGACACTTACATACAGACACTAAGACACTTACATACAGACACTTACATACAGACACTTACATACAGACACTGAGACACCTACATAGACACTTACATACAGACGCTTACATACACTTACATACAGATACCGAGACACTTACATACATATACTTACATACAGACACTTACATACAGACACTTACATACAGACACTGAGACACTTACATACAGACACTTCCATACAGACACTGAGACACTTACATACAGACACTTACATACAGACACTTACATACAGACACTTACATACAGACACTGAGACACTTACATACAGACACTTACATACAGACACTGAGACACTTACATACAGACACTGAGACACTTACATACAGACACTTACATAAAGACACTGAGACACTTACATAGACACTTACATACAGATGCTTACATACAGACACTTACATACAGACACTGAGACACTTACATACAGACACTTACATACAGACACATACAGACGCTGAGACACTTACATACAGACACTTACATACAGACACTTACATACAGACACGAAGACACTTACATACAGACACTTACATACTGACACTTACATACAGACACTTACATACAGACACTTACAAACAGACACTTACATACAGAAACTTACACACAGACACTTACATACAGATACTTACATACAGACACTTACAGACACTTAAATACAGCCACCTACATACAGAGACTTACATACAGACACTTACATACAGACACTTACATACAGACACATACAGACACTTAGATACAGACACTTACATACAGACACTGAGACACTCACATACAGACACTTACATACAGACACTTACATACAGACACTGAGATATTTACATACAGACACTTACATACAAACACTTGACATACAGACACTTACATACAGACACTTATATACAGACACTTACATAGAAACACTTACATACAGACACTTACTTAGACACTTACTTACAGACACTGAGACACTTAAATACAAACACTTACATACAGACACTTACATACAGACACTTACAAACACACACTGACATACAGACACTGAGACTTACATACAGACACTTACATACAGACACTTACATACAGACACTTACATAAAGACATTTACATACAGATACTGAGACACTTACATACAGACACTTACATACAGACACTTACACACACTTACATACAAACACTTACATACAGGCACTTACATACAGACACTTACATAGACACTTACATACTCAAACTGTAAATGTGGATTAACTCTTCAACACACCGGTGGGCTGAAGTAGTGAATTATTTGTCTTTTGTCAACGTGACACTTTTTTTTGCTGATTGGCCGTGTCGGGTGGTGGAGGGTATACGACACATTTATAAATAAACGCGATCTAACCCAAAAACCTTTATTATGAATACAGACACTTACATACTGACACAAACAGACACTGAGACACGTACATACAGACACTTACATAGAGACACTTACATACAGACCCTTACATACAGACACTTAGACACTTACATACAGACACTTACATACAGACTCTTACATAAAGACACTTACATACAGACACTTAGACACTTACATACAGACACTTACATACAGACTCTTACATAAAGACACTTACATACAGACAATTACATACAAACACTTACATACAGACACTAAGACACTTACATACAGACACTTACATACATACACTTACATACAGCCACTGAGACACTTACATACATATACTTACATACAGACACTTACATACAGACACTTACATACAGACACTGAGACACTTACATACAGACACTTCCATACAGACACTGAGACACTTACATACAGACACTTACATACAGACACTTACATACAGACACTTACATACAGACACTGAGCCACTTACATATAGACACTTACATACAGACACTGAGACACTTACATACAGACACTTACATAAAGACACTGAGACACTTACATAGACACTTACATACAGACGCTTACATACAGACACTTACATACAGACACTGAGACACTTACATACAGACACTTACATACAGACACATACAGACGCTGAGACACTTACATACAGACACTTACATACAGACACTTACATACAGACACGAAGACACTTACATACAGACACTTACATACTGACATTTACATACAGACACTTACATACAGACACATACAGACACTTAGATACAGACACTTACATACAGACACTGAGACACTTACATACAGACACTTACATACAGACACTTACATACAGACACTGAGATATTTACATACAGACACTTACATACAAACACTTAACATACCGACACTTACATACAGACACTTATATACAGACACTTACATAGAGATACTTACATACAGACACTTACAAACACACACTGACATACAGACACTGAGACTTACATACAGACACTTACATACAGACACTTCCATACAGACACATACAGACGCTGAGACACTTACATACAGACACTTACATACAGACACTTACATACAGACACGAAGACACTTACATACAGACACTTACATACAAACACTTAACATACAGACACTTACATACAGACACTTACATACAGACACTTACTTAGACATTTACTTACAGACACTGAGACACTTAAATACAAACACTTACATACAGACACTTACATACAGACACTTACAAACACACACTGACATACAGACACTGAGACTTACATACAGACACTTACATACAGACACTTACATACAGACACTTACATACAGACACTTACATACAGATACTGAGACACTTACATACAGACACTTACATACAGACACTTACATACACACACTTACATACAAACACCTACATACAGGCACTTACATACAGACACTTACATAGACACTTACATACAGACACTTGCATACTGACACAAACAGACACTGAGACACTTACATACAGACACTTACATACAAACACGTACATACAGACACTTACATACAGACACTTACATAGAGACACTTACATACAGACCCTTACATACAGACACTTAGACACTTACATACAGACACTTACCTACAGACTCTTACATAAAGACACTTACATACAGACACTTACATACAGACACTAAGACACTTACATACAGACACTTACATACAGACACTTACATACAGACACTGAGACACCTACATAGACACTTACATACAGACGCTTACATACACTTACATACAGATACCGAGACACTTACATACATATACTTACATACAGACACTTACATACAGACACTTACATACAGACACTGAGACACTTACATACAGACACTTCGATACAGACACTGAGACACTTACATACAGACACTTACATACAGACACTTACATACAGACACTTACATACAGACACTGAGACACTTACATACAGACACTTACATACAGACACTGAGACACTTACATACAGACACTGAGACAGTTACATACAGACACTTACATAAAGACACTGAGACACTTACATAGACACTTACATACAGATGCTTACATACAGACACTTACATACAGACACTGAGACACTTACATACAGACACTTACATACAGACAAATACAGACGCTGAGACACTTACATACAGACACTTACATACAGACACTTACATACAGACACGAAGACACTTACATACAGACACTTACATACTGACACTTACATACAGACACTTACATACAGACACTTACAAACAGACACTTACATACAGACACTTACAGACACTTAAATACAGCCACCTACATACAGAGACTTACATACAGACACTTACATACAGACACTTACATACAGACACTTACATACAGATACTGAGACACTTACATACAGACACTTACATACAGACACTTACATACACACACTTACATACAAACACCTACATACAGGCACTTACATACAGACACTTACATAGACACTTACATACAGACACTTGCATACTGACACAAACAGACACTGAGACACTTACATACAGACACTTACATACAAACACGTACATACAGACACTTACATACAGACACTTACATAGAGACACTTACATACAGACCCTTACATACAGACACTTAGACACTTACATACAGACACTTACCTACAGACTCTTACATAAAGACACTTACATACAGACACTTACATACAGACACTAAGACACTTACATACAGACACTTACATACAGACACTTACATACAGACACTGAGACACCTACATAGACACTTACATACAGACGCTTACATACACTTACATACAGATACCGAGACACTTACATACATATACTTACATACAGACACTTACATACAGACACTTACATACAGACACTGAGACACTTACATACAGACACTTCGATACAGACACTGAGACACTTACATACAGACACTTACATACAGACACTTACATACAGACACTTACATACAGACACTGAGACACTTACATACAGACACTTACATACAGACACTGAGACACTTACATACAGACACTGAGACAGTTACATACAGACACTTACATAAAGACACTGAGACACTTACATAGACACTTACATACAGATGCTTACATACAGACACTTACATACAGACACTGAGACACTTACATACAGACACTTACATACAGACAAATACAGACGCTGAGACACTTACATACAGACACTTACATACAGACACTTACATACAGACACGAAGACACTTACATACAGACACTTACATACTGACACTTACATACAGACACTTACATACAGACACTTACAAACAGACACTTACATACAGACACTTACAGACACTTAAATACAGCCACCTACATACAGAGACTTACATACAGACACTTACATACAGACACTTACATACAGACACTTACATACAGATACTGAGACACTTACATACAGACACTTACATACAGACACTTACATACACACACTTACATACAAACACCTACATACAGGCACTTACATACAGACACTTACATAGACACTTACATACAGACACTTGCATACTGACACAAACAGACACTGAGACACTTACATACAGACACTTACATACAAACACGTACATACAGACACTTACATACAGACACTTACATAGAGACACTTACATACAGACCCTTACATACAGACACTTAGACACTTACATACAGTCACTTACATACAGACTCTTACATAAAGACACTTACATACAGACACTTAGACACTTACATACAGACACTTACATACAGACTCTTACATAAAGACACTTACATACAGACAATTACATACAGACACTTACATACAGACACTAAGACACTTACATACAGACACTTACATACAGACACTTACATACAGACACTGAGACACCTACATAGACACTTACATACAGACGCTTACATACACTTACATACAGATACCAAGACACTTACATACATATACTTACATACAGACACTTACATACAGACACTTACATACAGACACTGAGACACTTACATACAGACACTTCCATACAGACACTGAGACACTTACATACAGACACTTACATACAGACACTTACATACAGACACTTACATACAGACACTGAGACACTTACATACAGACACTTACATACAGACACTGAGACACTTACATACAGACACTTACATACAGACACATACAGACGCTGAGACACTTACATACAGACACTTACATACAGACACTTACATACAGACACGAAGACACTTACATACAGACACTTACATACAGACACTTACATACAGACACTTACACACAGACATTTACATACAGACACTTACAAACACACACTGACATACAGACACTCAGACTTACATACAGACACTTACATACAGACACTTACATACAGACACTTACATACAGACACGAAGACACTTACATACAGACACTTACATACTGACACTTACATACAGACACTTACATACAGATACTTACATACAGACACTTACAGAAACTTAAATACAGCCACCTACATACAGAGACTTACATACAGACACTTACATACAGACACTTACATACAGACACATACAGACACTTAGATACAGACACTTACATACAGACACTGAGACACTTACATACAGACACTTACATACAGACACTGAGATATTTACATACAGACACTTACATACAAACACTTAACATACCGACACTTACATACAGACACTTATATACAGACACTTACATAGAGACACTTACATACAGACACTTACTTAGACACTTACTTACAGACACTGAGACACTTAAATACAGACACTTACATACAGACACTTACATACAGACACTTACAAACACACACTGACATACAGACACTGAGACTTACATACAGACACTTACATACAGACACTTACATACAGACACTTACATAAAGACATTTACATACAGATACTGAGACACTTACATACAGACACTTACATACAGACACTTATATACACACACTTACATACAGACACTTACATACAGGCACTTACATACAGACACTTACATAGACACTTACATACAGACACTTACATACTGACACAAACAGACACTGAGACACTTACATACAGACACTTACATACAAACACTTACATACAGACACTTACATACAGACACTTACATACAGACACTTACATACAGACCCTTACATACAAACACTTAGACACTTACATACAGACACTTACATACAGGCTCTTACATAAAGACACTTACATACAGACACTTAGACACTTACATACAGACACTTACATACAGACTCTTACGTAAAGACACTTACATACAGACAATTACATACAGACACTTACATACAGACACTAAGACACTTACATACAGACACTTACATACAGACACTTACATACAGACACTCAGACACTTACATAGACACTTACATACAGACGCTTACATACACTTACATACAGACACTGAGACACTTACATACATACACTTACACACAGACACTTACATACAGACACTTACATACAGACACTGAGACACTTACATACAGACACTTCCATACAGACACTGAGACACTTACATACAGACACTTACATACAGACACTTACATACAGACACTTACATACAGACACTGAGACACTTACATACAGACACTTACATACAGACACTGAGACACTTACATACAGACACTGAGACACTTACATACAGACACTTACATAAAGACACTGAGACACTTACATAGACACTTACATACAGACGCTCACATACAGACACTGAGACACTTACATACAGACACATACAGACGCTGAGACACTTACATACAGACACTTACATACAGACACTTACATACAGACACGAAGACACTTACATACAGACACTTACATACAGACACTTACATACAGACACTTACATACAGACACTTACAAACAGACACTTACACACAGAAACTTACACACAGACACTTACATACAGACACTTACAGACACTTACATACAGCCACCTACATACAGAGACTTACATACAGACACATACAACAACAACAACCACCATTCGCCACTAAGTGGCGGTGACGTCACCACGACGCTTGTGCCAGGCTATGTGCACCCTGAGGCCACGTGAAGTGTCGAACGCCCGCTTGCAGGTGGTCACGGGGCAGACCCAGGTGCCACGGGTCGACTGACTTAGATGACTGTCTGATGCACCACCTGTGCCCCCTACTGTGCCAACCTGCTGTGCTTTAGCCACCCGGCGCTCCGCTCGCTGTTGTGAGCGTCGCTCCTCCGCCCTCCGTTGTTGTTGGAGGGCGACTGCCTCCAACTGCCCAGTAGCATCCTTCACGAGCCTCCTCCACAGAGGCCGATCTTGACACCGCTGGTACCAGTCATCGGCAAGTCCACTCAGCTCCACGTCCTCCTGTACCACATCACTCCATCTCTTCTCTAGCCCGTGCCGCGCCCGCTTAGCCCCCTCAATCCGGCCAAACAAAAGCTGTTTCGGCATGCGGTGGCTGGGCATGCGGGCTACATGACCCAGCCATCGCAGCCTTTCCTGCCGGAGGAGCTCACCGATGGGACCCTGCCCAGATCTTTCAAGGATTTGTGAGCTCCTCACACAATCCAGTCTGGTTAAACCGAGGATGGATCGGAGGCAGGCCAGCCTAAATGTTTCTAACCGGCGAAGATGCTCCATTAGGGGGGTCCACGTTTCGCAAGCGTAGAGAAGGGAGGGAATGACCGTGGCCGAGAAGACCTGAAGCTTAGTGCGGAGCGACAGACCAGGTAGCTTCCACACAGCGTTACGCAACCGATGAAAAGATATTGCCGCTCGACTGATTCGGAGTGAGACCTCTGCTGTTAAACTGGAGCCAGTCATAAGCACACTGCCCAGGTATGGGAAACTCTCCACTCTCTCCACAACTGCCCCATCACCGATTGGGAGTTGTGGGGGTGGAGTGTCCGATGGTACAAAATACCCAGGCAGGTGCTTAGTTTTGGTGGGGCTGATGGTAAGGCCCCACCTCTTAGTGGCACGCTCCAGTCTCAGCAGCAGCGTCTCCAACTCCTCCTCTGACTGAGCAGCTATTACCAAGTCATCAGCATACATAACGTGGTTGAGCAATAGGGAGCCATCCCTTGACCGCACCCGGGCATCGATTAGCCTCCCATTATATCTGTACCATATGGAGATTCCCCCGGTACAGCTATTGAAGGCTTCACGAACTACGTGGTCAAAATAGATGTTAAATAATGTGGGAGCCAGAGGACATCCCTGTCGCACCCCAAGGTGTACAGGGAATGGCTCTGACTCCCGGCCACGTAGTTTTACCCGGGCCCGCTCACCATCATGAAGGTCCTTAATGATCGTGAGCAGAGGGTCAGGTACTCCAAAAGCACGAAGAACGACCCAGAGCCCAGGCCTACTGATGGTATCATAGGCCTTGACCAGGTCAATAAAGCAGAGATGTAGGTCTTGTTGGAATTCCCTACACCTCTGCTGTAGCAGACGGACAGAAAATATGGCATCTGTGCAGGACCGCCCTTTCCTGAAACCGCATTGGGGCTCCGCAAGCCTCTCCTCAGCGTGCCTGGCAAGGCGATGCTGAATAATCCTTGCCAGGACCTTTCCCGGCACACTGAGGAGTGAGATGCCCCTGTAGTTGTTACAGTCTGTGCGGTCCCCCTTCTTAAAAAGGGGGACCACCAGGGCATCCTTCCAATCCTGCGGAACCCGTCCAGTGGTCCAGACTGTTGTTATGATGTCATATAGGGCAGTCTGTGCACAAACGCCACCCTCCCTCAGCATTTCGCTTGGGAGATCATCTCTGCCCGCTGCCTTTCCTGGTCTCAGACTCCGGATCGCCTTCAATACTTCCTCAGCAGATGGCACCTCAGCCAGCCACTCACAGGGGGTGACTTCATCCAATATTTGAGGCACCGCAGCCTCAGCAGGGTCATCCTCACTTTGTGCCACGATGTTTTCCTGGCTGAGGGATTTTCCCTCCCCCAGGATCTCACAGAAATGCTCAGCAAATCTGCGAACCTGTTCCTGGGGGTCGGAAATTGGATCACCGTTTTTTCCCCTAATGATGGTAATAGGTGTGGCGCTGCAGGTTACTTTTTTGATGGAGTTAAATAGAGATTTGTGATCACGGGCCACTGAGGCAGACTCCATCTCCTCAGCAACCCGCGACCACCACCCATCCTTGCAGCGCCTCACGGCTCTCCGAACCTCCGAGCGAAGGCTGCGGTAAGCCTCCTCATTCTCTGACGTGGGATTCTGTAGCCGATGACAGTGGGCCTGTCGCTTTTTCTCAACCATCGTGAACAACTCCTCTGTCATCCAGGGTGTCTGGGGAGGTCTGGACCGCGTACCCAAAGCAGCCATTGCAGCTGCATGAGTCACAGTCCTAAACCTCGCCCATTTACCCTCGACATCAGGAGGAGTCGGGGACAATGCCAATCCCACCCGCAAGCGATGATGAAATTCTCGCTTGCAACTTTCATCAGATAACTGAGACCAGGCCACTTTAGGTTGGAATGGGGTCCTGGGTGTACACCCACCACCGGAGTGGAAGAATAGCAGGCGCATCTTACAGATGACTAGTCGATGGTCAGAGGGCAGATCAGCTCCACGGTAGGTCCTGGTGTCAAGGACATGGGCTCGCATTCGCTGGTCCGTCACTATGTAATCCAGCAGATGTTCTTGCTTGGACCCGGCATGCATCCATGATGTTGTGTGGATGCGCCGATGCCGGAACAGCGTGTTGGTAATTACAAGCCCATGGGCTGCACAAAAATCTAGCAGCCTCCTACCGTTGTTATTGAGCTGATCTGGCCCATGCCCTCCAATCACTCCAGACCAGGTGCCAGTATCATGACCAACTCGGGCATTGAAGTCACCCAACATGATGACTCTATCCCGAGGGGCCACTTTAGCCAGCACCTGTGACAGGAGGTCATAGAAGGCATCTGACTCATCGGCTTTGCCTGCATCCCTCCACGGATGTTCATCTTCGGTGGGGGCATAAGTAACCACGACCACCATTCCTCGCCTCCGGTTGATGGGAAGGCGAGCCCAAAGTAGCCTGGGGCTTACAGCTTCCCACACCTCACCGCCACGCTCCCACGCCCCCTTCATTCTTTTGTTCAAAAGAAGACCCACACCCTGTTGTTTGGCAGTCTGCTGCCAAACAACAGGGTGTGGACACTTACATACACACACTTACATACAGACACTGAGATATTTACATACAGACACTTACATACAAACACTTAACATACCGACACTTACATACAGACACTTACATAGAGACACTTACATACAGACACTTACTTAGACACTTACTTACAGACACTGAGACACTTAAATACAGACACTTACATACAGACACTTACATACAGACACTTACAAACACACACTGACATACAGACACTGAGACTTACATACAGACACTTACATACAGACATTTACATACAGACACTTACATAAAGACATTTACATACAGATACTGAGACACTTACATACAGACACTTACATACAGACACTTTTATACACACACTTACATACAGACACTTACATACAGGCACTTAGATAGACACTTACATACAGACACTTACATACTGACACAAACAGACTCTGAGACACTTACATACAGAAACTTACATACAAACACTTACATACAGACACTTACATACAGACACTTACATACAGACACTTACATACAGACCCTTACATACAAACACTTAGACACTTACATACAGACACTTACATACAGACTCTTACATAAAGACACTTACATACAGACACTTAGACACTTACATACAGACACTTACATACAGACTCTTACATAAAGACACTTACATACAGACACTTAGACACTTACATACAGACACTTACATACAGACTCTTACATAAAGACACTTACATACAGACAATTACATATAAACACTTACATACAGACACTAAGACACTTACATACAGACACTTACATACATACACTTACATACAGACACTGAGACACTTACATACATATACTTACATACAGACACTTACATACAGACACTGAGACACTTACATACAGACACTTACATACAGACACTGAGACACTTACATACAGACACTTACATACAGACACATACAGACGCTGAGACACTTACATACAGACACTTACATACAGACACTTACATACAGACACGAAGACACTTACATACAGACACTTACATACAGACACTTACATACAGACACTTACACACAGACATTTACATACAGATACTTGCATACAGACACTTACATACAGACACTGAGACACTTACATACAGACACTTACATACAGAAACTTACATAGAGACACTGAGATACTTACATACAGACACTTACATACAGACAATTAACATACGGACACTTACATACAGACACTTACATACAGACACTTACATACAGACACTTACATACAGACACTGAGACACTTACATACAGACACTTACATACAGACACTTACATACAGACACTGAGATATTCACATACAGACACTTACATACAAACACTTAACATACAGACACTTACATACAGACACTTATATACAGACACTTACTTAGACATTTACTTACAGACACTGAGACACTTAAATACAAACACTTCCATACAGACACTTACATACAGACACTTACAAACACACACTGACATACAGACACTGAGACTTACATACAGACACTTACATACAGAAACTTACATAAAGACATTTACATAAAGACACTTACATAGATACTGAGACACTTACATACAGACACTTACATACAGACACTTACATACAGACACTTACATATAGATACTTACATAGAGACACTTACATACAGAAACTTACATACAGACACTTACATACAGATACTTACATACAGACACTTACAGACACTTACATACAGCCACTTACATACAGACACTTACATACAGACACTTACATACAGACACTTACATACAGACACATACAGACACTTGTATACAGACATTTACATACAGACCCTAAGACACTTACATACAGACACTTACACACAGACACTTACATACAGACGCTGAGACACTTACATACAGACACTTACATACAGACGCTGAGACACTTACATACAGACACTTACATACAGACACTTACATACAGACACTGAGACACTTACATACAGACACTTACATACAGACACTTACATACAGACACTTAGACATTTACTTAGAGACACTGAGACACTTAAATACAAACACTTACATACAGACACTTACATACAGACACTTACAAACACACACTGACATACAGACACTGAGACTTACATACAGACACTTACATACAGACACTTACATACAGACACTTACATAAAGACATTTACATACAGATACTGAGACACTTACATACAGACACTTGCATACAGACACTTACATACACACACTTACATACAGACATATACATACAGGCACTTACATACAGACACTTACATAGACACTTACATACAGACACTTACATACTGACACAAACAGACACTGAGACACTTACATACAGACACTTACATACAGACACTTACATACAGACACTTACATACTGACACTGTGACACTGACATACAGACACTTACATACAGATACTTACATAGAGACACTTACATACAGAAACTTACATACAGACACTTACATACAGATACTTACATACAGACACTTACAGACACTTACATACAGACACTTACATACAGACACTTACATACAGACATACAGACACTTACATACAGACACTTACACTCAGACCCTAAGACACTTACATACAGACACTTACACACAGACATTTACATACAGATACTTACATACAGACACTTACATACAGACACTTACATACAGACACTGAGACACTTACATACAGACACTTACATACAGAAACTTACATACAGACACTGAGATACTTACATACAGACACTTACATACAGACACTTAACATACAGACACTTACATACAGACACTTACATACAGACACTTACATACAGACACTGAGATATTCACATACAGACACTTACATACAAACACTTAACATACAGACACTTACATACAGACACTTACATACAGACACTTACTTAGACATTTACTTACAGACACTGAGACACTTAAATACAAACACTTACATACAGACACTTACATACAGACACTTACAAACACACACTGACATACAGACACTGAGACTTACATACAGACACTTACATACAGACACTTACATACAGACACTTACATACAGACACTTACATACAGATACTGAGACACATACAGACACTTACATACAGACACTTACATACACACACTTACATACAAACACCTACATACAGGCACTTACATACAGACACTTACATAGACACTTACATACAGACACTTGCATACTGACACAAACAGACACTGAGACACTTACATACAGACACTTACATACAAACACGTACATACAGACACTTACATACAGACACTTACATAGAGACACTTACATACAGACCCTTACATACAGACACTTAGACACTTACATACAGTCACTTACATACAGACTCTTACATAAAGACACTTACATACAGACACTTAGACACTTACATACAGACACTTACATACAGACTCTTACATAAAGACACTTACATACAGACAATTACATACAGACACTTACATACAGACACTAAGACACTTACATACAGACACTTACATACAGACACTTACATACAGACACTGAGACACCTACATAGACACTTACATACAGACGCTTACATACACTTACATACAGATACCGAGAGACTTACATACATATACTTACATACAGACACTTACATACAGACACTTACATACAGACACTGAGACACTTACATACAGACACTTCCATACAGACACTGAGACACTTACATACAGACACTTACATACAGACACTTACATACAGACACTTACATACAGACACTGAGACACTTACATACAGACACTTACATACAGACACTGAGACTCTTACATACAGACACTGAGACACTTACATACAGACACTTACATAAAGACACTGAGACACTTACATAGACACTTACATACAGATGCTTACATACAGACACTTACATACAGACACTGAGACACTTACATACAGACACTTACATACAGACACATACAGACGCTGAGACACTTACATACAGACACTTACATACAGACACTTACATACAGACACGAAGACACTTACATACAGACACTTACATACTGACACTTACATACAGACACTTACATACAGACACTTACAAACAGACACTTACATACAGAAACTTACACACAGACACTTACATACAGATACTTACATACAGACACTTACAGACACTTAAATACAGCCACCTACATACAGAGACTTACATACAGACACTTACATACAGACACTTACATACAGACACATACAGACACTTAGATACAGACACTTACATACAGACACTGAGACACTCACATACAGACACTTACATACAGACACTTACATACAGACACTGAGATATTTACATACAGACACTTACATACAAACACTTGACATACAGACACTTACATACAGACACTTATATACAGACACTTACATAGAAACACTTACATACAGACACTTACTTAGACACTTACTTACAGACACTGAGACACTTAAATACAAACACTTACATACAGACACTTACATACAGACACTTACAAACACACACTGACATACAGACACTGAGACTTACATACAGACACTTACATACAGACACTTACATACAGACACTTACATAAAGACATTTACATACAGATACTGAGACACTTACATACAGACACTTACATACAGACACTTACACACACTTACATACAAACACTTACATACAGGCACTTACATACAGACACTTACATAGACACTTACATACTCAAACTGTAAATGTGGATTAACTCTTCAACACACCGGTGGGCTGAAGTAGTGAATTATTTGTCTTTTGTCAACGTGACACTTTTTTTTGCTGATTGGCCGTGTCGGGTGGTGGAGGGTTACGACACATTTATAAATAAACGCGATCTAACCCAAAAACCTTTATTATGAATACAGACACTTACATACTGACACAAACAGACACTGAGACACGTACATACAGACACTTACATAGAGACACTTACATACAGACCCTTACATACAGACACTTAGACACTTACATACAGACACTTACATACAGACTCTTACATAAAGACACTTACATACAGACACTTAGACACTTACATACAGACACTTACATACAGACTCTTACATAAAGACACTTACATACAGACAATTACATACAAACACTTACATACAGACACTAAGACACTTACATACAGACACTTACATACATACACTTACATACAGACACTGAGACACTTACATACATATACTTACATACAGACACTTACATACAGACACTTACATACAGACACTGAGACACTTACATACAGACACTTCCATACAGACACTGAGACACTTACATACAGACACTTACATACAGACACTTACATACAGACACTTACATACAGACACTGAGCCACTTACATATAGACACTTACATACAGACACTGAGACACTTACATACAGACACTTACATAAAGACACTGAGACACTTACATAGACACTTACATACAGACGCTTACATACAGACACTTACATACAGACACTGAGACACTTACATACAGACACTTACATACAGACACATACAGACGCTGAGACACTTACATACAGACACTTACATACAGACACTTACATACAGACACGAAGACACTTACATACAGACACTTACATACTGACATTTACATACAGACACTTACATACAGACACATACAGACACTTAGATACAGACACTTACATACAGACACTGAGAAACTTACATACAGACACTTACATACAGACACTTACATACAGACACTGAGATATTTACATACAGACACTTACATACAAACACTTAACATACCGACACTTACATACAGACACTTATATACAGACACTTACATAGAGATACTTACATACAGACACTTACAAACACACACTGACATACAGACACTGAGACTTACATACAGACACTTACATACAGACACTTACATACAGACACATACAGACGCTGAGACACTTACATACAGACACTTACATACAGACACTTACATACAGACACGAAGACACTTACATACAGACACTTACATACAAACACTTAACATACAGACACTTACATACAGACACTTACATACAGACACTTACTTAGACATTTACTTACAGACACTGAGACACTTAAATACAAACACTTACATACAGACACTTACATACAGACACTTACAAACACACACTGACATACAGACACTGAGACTTACATACAGACACTTACATACAGACACTTACATACAGACACTTACATACAGACACTTACATACAGATACTGAGACACTTACATACAGACACTTACATACAGACACTTACATACACACACTTACATACAAACACCTACATACAGGCACTTACATACAGACACTTACATAGACACTTACATACAGACACTTGCATACTGACACAAACAGACACTGAGACACTTACATACAGACACTTACATACAAACACGTACATACAGACACTTACATACAGACACTTACATAGAGACACTTACATACAGACCCTTACATACAGACACTTAGACACTTACATACAGACACTTACCTACAGACTCTTACATAAAGACACTTACATACAGACACTTACATACAGACACTAAGACACTTACATACAGACACTTACATAGAGACACTTACATACAGACACTGAGACACCTACATAGACACTTACATACAGACGCTTACATACACTTACATACAGATACCGAGACACTTACATACATATACTTACATACAGACACTTACATACAGACACTTACATACAGACACTGAGACACTTACATACAGACACTTCGATACAGACACTGAGACACTTACATATAGACACTTACATACAGACACTTACATACAGACACTTACATACAGACACTGAGACACTTACATACAGACACTTACATACAGACACTGAGACACTTACATACAGACACTGAGACAGTTACATACAGACACTTACATAAAGACACTGAGACACTTACATAGACACTTACATACAGATGCTTACATACAGACACTTACATACAGACACTGAGACACTTACATACAGACACTTACATACAGACAAATACAGACGCTGAGACACTTACATACAGACACTTACATACAGACACTTACATACAGACACGAAGACACTTACATACAGACACTTACATACTGACACTTACATACAGACACTTACATACAGACACTTACAAACAGACACTTACATACAGAAACTTACACACAGACACTTACATACAGATACTTACATACAGACACTTACAGACACTTAAATACAGCCACCTACATACAGAGACTTACATACAGACACTTACATACAGACACTTACATACAGACACATACAGACACTTAGATACAGACACTTACATACAGACACTGAGACACTCACATACAGACACTTACATACAGACACTTACATACAGACACTGAGCTATTTACATACAGACACTTACATACAAACACTTGACATACAGACACTTACATACAGACACTTATATACAGACACTTACATAGAAACACTTACATACAGACACTTACTTAGACACTTACTTACAGACACTGAGACACTTAAATACAAACACTTACATACAGACACTTACAAACACACACTGACATACAGACACTGAGACTTACATACAGACACTTACATACAGACACTTACATACAGACACTTACATAAAGACATTTACATACAGATACTGAGACACTTACATACAGACACTTACATACAGACACTTACACACACTTACATACAAACACTTACATACAGGCACTTACATACAGACACTTACATAGACACTTACATACAGACACTTACATACTGACACAAACAGACACTGAGACACGTACATACAGACACTCACATAGAGACACTTACATACAGACCCTTACATACAGACACTTAGACACTTACATACAGACACTTACATACAGACTCTTACATAAAGACACTTACATACAGACACTTAGACACTTACATACAGACACTTACATACAGACTCTTACATAAAGACACTTACATACAGACAATTACATACAAACACTTACATACAGACACTAAGACACTTACATACAGACACTTACATACATACACTTACATACAGACACTGAGACACTTACATACATATACTTACATACAGACACTTACATACAGACACTTACATACAGACACTGAGACACTTACATACAGACACTTCCATACAGACACTGAGACACTTACATACAGACACTTACATACAGACACTTACATACAGACACTTACATACAGACACTGCGACACTTACATATAGACACTTACATACAGACACTGAGACACTTACATACAGACACTTACATAAAGACACTGAGACACTTACATAGACACTTACATACAGACGCTTACATACAGACACTTACATACAGACACTGAGACACTTACATACAGACACTTACATTCAGACACATACAGACGCTGAGACACTTACATACAGACACTTACATACAGACACTTACATACAGACACGAAGACACTTACATACAGACACTTACATACTGACACTTACATACAGACGCTTACATACAGACACTTACAAACAGACACTTACATACAGAAACTTACACACAGACACTTACATACAGATACTTACATACAGACACTTACAGACACTTAAATACAGCCACCTACATACAGAGACTTACATACAGACACTTACATACAGACACTTACATACAGACACATACAGACACTTAGATACAGACACTTACATACAGACACTGAGACACTTACATACAGACACTTACATACAGACACTTACATACAGACACTGAGATATTTACATACAGACACTTACATACAAACACTTAACATACCGACACTTACATACAGACACTTATATACAGACACTTACATAGAGACACTTACATACAGACACTTACTTAGACACTTACTTACAGACACTGAGACACTTAAATATAGACACTTACATACAGACACTTACATACAGACACTTACATACTGACACAAACAGACACTGAGACACTTACATACAGACACTTACATACAAACACTTACATACAGACACTTACATACAGACACTTACATACAGACACTTACATACAGACCCTTACATACAAACACTTAGACACTTACATACAGACACTTACATACAGACTCTTACATAAAGACACTTACATACAGACACTTAGACACTTACATACAGACACTTACATACAGACTCTTACATAAAGACACTTACATACAGACACTTAGACACTTACATACAGACATTTACATACAGACTCTTACATAAAGACCCTTACATACAGACAATTACATACAAACACTTACATACAGACACTAAGACACTTACATACAGACACTTACATACATATACTTACATACAGACACTGAGACACTTACATACATATACTTACATACAGACACTTACATACAGACACTTACATACAGACACTGAGACACTTACATACAGACACTTCCATACAGACACTGAGACACTTACATACAGACACTTACATACAGACACTTACATACAGACACTGAGACACTTACATACAGACACTTACATACAGACACTGAGACACTTACATACAGACACTTACATAAAGACACTGAGACACTTACATAGACACTTACATACAGACGCTTACATACAGACACTTACATACAGACACTTACAAACATACACTTACATACAGAAACTTACATACAGACACTTAGATACAGATACTTACATACAGACACTGAGACACTTACATACAGACACTTACATACAGACACTTAAATACAGACACTGAGACACTCACATACAGACACTTACATACAGACACTTACATACAGACACTGAGCTATTTACATACAGACACTTACATACAAACACTTGACATACAGACACTTACATACAGACACTTATATACAGACACTTACATAGAAACACTTACATACAGACACTTACTTAGACACTTACTTACAGACACTGAGCCACTTAAATACAAACACTTACATACAGACACTTACAAACACACACTGACATACAGACACTGAGACTTACATACAGACACTTACATACAGACACTTACATACAGACACTTACATAAAGACATTTACATACAGATACTGAGACACTTACATACAGACACTTACATACAGACACTTACACACACTTACATACAAACACTTACATACAGGCACTTACATACAGACACTTACATAGACACTTACATACAGACACTTACATACTGACACAAACAGACACTGAGACACGTACATACAGACACTTACATAGAGACACTTACATACAGACCCTTACATACAGACACTTAGACACTTACATACAGACACTTACATACAGACTCTTACATAAAGACACTTACATACAGACACTTAGACACTGACATACAGACACTTACATACAGACTTTTACATAAAGACACTTACATACAGACAATTACATACAAACACTTACATACAGACACTAAGACACTTACATACAGACACTTACATACATACACTTACATACAGACACTGAGACACTTACATACATATACTTACATACAGACACTTACATACAGACACTTACATACAGACACTGAGACACTTACATACAGACACTTCCATACAGACACTGAGACACTTACATACAGACACTTACATACAGACACTTACATACAGACACTTACATACAGACACTGAGACACTTACATATAGACACTTACATACAGACACTGAGACACTTACATACAGACACTTACATAAAGACACTGAGACACTTACATAGACACTTACATACAGACGCTTACATACAGACACTTACATACAGACACTGAGACACTTACATACAGACACTTACATTCAGACACATACAGACGCTGAGACACTTACATACAGACACTTACATACAGACACTTACATACAGACACGAAGACACTTACATACAGACACTTACATACTGACACTTACATACAGACACTTACATACAGACACTTACAAACAGACACTTACATACAGAAACTTACACACAGACACTTACATACAGATACTTACATACAGACACTTACAGACACTTAAATACAGCCACCTACATACAGAGACTTACATACAGACACTTACATACAGACACTTACATACAGACACATACAGACACTTAGATACAGACACTTACATACAGACACTGAGACACTTACATACAGACACTTACATACAGACACTTACATACAGACACTGAGATATTTACATACAGACACTTACATACAAACACTTAACATACCGACACTTACATACAGACACTTATATACAGACACTTACATAGAGACACTTACATACAGACACTTACTTAGACACTTACTTACAGACACTGAGACACTTAAATACAGACACTTACATACAGACACTTACATACAGACACTTACATACTGACACAAACAGACACTGAGACACTTACATACAGACACTTACATACAAACACTTACATACAGACACTTACATACAGACACTTACATACAGACACTTACATACAGACCCTTACATACAAACACTTAGACACTTACATACAGACACTTACATACAGACTCTTACATAAAGACACTTACATACAGACACTTAGACACTTACATACAGACACTTACATACAGACTCTTACATAAAGACACTTACATACAGACACTTAGACACTTACATACAGACACTTACATACAGACTCTTACATAAAGACCCTTACATACAGACAATTACATACAAACACTTACATACAGACACTAAGACACTTACATACAGACACTTACATACATATACTTACATACAGACACTGAGACACTTACATACATATACTTACATACAGACACTTACATACAGACACTTACATACAGACACTGAGACACTTACATACAGACACTTCCATACAGACACTGAGACACTTACATACAGACACTTACATACAGACACTTACATACAGACACTGAGACACTTACATACAGACACTTACATACAGACACTGAGACACTTACATACAGACACTTACATAAAGACACTGAGACACTTACATAGACACTTCCATACAGACGCTTACATACAGACACTTACATACAGACACTTACAAACATACACTTACATACAGAAACTTACATACAGACACTTAGATACAGATACTTACATACAGACACTGAGACACTTACATACAGACACTTACATACAGACACATACAGACGCTGAGACACTTACATACAGACACTTACATATAGACACTTACATACAGACACGAAGACACTTACATACAGACACTTACATACTGACATTTACATACAGACACTTACATACAGACACTTGCAAACAGACACTTACATACAGAAACTTACACACGGACACTTACATACAGATACTTACATACAGACACTTACAGACACTTAAATACAGCCACCTACATACAGAGACTTACATACAGACACTTACATACAGACACTTACATACAGACACATATATACACTTAGATACAGACACTTACATACAGACACTGAGACACTTACATACAGACACTTAGATACAGACACTTACATACAGACACTGAGACACTTACATACAGACACTTACATACAGCCACTTACATACAGACACTTACATACAGACACGAAGACACTTACATACAGACACTTACATACTGACACTTACATACAGACACTTACATACAGATACTTACATACAGACACTTACAGACAATTAAATACAGCCACCTACATACAGAGACTTACATACAGACACTTACATACAGACACTTACATACAGACACATACAGACACTTAGATACAGACACTTACATACAGACACTGAGACATTTACATACAGACACTTACATACAGACACTGAGATATTTACATACAGACACTTACATACAAACACTTAACATACCGACACTTACATACAGACACTTATATACAGACACTTACATAGAGACACTTACATACAGACACTTACTTAGACACTTACTTACAGACACTGAGACACTTAAATACAGACACTTACATACAGACACTTACATACAGACACTTACAAACACACACTGACATACAGACACTGAGACTTACATACAGACACTTACATACAGACACTTACATACAGACACTTACATAAAGACATTTACATACAGATACTGAGACACTTACATACAGACACTTACATACAGACACTTATATACACACACTTACATACAGACACTTACATACAGGCACTTACATACAGACACTTACATAGACACTTACATACAGACACTTACATACTGACACAAACAGATACTGAGACACTTACATACAGACACTTACATACAAACACTTACATACAGACACTTACATACAGACACTTACATACAGACACTTACATACAGACGCTTACATACAAACACTTAGACACTTACATACAGACACTTACATACAGGCTCTTACATAAAGATACTTACATACAGACACTTAGACACTTACATACAGACACTTACATACAGACTCTTACATAAAGACACTTACATACAGACAATTACATACAGACACTTACATACAGACACTTACATACAGACACTTACATACAGACACTTACATACAGACACTCAGACACTTACATAGACACTTACATACAGACGCTTACATACACTTACATACAGACACTGAGACACTTACATACATACACTTACACACAGACACTTACATACAGACACTTACATACAGACACTGAGACACTTACATACAGACACTTCCATACAGACACTGAGACACTTACATACAGACACTTACATACAAACACTTACATACAGACACTTACGTACAGACACTGAGACACTTACATACAGACACTTACATACAGACACTGAGACACTTACATACAGACACTGAGACACTTACATACAGACACTTACATAAAGACACTGAGACACTTACATAGACACTTACATACAGACGCTCACATACAGACACTGAGACACTTACATACAGACACTTACATACAGACACTGAGATATTTACATACAGACACTTACATACAAACACTTAACATACCGACACTTACATACAGACACTTATATACAGACACTTACATAGAGACACTTACATACAGACACTTACTTAGACACTTACTTACAGACACTGAGACACTTAAATACAGACACTTACATACAGACACTTACATACAGACACTTACAAACACACACTGACATACAGACACTGAGACTTACATACAGACACTTACATACAGACACTTACATACAGACACTTACATAAAGACATTTACATACAGATACTGAGACACTTACATACAGACACTTACATACAGACACTTATATACACACACTTACATACAGACACTTACATACAGGCACTTACATACAGACACTTACATAGACACTTACATACAGACACTTACATACTGACACAAACAGACACTGAGACACTTACATACAGACACTTACATACAAACACTTACATACAGACACTTACATACAGACACTTACATACAGACACTTACATACAGACCCTTACATACAAACACTTAGACACTTACATACAGACACTTACATACAGGCTCTTACATAAAGACACTTACATACAGACACTTAGCACTTACATACAGACACTTACATACAGACTCTTACATAAAGACACTTACATACAGACAATTACATACAGACACTTACATACAGACACTAAGACACTTACATACAGACACTTACATACAGACACTTACATACAGACACTCAGACACTTACATAGACACTTACATACAGACGCTTACATACACTTACATACAGACACTGAGACACTTACATACATACACTTACACACAGACACTTACATACAGACACTTACATACAGACACTGAGACACTTACATACAGACACTTCCATACAGACATTGAGACACTTACATACAGACACTTACATACAGACACTTACATACAGACACTTACATACAGACACTGAGACACTTACATACAGACACTTACATACAGACACTGAGACACTTACATACAGACACTGAGACACTTACATACAGACACTTACATAAAGACACTGAGACACTTACATAGACACTTACATACAGACGCTCACATACAGACACTGAGACACTTACATACAGACACTTACATACAGACACATACAGACGCTGAGACACTTACATACAGACACTTACATACAGACACTTACATACAGACACGAAGACACTTACATACAGACACTTACATACAGACACTTACATACAGACACTTACATACAGACACTTACATACAGACACTTACATACAGACACTTACAGACACTTACATACAGGGACCTACATACAGAGACTTACATACAGACACATACAGACACTTACATACACACACTTACATACAGACACTGAGATATTTACATACAGACACTTACATACAAACACTTAACATACCGACACTTACATACAGACACTTATATACAGACACTTACATAGAGACACTTACATACAGACACTTACTTAGACACTTACTTACAGACACTGAGACACTTAAATACAGACACTTACATACAGACACTTACATACAGACACTTACAAACACACACTGACATACAGACACTGAGACTTACATACAGACACTTACATACAGACATTTACATACAGACACTTACATAAAGACATTTATATACAGATACTGAGACACTTACATACAGACACTTACATACAGACACTTTTATACACACACTTACATACAGACACTTACATACAGGCACTTACATAGACACTTACATACAGACACTTACATACTGACACAAACAGACACTGAGACACTTACATACAAAAACTTATATACAAACACTTACATACAGACACTTACATACAGACACTTACATACAGACACTTACATACAGACCCTTACATACAAACACTTAGACACTTACATACAGACACTTACATACAGACTCTTACATAAAGACACTTACATACAGACACTTAGACACTTACATACAGACACTTACATACAGACTCTTACATAAAGACACTTACATACAGACACTTAGACACTTACATACAGACACTTACATACAGACTCTTACATAAAGACACTTACATACAGACAATTACATACAAACACTTACATACAGACACTAAGACACTTACATACATATACTTACATACAGACACTTACATACAGACACTGAGACACTTACATACAGACACTTACATACAGACACTGAGACACTTACATACAGACACTTACATACAGACACATACAGACGCTGAGACACTTACATACAGACACTTACATACAGACACTTACATACAGACACGAAGACACTTACATACAGACACTTACATACAGACACTTACATACAGACTCTTACATACAGACACTTACAAACAGACACTTACATACAGAAACTTACACACAGACACTTACATACAGATACTTACATACAGACACTTACAGACACTTACATACAGCCACCTACATACAGAGACTTACATACAGACACTTACATACAGACACATACAGACACTTACATACACACACTTACATACAGACACTGAGACACTTACATACAGAAACTTACATACAGACACTTACATACAGACACTGAGATATTTACATACAGACACTTACATACAAACACTTAACATACAGCCACTTACATACAGACACTTATATACAGACACTTACATAGAGACACTTACATACAGACACTTACTTAGACACTTACTTACAGACACTGAGACACTTAAATACAGACACTTACATACAGACACTTACATACAGACACTTACATACTGACACAAACAGACACTGAGACACTTACATACAGACACTTACATACAACAACAACAACAACAACAACCGCCATTCGCCACTAAGTGGCGGTGACGTCACCACGACGCTTGTGCCAGGCTATGTGCACCCTGAGGCCACGTGAAGTGTCGAACGCCCGCTGGCAGGAGGTCACGGGGCAGACCCAGGTGCCACGGGTCGACTGACTGAGATGACTGGCTGATGCACCACCTGTGCCCCCTACTGTGCCAACCTGCTGTGCTTTAGCCACCCGGCGCTCCGCTCGCTGTTGTGAGCGTCGCTCCTCCGCCCTCCGTTGTTGTTGGAGGGCGACTGCCTCCAACTGCCCAGTAGCATCCTTCACGAGCCTCCTCCACAGAGGCCGATCTTGACACCGCTGGTACCAGTCATCGGCAAGTCCACTCAGCTCCACGTCCTCCTGTACCACATCACTCCATCTCTTCTCTAGCCCGTGCCGCGCCCGCTTAGCCCCCTCAATCCGGCCAAACAAAAGCTGTTTCGGCATGCGGTGGCTGGGCATGCGGGCTACATGACCCAGCCATCGCAGCCTTGCCTGCCGGAGGAGCTCACCGATGGGACCCTGCCCAGATCTTTCAAGGATTTGTGAGCTCCTCACACAATCCAGTCTGGTTAAACCCAGGATGGATCGTAGGCAGGCCAGCCTAAATGTTTCTAACCGGCGAAGATGTTCCATTAGGGGGGTCCACGTTTCGCAAGCATAGAGAAGGGAGGGAATGACCGTGGCCGAGAAGACCTGAAGCTTAGTGCGGAGCGACAGACCAGGTAGCTTCCACACAGCGTTACGCAACCGATGAAAAGATATTGCCGCTCGACTGATTCGGAGTGAGACCTCTGCTGTTAAACTGGAGCCAGTCATAAGCACACTGCCCAGGTATGGGAAACTCTCCACTCTCTCCACAACTGCCCCATCACCGATTGGGAGTTGTGCGGGTGGAGTGTCCGATGGTACAAAATACCCAGGCAGGTGCTTAGTTTTGGTGGGGCTGATGGTAAGGCCCCACCTCTTAGTGGCATGCTCCAGTCTCAGCAGCAGCGTCTCCAACTCCTCCTCTGACTGAGCAGCTATTACCAAGTCATCAGCATACATAACGTGGTTGAGCAATAGGGAGCCATCCCTTGACCGCACCCGGGCATCGATTAGCCTCCCATTATATCTGTACCATATGGAGATTCCCCCGGTACAGCTATTGAAGGCTTCACGAACTACGTGGTCAAAATAGATGTTAAATAATGTGGGAGCCAAAGGACATCCCTGTCGCACCCCAAGGTGTACAGGGAATGGCTCTGACTCCCGGCCACGTAGTTTTACCCGGGCCCGCTCACCATCATGAAGGTCCTTAATGATCGTGAGCAGAGGGTCAGGTACTCCAAAAGCACGAAGAACGACCCAGAGCCCAGGCCTACTGATGGTATCATAGGCCTTGACCAGGTCAATAAAGCAGAGATGTAGGTCTTGTTGGAATTCCCTACACCTCTGCTGTAGCAGACGGACAGAAAATATGGCATCTGTGCAGGACCGCCCTTTCCTGAAACCGCATTGGGGCTCCGCAAGCCTCTCCTCAGCGTGCCTGGCAAGGCGATGCTGAATAATCCTTGCCAGGACCTTTCCCGGCACACTGAGGAGTGAGATGCCCCTGTAGTTGTTACAGTCTGTGCGGTCCCCCTTCTTAAAAAGGGGGACCACCAGGGCATCCTTCCAATCCTGCGGAACCCGTCCAGTGGTCCAGACTGTTGTTATGATGTCATATAGGGCAGTCTGTGCACAAACGCCACCCTCCCTCAGCATTTCGCTTGGGAGATCATCTCTGCCCGCTGCCTTTCCTGGTCTCAGACTCCGGATCGCCTTCAATACTTCCTCAGCAGATGGCACCTCAGCCAGCCACTCACAGGGGGTGACTTCATCCAATATTTGAGGCACCGCAGCCTCAGCAGGGTCATCCTCACTTTGTGCCGCGATGTTTTCCTGGCTGAGGGATTTTCCCTCCCCCAGGACCTCACAGAAATGCTCAGCAAATCTGCGAACCTGTTCCTGGGGGTCGGAAATTGGATCACCGTTTTTTCCCCTAATGATGGTAATAGGTGTGGCGCTGCAGGTTACTTTTTTGATGGAGTTAAATAGAGATTTGTGATCACGGGCCACTGAGGCAGACTCCATCTCCTCAGCAACCCGCGACCACCACCCATCCTTGCAGCGCCTCACGGCTCTCCGAACCTCCGAGCGAAGGCTGCGGTAAGCCTCCTCATTCTCTGACGTGGGATTCTGTAGCCGATGACAGTGGGCCTGTCGCTTTTTCTCAACCATCCTGAACAACTCCTCTGTCATCCAGGGTGTCTGGGGAGGTCTGGACCGCGTACCCAAAGCAGCCATTGCAGCTGCATGAGTCACAGTCCTAAACCTCGCCCATTTACCCTCGACATCAGGAGGAGTCGGGGACGATGCCAATCCCAGCCGCAAGCGATGATGAAATTCTCGCTTGCAACTTTCATCAGATAACTGAGACCAGGCCACTTTAGGTTGGAATGGGGTCCTGGGTGTACACCCACCACCGGAGTGGAAGAATGGCAGGCGCATCTTACAGATGACTAGTCGATGGTCAGAGGGCAGATCAGCTCCACGGTAGGTCCTGGTGTCAAGGACATGGGCTCGCATTCGCTGGTCCGTCACTATGTAGTCCAGCAGATGTTCTTGCTTGGACCCGGCATGCATCCATGATGTTGTGTGGATGCGCCGATGCCGGAACAGCGTGTTGGTAATTACAAGCCCATGGGCTGCACAAAAATCTAGCAGCCTCCTACCGTTGTTATTGAGCTGATCTGGCCCATGCCCTCCAATCACTCCAGACCAGGTGCCAGTATCATGACCAACTCGGGCATTGAAGTCACCCAACATGATGACTCTATCCCGAGGGGCCACTTTAGCCAGCACCTGTGACAGGAGGTCATAGAAGGCATCTGACTCATCGGCTTTGCCTGCATCCCTCCACGGATGTTCATCTTCGGTGGGGGCATAAGTAACCACGACCACCATTCCTCGCCTCCGGTTGATGGGAAGGCGAGCCCAAAGTAGCCTGGGGCTTACAGCTTCCCACACCTCACCGCCACGCTCCCACGCCCCCTTCATTCTTTTGTTCAAAAGAAGACCCACACCCTGTTGTTTGGCAGTCTGCTGCCCCGAGTAGAGGACTGTCCACCCCTCATGGTGGCAGGAGCCAGAGCCGGTCCACCGGACCTCCTGAATGCCGCATAGATCCAGGCGGTACCGGTCCAGCTCCCGACAGAGGAGTGGCAGCCTCTCCTCTGCAGTGAGCGTTCGAACATTCCACGTGGCCAACCGTAGTGGCTTTTCGTTGTTTCTGGAGTAGCCCCGAGGGTAGGTATTCAATCTCCTGGCTCCGCCAATTGGGGTTTGGCCAGGAGACGTCATAGACGCCTGGCCCCCCGGGGCCTCCGGCACAAGCTTAGTTGTTACATATTTCAGTTTAATTCGTAGTTTCGTGGTAATTAATTGAAGGTGGAGGGGTTACCAGCCCCTCGCACCCGTCCAGAGCCCCCGTTTAGCCCCTGTGGTGGACACATATGCCATGAGGGGAGGAGCCAATCAAAATTGGATCTCCCCCCACAGCGCTGTCCACGACAGAGTTGCCCGTCCGGCACCGCGAGGAGGTAGGGGGTTGTTTTGCCGGACCAACAAACACTTACATACAGACACTTACATACAGACACTTACATACAGACACTTACATACAGACCCTTACATACAAACACTTAGACACTTACATACAGACACTTACATACAGACTCTTACATAAAGACACTTACATACAGACACTTAGACACTTACATACAGACACTTACATACAGACTCTTACATAAAGACACTTACATACAGACACTTAGACACTTACATACAGACACTTACATACAGACTCTTACATAAAGACCCTTACATACAGACAATTACATACAAACACTTACATACAGACACTAAGACACTTACATACAGACACTTACATACATACACTTACATACAGACACTGAGACACTTACATACAGACACTTACATACAGACACTTACATACAGACACTGAGACACTTACATACAGACATTTCCATACAGACACTGAGACACTTACATACAGACACTTACATACAGACACTTACATACAGACACTGAGACACTTACATACAGACACTTACATACAGACACTGAGACACTTACATACAGACACTTACATAAAGACACTGAGACACTTACATAGACACTTACATACAGACGCTTACATACAGACACTTACATACAGACACTGAGACACTTACATACAGACACTTACATACAGACACATACAGACGCTGAGACACTTACATACAGACACTTGCATACAGACACTTACATACAGACACGAAGACACTTACATACAGACACTTACATACTGACACTTACATACAGACACTTACATACAGACACTTGCAAACAGACACTTACATACAGAAACTTACACACGGACACTTACATACAGATACTTACATACAGACACTTACAGACACTTAAATACAGCCACCTACATACAGAGACTTACATACAGACACTTACATACAGACACTTACATACGGACACATACATACACTTAGATACAGACACTAACATACAGACACTGAGACACTTACATACAGACACTTAGATACAGACACTTACATACAGACACTGAGACACTTACATACAGACACTTACATACAAACACTTAACATACCGACACTTACATACAGACACTTATATACAGACACTTACATAGAGACACTTACATACAGACACTTACTTAGACACTTACTTACAGACACTGAGACACTTAAATACAGACACTTACATACAGACACTTACATACAGACACTTACAAACACACACTGACATACAGACACTGAGACTTACATACAGACACTTACATACAGACAATTACATACAGACACTTACATACAGACACGAAGACACTTACATACAGACACTTACATACTGACACTTACATACAGACACTTACATACAGATACTTACATACAGACACTTACAGACACTTAAATACAGCCACCTACATACAGAGACTTACATACAGACACTTACATACAGACACTTACATACAGACACATACAGACACTTAGATACAGACACTTACATACAGACACTGAGACACTTACATACAGACACTTACATACAGACACTGAGATATTTCCATACAGACACTTACATACAAACACTTAACATACCGACACTTACTTACAGACACTTATATACAGACACTTACATAGAGACACTTACATACAGACACTTACTTAGACACTTACTTACAGACACTGAGACACTTAAATACAGACACTTACATACAGACACTTACATACAGACACTTACAAACACACACTGACATACAGACACTGAGACTTACATACAGACACTTACATACAGACACTTACATACAGACACTTACATAAAGACATTTACATACAGATACTGAGACACTTACATACAGACACTTACATACAGACACTTATATACACACACTTACATACAGACACTTACATACAGGCACTTACATACAGACACTTACATTGACGCTTACATACAGACACTTACATACTGACACAAACAGACACTGAGACACTTACATACAGACACTTACATACAAACACTTACATACAGACACTTACATACAGACACTTACATACAGATACTTACATACAGACCCTTACATACAAACACTTAGACACTTACATACAGACACTTACATACAGGCTCTTACATAAAGACACTTACATACAGACACTTAGACACTTACATACAGACACTTACATACAGACTCTTACATAAAGACACTTACATACAGACACTTAGACACTTACATACAGACACTTACATACAGACTCTTACATAAAGACACTTACATACAGACACTTAGACACTTACATACATACACTTACATACAGACTCTTACATAAAGACCCTTACATACAGACAATTACATACAAACACTTACATACAGACACTAAGACACTTACATACAGACACTTACATACATACACTTACATACAGACACTGAGACACTTACATACATATACTTACATACAGACACTTACATACAGACACTTACATACAGACACTGAGACACTTACATACAGACACTTCCATACAGACACTGAGACACTTACATACAGACACTTACATACAGACACTTACATACAGACACTGAGACACTTACATACAGACACTTACATACAGACACTGAGACACTTACATACAGACACTTACATAAAGACACTGAGACACTTACATAGACACTTACATACAGACGCTTACATACAGACACTTACATACAGACACTGAGACACTTACATACAGACACTTACATACAGACACATACAGACGCTGAGACACTTACATACAGACACTTGCATACAGACACTTACATACAGACACGAAGACACTTACATACAGACACTTACATACTGACACTTACATACAGACACTTACATACAGACACTTGCAAACAGACACTTACATACAGAAACTTACACACGGACACTTACATACAGATACTTACATACAGACACTTACAGACACTTAAATACAGCCACCTACATACAGAGACTTACATACAGACACTTACATACAGACACTTACATACAGACACATACATACACTTAGATACAGACACTTACATACAGACACTGAGACACTTACATACAGACACTTAGATACAGACACTTACATACAGACACTGAGACACTTACATACAGACACTTACATACAAACACTTAACATACCGACACTTACATACAGACACTTATATACAGACACTTACATAGAGACACTTACATACAGACACTTACTTAGACACTTACTTACAGACACTGAGACACTTAAATACAGACACTTACATACAGACACTTACATACAGACACTTACAAACACACACTGACATACAGACACTGAGACTTACATACAGACACTTACATACAGACACTTACATACAGACACTTACATACAGACACGAAGACACTTACATACAGACACTTACATACTGACACTTACATACAGACACTTACATACAGATACTTACATACAGACACTTACAGACACTTAAATACAGCCACCAACATACAGAGACTTACATACAGACACTTACATACAGACACTTACATACAGACACATACAGACACTTAGATACAGACACTTACATACAGACACTGAGACACTTACATACAGACACTTACATACAGACACTGAGATATTTACATACAGACACTTACATACAAACACTTAACATACCGACACTTACATACAGACACTTATATACAGACACTTACATAGAGACACTTACATACAGACACTTACTTAGACACTTACTTACAGACACTGAGACACTTAAATACAGACACTTACATACAGACACTTACATACAGACACTTACAAACACACACTGACATACAGACACTGAGACTTACATACAGACACTTACATACAGACACTTACATACAGACACTTATATACACACACTTACATACAGACACTTACATACAGGCACTTACATACAGACACTTACATAGACACTTACATACAGACACTTACATACTGACACAAACAGACACTGAGACACTTACATACAGACACTTACATACAAACACTTACATACAGACAATTACATACAGACACTTACATACAGACACTTACATACAGACCCTTACATACAAACACTTAGACACTTACATACAGACACTTACATACAGGCTCTTACATAAAGACACTTACATACAGACACTTAGACACTTACATACAGACACTTACATACAGACTCTTACATAAAGACACTTACATACAGACACTTAGACACTTACATACAGACACTTACATACAGACTCTTACATAAAGACACTTACATACAGACACTTAGACACTTACATACAGACACTTACATACAGACTCTTACATAAAGACCCTTACATACAGACAATTACATACAAACACTTACATACAGACACTAAGACATTTACATACAGACACTTACATACATACACTTACATACAGACACTGAGACACTTACATACATATACTTACATACAGACACTTACATACAGACACTTACATACAGACACTGAGACACTTACATACAGACACTTCCATACAGACACTGAGACACTTACATACAGACACTTACATACAGACACTTACATACAGACACTGAGACACTTACATACAGACACTTACATACAGACACTGAGACACTTACATACAGACACTTACATAAAGACACTGAGACACTTACATAGACACTTACATACAGACGCTTACATACAGACACTTACATACAGACACTGAGGCACTTACATACAGACACTTACATACAGACACATACAGACGCTGAGACACTTACATACAGACACTTGCATACAGACACTTACATACAGACACGAAGACACTTACATACAGACACTTACATACTGACACTTACATACAGACACTTACATACAGACACTTGCAAACAGACACTAACATAAGGAAACTTACACACGGACACTTACATACAGATACTTACATACAGACACTTACAGACACTTAAATACAGCCACCTACATACAGAGACTTACATACAGACACTTACATACAGACACTTACATACAGACACATACAAACACTTAGATACAGACACTTACATACAGACACTGAGACACTTACATACAGACACTTAGATACAGACACTTACATACAGACACTGAGACACTTACATACAGACACTTACATACAAACACTTAACATACCGACACTTACATACAGACACTTATATACAGACACTTACATAGAGACACTTACATACAGACACTTACTTAGACACTTACTTACAGACACTGAGACACTTAAATACAGACACTTACATACAGACACTTACATACAGACACTTACAAACACACACTGACATACAGACACTGAGACTTACATACAGACACTTACATACAGACACTTACATACAGACACTTACATACAGACACGAAGACACTTACATACAGACACTTACATACGGACACTTACATACAGACACTTACATACAGATACTTACATACAGACACTTACAGACACTTAAATACAGCCACCTACATACAGAGACTTACATACAGACACTTACATACAGACACTTACATACAGACACATACAGACACTTAGATACAGACACTTACATACAGACACTGAGACGCTTACATACAGACACTTACATACAGACACTGAGATATTTACATACAGACACTTACATACAAACACTTAACATACCGACACTTACATACAGACACTTATATACAGACACTTACATAGAGACACTTACATACAGACACTTACTTAGACACTTACTTACAGACACTGAGACACTTAAATACAGACACTTACATACAGACACTTACATACAGACACTTACAAACACACACTTACATACAGACACTGAGACTTACATACAGACACTTACATACAGACACTTACATACAGACACTTACATAAAGACATTTACATACAGATACTGAGACACTTACATACAGACACTTACATACAGACACTTATATACACACACTTACATACAGACACTTACATAGACACTTACATACAGACACTTACATACTGACACAAACAGACACTGAGACACTTACATACAGACACTTACATACAAACACTTACGTACAGACACTTACATACAGACACTTACATACAGACACTTACATACAGACCCTTACATACAAACACTTAGACACTTACATACAGACACTTACATACAGGCTCTTACATAAAGACACTTACATACAGACACTTAGACACTTACATACAGACACTTACATACAGACTCTTACATAAAGACACTTACATACAGACAATTACATACAGACACTAAGACACTTACATACAGACACTTACATACAACAACAACAACAACAACCGCCATTCGCCACTAAGTGGCGGTGACGTCACCACGATGCTTGTGCCAGGCTATGTGCACCCTGAGGCCACGTGAAGTGTCGAACGCCCGCTGGCAGGAGGTCACGGGGCAGACCCAGGTGCCACGGGTCGACTGACTGAGATGACTGGCTGATGCACCACCTGTGCCCCCTACTGTGCCAACCTGCTGTGCTTTAGCCACCCGGCGCTCCGCTCGTTGTTGCGAGCGTCGCTCCTCCGCCCTCCGTTGTTGTTGGAGGGCGACTGCCTCCAACTGCCCAGTAGCATCCTTCACGAGCCTCCTCCACAGAGGCCGATCTTGACACCGCTGGTACCAGTCATCGGCAAGTCCACTCAGCTCCACGTCCTCCTGTACCACATCACTCCATCTCTTCTCTAGCCCGTGCCGCGCCCGCTTAGCCCCCTCAATCCGGCCAAACAAAAGCTGTTTCGGCATGCGGTGGCTGGGCATGCGGGCTACATGACCCAGCCATCGCAGCCTTGCCTGCCGGAGGAGCTCACCGATGGGACCCTGCCCAGATCTTTCAAAGATTTGTGAGCTCCTCACACAATCCAGTCTGGTTAAACCCAGGATGGATCGTAGGCAGACCAGCCTAAATGTTTCTAACCGGCGAAGATGTTCCATTAGGGGGGTCCACGTTTCGCAAGCGTAGAGAAGGGAGGGAATGACCGTGGCCGAGAAGACCTGAAGCTTAGTGCGGAGCGACAGACCAGGTAGCTTCCACACAGCGTTACGCAACCGATGAAAAGATATTGCCGCTCGACTGATTCGGAGTGAGACCTCTGCTGTTAAACTGGAGCCAGTCATAAGCACACTGCCCAGGTATGGGAAACTCTCCACTCTCTCCACAACTGCCCCATCACCGATTGGGAGTTGTGGGGGTTGAGTGTCCGATGGTACAAAATACCCAGGCAGGTGCTTAGTTTTGGTGGGGCTGATGGTAAGGCCCCACCTCTTAGTGGCACACTCCAGTCTCAGCAGCAGCGTCTCCAACTCCTCCTCTGACTGAGCAGCTATTACCAAGTCATCAGCATACATAACGTGGTTGAGCAATAGGGAGCCATCCCTTGACCGCACCCGGGCATCGATTAGCCTCCCATTATATCTGTACCATATGGAGATTCCCCCGGTACAGCTATTGAAGGCTTCACGAACTACGTGGTCAAAATAGATGTTAAATAATGTGGGAGCCAGAGGACATCCCTGTCGCACCCCAAGGTGTACAGGGAATGGCTCTGACTCCCGGCCACGTAGTTTTACCCGGGCCCGTTCACCATCATGAAGGTCCTTAATGATCGTGAGCAGAGGGTCAGGTACTCCAAAAGCACGAAGAACGACCCAGAGCCCAGGCCTACTGATGGTATCATAGGCCTTGACCAGGTCAATAAAGCAGAGATGTAGGTCTTGTTGGAATTCCCTACACCTCTGCTGTAGCAGACGGACAGAAAATATGGCATCTGTGCAGGACCGCCCTTTCCTGAAACCGCATTGGGGCTCCGCAAGCCTCTCCTCAGCGTGCCTGGCAAGGCGATGCTGAATAATCCTTGCCAGGACCTTTCCCGGCACACTGAGGAGTGAGATGCCCCTGTAGTTGTTACAGTCTGTGCGGTCCCCCTTCTTAAAAAGGGGGACCACCAGGGCATCCTTCCAATCCTGCGGAACCCGTCCAGTGGTCCAGACTGTTGTTATGATGTCATATAGGGCAGTCTGTGCACAAACGCCACCCTCCCTCAGCATTTCGCTTGGGAGATCATCTCTGCCCGCTGCCTTTCCTGGTCTCAGACTCCGGATCGCCTTCAATACTTCCTCAGCAGATGGCACCTCAGCCAGCCACTCACAGGGGGTGACTTCATCCAATATTTGAGGCACCGCAGCCTCAGCAGGGTCATCCTCACTTTGTGCCACGATGTTTTCCTGGCTGAGGGATTTTCCCTCCCCCAGGACCTCACAGAAATGCTCAGCAAATCTGCGAACCTGTTCCTGGGGGTCGGAAATTGGATCACCGTTTTTTCCCCTAATGATGGTGATAGGTGTGGCGCTGCAGGTTACTTTTTTGATGGAGTTAAATAGAGATTTGTGATCACGGGCCACTGAGGCAGACTCCATCTCCTCAGCAACCCGCGACCACCACCCATCCTTGCAGCGCCTCACGGCTCTCCGAACCTCCGAGCGAAGGCTGCGGTAAGCCTCCTCATTCTCTGATGTGGGATTCTGTAGCCGATGACAGTGGGCCTGTCGCTTTTTCTCAACCATCGTGAACAACTCCTCTGTCATCCAGGGTGTCTGGGGAGGTCTGGACCGCGTACCCAAAGCAGCCATTGCAGCTGCATGAGTCACAGTCCTAAACCTCGCCCATTTACCCTCGACATCAGGAGGAGTCGGGGACGATGCCAATCCCAGCCGCAAGCGATGATGAAATTCTCGCTTGCAACTTTCATCAGATAACTGAGACCAGGCCACTTTAGGTTGGAATGGGGTCCTGGGTGTACACCCACCACCGGAGTGGAAGAATGGCAGGCGCATCTTACAGATGACTAGTCGATGGTCAGAGGGTAGATCAGCTCCACGGTAGGTCCTGGTGTCAAGGACATGGGCTCGCATTCGCTGGTCCGTCACTATGTAGTCCAGCAGATGTTCTTGCTTGGACCCGGCATGCATCCATGATGTTGTGTGGATGCGCCGATGCCGGAACAGCGTGTTGGTAATTACAAGCCCATGGGCTGCACAAAAATCTAGCAGCCTCCTACCGTTGTTATTGAGCTGATCTGGCCCATGCCCTCCAATCACTCCAGACCAGGTGCCGGTATCATGACCAACTCGGGCATTGAAGTCACCCTACATGATGACTCTATCCCGAGGGGCCACTTTAGCCAGCACCTGTGACAGGAGGTCATAGAAGGCATCTGACTCATCGGCTTTGCCTGCATCCCTCCACGGATGTTCATCTTCGGTGGGGGCATAAGTAACCACGACCACCATTCCTCGCCTCCGGTTGATGGGAAGGCGAGCCCAAAGTAGCCTGGGGCTTACAGCTTCCCACACCTCACCGCCACGCTCCCACGCCCCCTTCATTCTTTTGTTCAAAAGAAGACCCACACCCTGTTGTTTGGCAGTCTGCTGCCCCGAGTAGAGGACTGTCCACCCCTCATGGTGGCAGGAGCCAGAGCCGGTCCACCGGACCTCCTGAATGCCGCATAGATCCAGGCGGTACCGGTCCAGCTCCCGACAGAGGAGTGGCAGCCTCTCCTCTGCAGTGAGCGTTCGAACATTCCACGTGGCCAACCGTAGTGGCTTTTCGTTGTTTCTGGAGTAGCCCCGAGGGTAGGTATTCAATCTCCTGGCTCCGCCAATTGGGGTTTGGCCAGGAGACGTCATAGACGCCTGGCCCCCCGGGGCCTCCGGCACAAGCTTAGTTGTTACATATTTCAGTTTAATTCGTAGTTTCGTGGTAATTAATTGAAGGTGGAGGGGTTACCAGCCCCTCGCACCCGTCCAGAGCCCCCGTTTAGCCCCTGTGGTGGACACATATGCCATGAGGGGAGGAGCCAATCAAAATTGGATCTCCCCCCACAGCGCTGTCCACGACAGAGTTGCCCGTCCGGCACCGCGAGGAGGTAGGGGGTTGTTTTGCCAGACACTTACATACAGACACTTACATACAGACACTCAGACACTTACATAGACACTTACATACAGACGCTTACATACACTTACATACAGACACTGAGACACTTACATACATACACTTACACACAGACACTTACATACAGACACTTACATACAGACACTGAGACACTTACATACAGACACTTCCATACAGACACTGAGACACTTACATACAGACACTTACATACAGACACTTACATACAGACACTTACATTCAGACACTGAGACACTTACATACAGACACTTACATACAGACACTGAGACACTTACATACAGACACTGAGACACTTACATACAGACACTTACATAAAGACACTGAGACACTTACATAGACACTTACATACAGACGCTCACATCTAGACACTGAGACACTTACATACAGACACTTACATACAGACACATACAGACGCTGAGACACTTACATACAGACACTTACATAGAGACACTTACATACAGACACGAAGACACTTACATACAGACACTTACATACAGACACTTACATACAGACACTTACATACAGACACTTACATACAGACACTTACAAACAGACACTTACACACAGAAACTTACACACAGACACTTACATACAGACACTTACAGACACTTACATACAGCCACCTACATACAGAGACTTGCATACAGACACATACAGACACTTACATACACACACTTACATACAGACACTGAGACACTTACATACAGACACTTACATACAGACACTTACATACAGACACTGAGATATTTACATACAGACACTTACATACAAACACTTAACATACAGACACTTACATACAGACACTTATATACAGACACTTACATAGAGACACTTACATACAGACACTTACTTAGACACTTACTTACAGACACTGAGACACTTAAATACAGACACTTACATACAGACACTTACATACAGACACTTACAAACACACACTGACATACAGACACTGAGACTTACATATAGACACTTACATACAGACACTTACATACAGACACTTACATAAAGACATTTACATACAGATACTGAGACACTTACATACAGACACTTACATACAGACACTTACATACACACACTTACATACAGACACTTACATACAGACACTTACATACAGACTCTTACATAAAGACACTTACATACAGACACTTAGACACTTACATACAGACACTTACATACAGACTCTTACATAAAGACACTTACATACAGACACTTAGACACTTACATACAGACACTTACATACAGACTCTTACATAAAGACACTTACATACAGACAATTACATACAAACACTTACATACAGACACTAAGACACTTACATACAGACACTTACATACAGACACTGAGTCACTTACATAGACACTTACATACAGACGCTTACATACACTTACATACAGACACTGAGACACTTACATACATATACTTACATACAGACACTTACATACAGACACTTACATACAGACACTGAGACACTTACATACAGACACTTCCATACAGACACTGAGACACTTACATACAGACACTTACATACAGACACTTACAAACACACACTGACATACAGACACTGAGACTTACATACAGACACTTACATACAGACACTTACATACAGACACTTACATAAAGACATTTACATACAGATACTGAGACACTTACATACAGACACTTACATACAGACACTTACATACACACACTTACATACAGACACTTACATACAGACACTTACATACAGACTCTTACATAAAGACACTTACATACAGACACTTAGACACTTACATACAGACACTTACATACAGACTCTTACATAAAGACACTTACATACAGACACTTACATACAGACACTTACAAACAGACACTTACACACAGAAACTTACACACAGACACTTACATACAGACACTTACAGACACTTACATACAGCCACCTACATACAGAGACTTACATACAGACACATACAGACACTTACATACACACACTTACATACAGACACTGAGACACTTACATACAGACACTTACATACGGACACTTACATACAGACACTGAGATATTTACATACAGACACTTACATACAAACACTTAACATACAGACACTTACATACAGACACTTATATACAGACACTTACATAGAGACACTTACATACAGACACTTACTTAGACACTTACTTACAGACACTGAGACACTTAAATACAGACACTTACATACAGACACTTACATACAGACACTTACAAACACACACTGACATACAGACACTGAGACTTACATACAGACACTTACATACAGACACTTACATACAGACACTTACATAAAGACATTTACATACAGATACTGAGACACTTACATACAGACACTTACATACAGACACTTACATACACACACTTACATACAGACACTTACATACAGACACTTACATACAGACTCTTACATAAAGACACTTACATACAGACACTTAGACACTTACATACAGACACTTACATACAGACTCTTACATAAAGACACTTACATACAGATACTTAGACACTTACATACAGACACTTACATACAGACTCTTACATAAAGACACTTACATACAGACAATTACATACAAACACTTACATACAGACACTAAGACACTTACATACAGACACTTACATACAGACACTGAGTCACTTACATAGACACTTACATACAGACGCTTACATACACTTACATACAGACACTGAGACACTTACATACATATACTTACATACAGACACTTACATACAGACACTTACATACAGACACTGAGACACTTACATACAGACACTTCCATACAGACACTGAGACACTTACATACAGACACTTACATACAGACACTTACAAACACACACTGACATACAGACACTGAGACTTACATACAGACACTTACATACAGACACTTACATACAGACACTTACATAAAGACATTTACATACAGATACTGAGACACTTACATACAGACACTTACATACAGACACTTACATACACACACTTACATACAGACACTTACATACAGACACTTACATACAGACTCTTACATAAAGACACTTACATACAGACACTTAGACACTTACATACAGACACTTACATACAGACTCTTACATAAAGACACTTACATACAGACACTTAGACACTTACATACAGACACTTACATACAGACTCTTACATAAAGACACTTACATATAGACAATTACATACAAACACTTACATACAGACACTAAGACACTTACATACAGACACTTACATACATACACTTACATACAGACAATGAGACACTTACATACATATACTTACATACAGACACTTACATACAGACACTTACATACAGACACTGAGACACTTACATACAGACACTTACATACAGACACTGAGACACTTACATACAGACACTTACATACAGACACTTACATACAGACACTTACATACAGACACTGAGACACTTACATACAGACACTTACATACAGACACATACAGACGCTGAGACACTTACATACAGACACTTACATACAGACACTTACATACAGACACGAAGACACTTACATACAGACACTTACATACAGACACTTACATACAGACTCTTACATACAGACACTTACAAACAGACACTTACATACAGAAACTTACACACAGACACTTACATACAGATACTTACATACAGACACTTACAGACACTTACATACAGCCACCTACATACAGAGACTTACATACAGACACTTACATACAGACACATACAGACACTTACATACACACACTTACATACAGACACTGAGACACTTACATACAGACACTTACATACAGACACTTACATACAGACACTGAGATATTTACATACAGACACTTACATACAAACACTTAACATACAGACACTTACATACAGACACTTATATACAGACACTTACATAGAGACACTTACATACAGACACTTACTTAGACACTTACTTACAGACACTGAGACACTTAAATACAGACACTTACATACAGACACTTACATACAGACACTTACATACTGACACAAACAGACACTGAGACACTTACATACAGACACTTACATACAAACACTTACATACAGACACTTACATACAGACACTTACATACAGACACTTACATACAGACCCTTACATACAGACACTTAGACACTTACATACAGACACTTACATACAGACTCTTACATAAAGACACTTACATACAGACACTTAGACACTTACATACAGACACTTACATACAGACTCTTACATAAAGACACTTACATACAGACAATTACATACAAACACTTACATACAGACACTAAGACACTTACATACAGACACTTACATACATACACTTACATACAGACACTGAGACACTTACGTACATATACTTACATACAGACACTTACATACAGATACTTACATACAGACACTGAGACACTTACATACAGACACTTCCATACAGACACTGAGACACTTACATACAGACACTTACATACAGACACTTACATACAGACACTGAGACACTTACATACAGACACTTACATACAGACACTGAGACACTTACATACAGACACTTACATAAAGACACTGAGACACTTACATAGACACTTACATACAGACGCTTACATACAGACACTTTCATACAGACACTGAGACACTTACATACAGACACTTACATACAGACACATACAGACGCTGAGACACTTACATACAGACACTTACATACAGACACTTACATACAGACACGAAGACACTTACATACAGACACTTACATACTGACACTTACATACAGACACTTACATACAGACACTTACAAACAGACACTTACATACAGAAACTTACACACAGACACTTACATACAGATACTTACATACAGACACTTACAGACACTTAAATACAGCCACCTACATACAGAGACTTACATACAGACACTTACATACAGACACTTACATACAGACACATACAGACACTTAGATACAGACACTTACATACAGACACTGAGACACTTACATACAGACACTTACATACAGACACTTACATACAGAAACTTACATACAGACACTGAGATACTTACATACAGACACTTACATACGGACACTTAACATACAGACACTTACATACAGACACTTACATACAGACACTTACATACAGACACTGAGACACTTACATACAGACACTTACATACAGACACTTACTTAGACATTTACTTAGAGACACTGAGACACTTAAATACAAACACTTACATACAGACACTTACATACAGACACTTACATACAGACACTGAGACACTTACATACATACACTTACATAAAGACACTGAGACACTTACCTAGACACTTACATACAGATGCTTACATACAGACACTTACATACAGACACTGAGACACTTACATACAGACACTTACATACAGACACGAAGACACTTACATACAGACACTTACATACTGACACTTACATACAGACACTTACATACAGACACTTACAAACAGACACTTACATACAGAAACTTACACACAGACACTTACATACAGATACTTACATACAGACACTTACAGACACTTAAATACAGCCACCTACATACAGCGACTTACATACAGACACTTACATACAGACACTTACATACAGACACATACAGACACTTAGATACAGACACTTACTTACAGACACTGAGACACTTAAATACAGACACTTACATACAGACACTTACATACAGACACTTACATACTGACACAAACAGACACTGAGACACTTACATACAGACACTTACATACAAACACTTACATACAGACACTTACATACAGACACTTACATACAGACACTTACATACAGACCCTTACATACAAACACTTAGACACTTACATACAGACACTTACATACAGACTCTTACATAAAGACACTTACATACAGACACTTAGACACTTACAACAGACACTTACATACAGACTCTTACATAAAGACACTTACATACAGACACTTAGACACTTACATACAGACACTTACATACAGACTCTTACATAAAGACCCTTACATACAGACAATTACATACAAACACTTACATACAGACACTAAGACACTTACATACAGACACTTACATACATACACTTACATACAGACACTGAGACACTTACATACATATACTTACATACAGACACTTACATACAGACACTTACATACAGACACTGAGACACTTACATACAGACACTGAGACACTTACATACAGACACTTACATACAGACACTTACATACAGACACTTACATACAGACACTGAGACACTTACATACAGACACTTACATACAGACACTTACATACAGACACTGAGACACTTACATACAGACACTTACATAAAGACACTGAGACACTTACATAGACACTTACATACAGACGCTTACATACAGACACTTACATACAGACACTGAGACACTTACATACAGACACTTACATACAGACACATACAGACGCTGAGACACTTACATACAGACACTTACATACAGACACTTACATACAGACACGAAGACACTTACATACAGACACTTACATACTGACACTTACATACAGACACTTACATACAGACAATTGCAAACAGACACTTACATACAGAAACTTACACACGGACACTTACATACAGATACTTACATACAGACACTTACAGACACTTAAATACAGCCACCTACATACAGAGACTTACATACAGACACTTACATACAGACACTTACATACAGACACATACATACACTTAGATACAGACACTTACATACAGACACTGAGACACTTACATACAGACACTTAGATACAGACACTTACATACAGACACTGAGACACTTACATACAGACACTTACATACAAACACTTAACATACCGACACTTACATACAGACACTTATATACAGACACTTACATAGAGACACTTACATACAGACACTTACTTAGACACTTACTTACAGACACTGAGACACTTAAATACAGACACTTACATACAGACACTTACATACAGACACTTACATACAGACACTTACATACAGACACGAAGACACTTACATACAGACACTTACATACTGACACTTACATACAGACACTTACATACAGATACTTACATACAGACACTTACAGACACTTAAATACAGCCACCTACATACAGAGACTTACATACAGACACTTACATACAGACACTTACATACAGACACATACAGACACTTAGATACAGACACTTACATACAGACACTGAGACACTTACATACAGACACTTACATACAGACACTGAGATATTTACATACAGACACTTACATACAAACACTTAACATACCGACACTTACATACAGACACTTATATACAGACACTTACATAGAGACACTTACATACAGACACTTACTTAGACACTTACTTACAGACACTGAGACACTTAAATACAGACACTTACATACAGACACTTACAAACACACACTGACATACAGACACTGAGACTTACATACAGACACTTACATACAGACACTTACATACAGACACTTACATAAAGACATTTACATACAGATACTGAGACACTTACATACAGACACTTACATACAGACACTTATATACACACACTTACATACAGACACTTACATACAGGCACTTACATACAGACACTTACATAGACACTTACATACTGACACAAACAGACACTGAGACACTTACATACAGACACTTACATACAAACACTTACATACAGACACTTACATACAGACACTTACATACAGACACTTACATACAGACCCTTACATACAAACACTTAGACACTTACATACAGACACTTACATACAGACTCTTACATAAAGACACTTACATACAGACACTTAGACACTTACATACAGACACTTACATACAGACTCTTACATAAAGACACTTACATACAGACAATTACATACAGACACTTACATACAGACACTAAGACACTTACATACAGACACTTGCATACAGACACTTACATACAGACACTGAGACACTTACATACAGACACTTACATACAAACACTTAACATACCGACACTTACATACAGACACTTATATACAGACACTTACATAGAGACACTTACATACAGACACTTACTTAGACACTTACTTACAGACACTGAGACACTTAAATACAGACACTTACATACAGACACTTACATACAGACACTTACATACAGACACTTACATACAGACACGAAGACACTTACATACAGACACTTACATACTGACACTTACATACAGACACTTACATACAGATACTTACATACAGACACTTACAGACACTTAAATACAGCCACCTACATACAGAGACTTACATACAGACACTTACATACAGACACTTACATACAGACACATACAGACACTTAGATACAGACACTTACATACAGACACTGAGACACTTACATACAGACACTTACATACAGACACTGAGATATTTACATACAGACACTTACATACAAACACTTAACATACCGACACTTACATACAGACACTTATATACAGACACTTACATAGAGACACTTACATACAGACACTTACTTAGACACTTACTTACAGACACTGAGACACTTAAATACAGACACTTACATACAGACACTTACAAACACACACTGACATACAGACACTGAGACTTACATACAGACACTTACATACAGACACTTACATACAGACACTTACATAAAGACATTTACATACAGATACTGAGACACTTACATACAGACACTTACATACAGACACTTATATACACACACTTACATACAGACACTTACATACAGGCACTTACATACAGACACTTACATAGACACTTACATACAGACACTTACATACTGACACAAACAGACACTGAGACACTTACATACAGACACTTACATACAAACACTTACATACAGACACTTACATACAGACACTTACATACAGACACTTACATACAGACCCTTACATACAAACACTTAGACACTTACATACAGACACTTACATACAGACTCTTACATAAAGACACTTACATACAGACACTTAGACACTTACATACAGACACTTACATACAGACTCTTACATAAAGACACTTACATACAGACAATTACATACAGACACTTACATACAGACACTAAGACACTTACATACAGACACTTGCATACAGACACTTACATACAGACACTCAGACACTTACATAGACACTTACATACAGACGCTTACATACACTTACATACAGACACTGAGACACTTACATACATACACTTACACACAGACACTTACATACAGACACTTACATACAGACACTGAGACACTTACATACAGACACTTACATACAGACACTGAGACACTTACATACAGACACTGAGACACTTACATAAAGACACTGAGACACTTACATAGACACTTACATACAGACGCTCACATACAGACACTGAGACACTTACATACAGACACTTACATACAGACACATACAGACGCTGAGACACTTACATACAGACACTTACATACAGACACTTACATACAGACACGAAGACACTTACATACAGACACTTACATACAGACACTTACATACAGACACTTACATACAGACACTTACATACAGACACTTACAAACAGACACTTACACACAGAAACTTACACACAGACACTTACATACAGACACTTACAGACACTTACATACAGCCACCTACATACAGAGACTTACATACAGACACATACAGACACTTACATACACACACTTACATACAGACACTGAGACACTTACATACAGACACTTACATACAGACACTTACATACAGACACTGAGATATTTACATACAGACACTTACATACAAACACTTATATACAAACACTTACATAGTCTGTGGGTCTCCGTTTGATGAGTCTATGGTTCTCTGTGTGATGAGTCTGTGGGTCTCTGTGTGATGAGTCTATGGGTCTCTGTGTGATGAGTCTGTGAGTCTCTTTGTGGTGAGTCTGTGGGTCTCTGTGTGGTGAGTCTGTGGGTCTCTGTGTGATGAGTCTGTGGGTCTCTGTGTGATGAGTCTGTGGGTCTCTGTTTGATGAGTCTATGGGTCTCTGTGTGATGAGTCTGTGGGTCTCTGTGTGATGAGTCTGTGAGTCTCTGTGTGGTGAGTCTGTGGGTCTCTGTGTGGTGAGTCTGTGGGTCTCTGTGTGATGAGTCTATGGGTCTCTGTGTGATGAGTCTGTGGGTCTCTGTGTGATGAGTCTATGGGTATCTGTGTGATGAGTCTGTGAGTCTCTTTGTGGTGAGTCTGTGGGTCTCTGTGTGGTGAGTCTGTGGGTCTCTGTGTGATGAGTCTGTGGGTCTCTGTGTGATGAGTCTGTGGGTCTCTGTTTGATGAGTCTATGGGTCTCTGTGTGATGAGTCTGTGGGTCTCTGTGTGATGAGTCTGTGAGTCTCTGTGTGGTGAGTCTGTGGGTCTCTGTGTGAGTAGTCTGTGGGTCTCTGTGTGAGTAGTCTATGGGTCTCTGTTTGATGAGTCTATGGGTCTCTGTGTGATGAGTCTGTGGGTCTCTGTGTGATGAGTCTGTGAGTCTCTGTGTGGTGAGTCTGTGGGTCTCTGTGTGAGTCACAGACTCACACAGAGACCCCTAGACTCGTACAGATGACTCACAGACTCACATAGAGACACCTAGACTCGTACAGATGACCCACAGACTCACATAGAGACCCCTAGACTCGTACAGATGACCCACAGACTCACATAGAGACCCCTAGACTCGTGCAGATGACTCACAGACTCACACAGAGACCCCTAGACTCGTACAGATGACTCACAGACACACATAGAGACCCCTAGACTCGTACAGATGACTCACAGACTCACATAGAGACCCCCTAGACTCGTACAGATGACCCACAGACTCACATAGAGACCCCTAGACTCGTGCAGATGACTCACAGACACACACAGAGACCCCTAGACTCGTACAGATGACTCACAGACACACATAGAGACCCCTAGACTCGTACAGATGACCCACAGACTCACATAGAGACCCCTAGACTCGTGCAGGTGACCCACAGACACACATAGAGACCCCTAGACTCGTGCAGATGACCCACAGACTCACACAGAGACCCCTATGCTCGTACAGATGACTCACAGACTCACACAGAGACCCCTAGACTCGTACAGATGACTCACAGACTCACACAGAGACCCCTAGACTCGTACAGATGACCCACAGACTCACATAGAGACCCCTAGACTCGTACAGATGACTCACAGACACACACAGAGACCTCTAGACTCGTGCAGATGACCCACAGACTCACATAGAGACCCCTAGACTCGTGCAGATGACCCACAGACTCACACAGAGACCCCTAGACTCGTACAGATGACTCACAGACTCACACAGAGACCCCTAGACTCGTACAGATGACTCACAGACTCACACAGAGACCCCTAGACTCGTACAGATGACCCACAGACTCACATAGAGACCCCTAGACTCGTACAGATGACTCACAGACACACATAGAGACCCCTAGACTCGTGCAGATGACTCACAGACTCACATAGAGACCCCTAGACTCGTGCAGATGACTCACAGACTCACACAGAGACCCCTAGACTCGTACAGATGACCCACAGACACACATATAGACCCCTAGACTCGTACAGATGACTCACAGACTCACATAGAGACCCCTAGACTCGTACAGATGACTCACAGACTCACATAGAGACCCTAGACTCGTGCAGATGACCCACACTCACATAGAGACCCCTAGACTCGTACAGATGACTCACAGACTCACACAGAGACCCCTAGACTCGTACAGATGACCCACAGACACACATATAGACCCCTAGACTCGTACAGATGACTCACAGACTCACATAGAGACCCCTAGACTCGTACAGATGACTCACAGACTCACATAGAGACCCTAGACTCGTGCAGATGACCCACACTCACATAGAGACCCCTAGACTCGTACAGATGACCCACAGACTCACATAGAGACCCCTAGACTCGTACAGATGACTCACAGACTCACACAGAGACCCCTAGACTCGTACAGATGACTCACAGACTCGCATAGAGACCCCTAGACTCGTACAGATGACCCACAGACACACACATAGACCCCTAGACTCGTACAGATGACTCACAGACTCACGTGTAGGCCCACAGTCTCACATAGAGACCCCTAGACTCGTACAGATGACTCACAGACTCACATAGAGACCCCTAGACTCGTACAGATGACCCACAGACTCACATAGAGACCCCTAGACTCGTACAGATGACCCACAGACACACATAGAGACCCCTAGACTTGTACAGATGAGCCACAGACTCACATAGAGACCCCTAGACTCGTACAGATGACTCACAGACTCACATAGAGACCCCTAGACTCGTACAGATGACTCACAGAGACACGTGTAGGCCCCAGACTCAGACATAGAGACTCATCGACGTACACTTGCATGGAAACGCGATCAGACACCAGAGACTCGCACGGTCTGCTCCGCTCCTGTGTAAGGCAACGTGTTCAGGGATTTAATGTCGATGTCAACGCCTGCTTCTCGCGACGGGAGGCCTCAAGCGGAGACAGAGAGAGAGAGACGGAGAGAGAGACGGAGAGAGGGAGACGGAGAGAGGGAGACGGAGAGAGGGAGACGGAGAGAGAGAGACGGGGAGCCGCTGAACTTTTGCTCTTCCTCCGCTGAAGGAGGAGCGCCAGGCATCGGCGAGTGCGCTGTGCTCGCTGCGCCTGGGTCGGGTGGCAGTGGCCACGGCGACGCGCGGCTGCTGAGGCTCGCGTCTTTAACTTGAGACCGGCGAGGGAGGCGGGACGCCTCGGCCTCCCCCGGAGATCTTCTGACGCCGCTGGTGGCCGCACCGGCAGTGTCTTGGACGCAGGGAGGAGGAATGACCCGAGGCAGGAGAGGGGCGATCGTGCGGGGGTCACTTAGCCCGCGTGCCGAGCCACCAGCGTGCCCTAGACAGCTTTTGCTCGGCCGGATCGAGGGGGCTAAGCGGGCACGGCACGGGGCTAGAGAAGAGATGGAGTCACGTGGTACAGGAGGCACGGGGCTAGTGAAGAGATGGAGTGATGTGGTACAGGAGGACGTGGTGCTAGAGAAGAGATGGAGTGACGTGGTACAGGAGGACGTGGAGCTAGAGAAGAGATGGAGTGATGTGGTACAGGAGGCACGGGGCTAGAGAAGAGATGGAGTGATGTGGTACAGGAGGCACGGGGCTAGAGAAGAGATGGAGTGATGTGGTACAGGAGGCACGGGGCTAGAGAAGAGATGGAGTGACGTGGTACAGGAGGACGTGGAGCTAGAGAAGAGATGGAGTGATGTGGTACAGGAGGCACGGGGCTAGAGAAGAGATGGAGTGATGTGGTACAGGTGGCACGGGGCTAGAGAAGAGATGGAGTGACGTGGTACAGGAGGCACGGGGCTAGAGAAGAGATGGAGTGATGTGGTACAGGAGGCATGGGGCTAGAGAAGAGATGGAGTGATGTGGTACAGGAGGCACGGGCTAGAGAAGAGATGGAGTGATGTGGTACAGGAGGCACGGGCTAGAGAAGAGATGGAGTGATGTGGTACAGGAGGTACGGGGCTAGAGAAGAGATGGAGTGATGTGGTACAGGAGGCACGGGGCTAGAGAAGAGATGGAGTGATGTGGTACAGGAGGCACGGGCTAGAGAAGAGATGGAGTGATGTGGTACAGGAGGCACGGGGCTAGAAAAGAGATGGAGTGATGTGGTACAGGAGGCACGGGGCTAGAGAAGATATGGAGTGATGTGGTACAGGAGGCACAGGGCTAGAGAAGAGATGGAGTGATGTGGTACAGGAGGCACGGGGCTAGAGAAGAGATGGAGTGATGTGGTACAGGAGGCACGGGCTAGAGAAGAGATGGAGTGATGTGGTACAGGAGGCCGTGGAGCTAGAGAAGAGATGGAGTGATGTGGTACAGGAGGCACGGGGCTAGAGAAGAGATGGAGTGATGTGGTACAGGAGGCACGGGGCTAGAGAAGAGATGGAGTGATGTGGTACAGGAGGCACGGGGCTAGAGAAGAGATGGAGTGACGTGGTACAGGAGGCACGGGCTAGAGAAGAGATGGAGTGATGTGGTACAGGAGGCACGGGGCTAGAGGAGAGATGGAGTGATGTGGTACAGGTGGCACGGGGCTAGAGAAGAGATGGAGTGATGTGGTACAGGAGGCACGGGCTAGTGAAGAGATGGAGTGATGTGGTACAGGAGGCACGGGCTAGAGAAGAGATGGAGTGATGTGGTACAGGAGGCACGGGGCTAGAGAAGAGATGGAGTGATGTGGTACAGGAGGCATGGGGCTAGAGAAGAGATGGAGTGATGTGGTACAGGAGGCACGGGGCTAGAGAAGAGATGGAGTGATGTGGTACAGGAGACACGGGCTAGAGAAGATATGGAGTGATGTGGTACAGGAGGCACAGGGCTAGAGAAGAGATGGAGTGATGTGGTACAGGAGGCACGGGGCTAGAGAAGAGATGGAGTGATGTGGTACAGGAGGCACGGGCTAGAGAAGAGATGGAGTGATGTGGTACAGGAGGCCGTGGAGCTAGAGAAGAGATGGAGTGATGTGGTACAGGAGGCACGGGGCTAGAGAAGAGATGGAGTGATGTGGTACAGGAGGCACGGGGCTAGAGAAGAGATGGAGTGATGTGGTACAGGAGGCACGGGGCTAGAGAAGAGATGGAGTGATGTGGTACAGGAGGCACGGGCTAGAGAAGAGATGGAGTGATGTGGTACAGGAGGCACGGGGCTAGAGGAGAGATGGAGTGATGTGGTACAGGTGGCACGGGGCTAGAGAAGAGATGGAGTGATGTGGTACAGGAGGCACGGGCTAGTGAAGAGATGGAGTGATGTGGTACAGGAGGCACGGGCTAGAGAAGAGATGGAGTGATGTGGTACAGGAGGCACGGGGCTAGAGAAGAGATGGAGTGATGTGGTACAGGAGGCACGGGGCTAGAGAAGAGATGGAGTGATGTGGTACAGGAGGCACGGGGCTAGAGAAGAGATGGAGTGATGTGGTACAGGAGACACGGGCTAGAGAAGAGATGGAGTGATGTGGTACAGGAGGCACGGGGCTAGAAAAGAGATGGAGTGATGTGGTACAGGAGGCACGGGGCTAGAGAAGAGATGGAGTGATGTGGTACAGGAGGCACAGGGCTAGAGAAGAGATGGAGTGATGTGGTACAGGAGGCACGGGGCTAGAGAAGAGATGGAGTGATGTGGTACAGGAGGCACGGGCTAGAGAAGAGATGGAGTGATGTGGTACAGGAGGCACGGGGCTAGAGAAGAGATGGAGTGATGTGGTACAGGAGGCACGGGGCTAGAGAAGAGATGGAGTGATGTGGTACAGGAGGCACGGGGCTAGAGAAGAGATGGAGTGACGTGGTACAGGAGGCACGGGGCTAGAGAAGAGATGGAGTGATGTGGTACAGGAGGCACGGGGCTAGAGAAGAGATGGAGTGACGTGGTACAGGAGGCACGGGCTAGAGAAGAGATGGAGTGATGTGGTACAGGAGGCACGGGGCTAGAGAAGAGATGGAGTGATGTGGTACAGGTGGCACGGGGCTAGAGAAGAGATGGAGTGATGTGGTACAGGAGGCACGGGCTAGTGAAGAGATGGAGTGATGTGGTACAGGAGGCACGGAGCTAGAGAAGAGATGGAGTGATGTGGTACAGGAGGCACAGGGCTAGAGAAGAGATGGAGTGATGTGGTACAGGAGGCACGGGCTAGAGAAGAGATGGAGTGATGTGGTACAGGAGGCACGGGGCTAGAGAAGAGATGGAGTGATGTGGTACAGGAGGCACGGGGCTAGAGAAGAGATGGAGTGACGTGGTACAGGAGGCACGGGTCTAGAGAAGAGATGGAGTGATGTGGTACAGGAGGCACGGGGCTAGTGAAGAGATGGAGTGATGTGGTACAGGAGGCACGGGGCTAGAGAAGAGATGGAGTGACGTGATACAGGAGGCACGGGGCTAGAGAAGAGATGGAGTGATGTGGTACAGGAGGCACGGGGCTAGAGAAGAGATGGAGTGACGTGGTACAGGAGGACGTGGAGCTGAGTGGACTTGCCGATGACTGGTACCAGCGGTGTCAAGATCGGCCTCTGTGGAGGAGGCTCGTGAAGGATGCTACTGGGCAGTTGGAGGCAGTCGCCCTCCAACAACAACGGAGGGTGGAGGAGCGACGCTCACAACAACGAGCGGAGCGCCGGGTGGCTAAAGCACAGCAGGTTGGCACAGTAGGGGGCACAGGTGGTACATCAGCCAGTCATCTCAGTCAGTCGACTCGTGGCACCTGGGTCTGCCCCGTGACCTCCTGCCACCGGGCGTTCGACACTTCACGTGGTCTCAACGTGCACCTAGCCTGGCACAGGCGCCGTGGTGACGTCACCGCCACTTAGTGGCGAGTGGTGGTGGTTGTTGTTGTTGTTGTGTGAGTCTCGCTCGAGGCGTTCATTGTGGGCGTCCGCGTTGGTCCGCTCTGTCCAGGGCTCAGCTCTCCCTTTCTACTGTTGTGTGGTCAAGATTAATTGCAAAAAAACTCAAAAATGATAAGAACGCACGTCTTTTTTTACCTGCATATTAAAGTAATTTTAATTTTTCATTTGCTATACAGCCAGATAATATGATAAAGCCGCTAACCTTAAACACCCGATCGTTCATAATAGTTGAAGGCGGTATAGTACTATAGTAATAGAGCAAGTGCAGAATCCACTCCAGCGCTGTCCTCCAGACAGTCTCGTCCCTTCACCTGATGAAGGCCGCTTGTGTTGTGGCCGAAACGTCGTGATGATTTTTTGTTATTTTATTTTCACCTACGTGGTGACTTTACCCAATAGAACCAAAGAGTATGGATCCTAGCAGTCACGAAAGCTTCAAATCTAGAAGTGCAGAATCATTGAACCGGAATTGACAGCTTGAAAACATTCAGCTCCTCGTATAACCCGGCACTGTACGAACACACGGACTCCGTCTGCTGCTGTGGCGTCCCTCTTGCTGTACGATAAGTCAGAGGTCAGAAGTTTATAACCCGAGTACGGCCTACTGAGCTGTACATACAGCTAAGTTCCTCACGTTGTAGCCTCTGACCCTGCCTTTATAAGCCCCCGAGAGAGACACCCCAATCCCACGGATCGAAAACCCAGGAGCTCAGCGGTGTGTGGCTCCGTGTCTTTGACCCAGCCATTATGAACCTGCTGAGAGAGAAACACCCAGAGCCAGGCGTTGTAACGCAGGATCTCAGCATTGTTGGCTCACTGTGTCTGACCCAACCATTATGAACCTCCTGAGAGAAACACCTAGACCCAGAGCTTGAACCCAGGATCTCAGCATTGTTGGCTCAGTGTGTCTGACCCAGCCATTATGAACCTTCTGAGAGAGAAACACCCAGAGCCAGGCGTTGTAACGCAGGATCTCAGCATTGTTGGCTCACTGTGTCTGACCCAACCATTATGAACCTCCTGAGAGAAACACCCAGACCCAGAGCTTGAACCCAGGATCTCAGCATTGTTGGCTCAGTGTGTCTGACCCAGCCATTATTAACCTTCTGAGAGATGCCCAGACCCAGAGCTTGAACCCAGGATCTCAGTACTGTTGGCTCAGTGTGTCTGACCCAGCCATCATGAACCTTCTGAGAGAGAAACACCCAGACCCAGAGCTTGAACCCAGGATCTCAGCAATGCTGGCTCAGTGTGTCTGACCCAGCCATTATTAACCTTCTGAGAGAGAAACACCCAGAGCCAGGCGTTGTAACCCAGGATCTCAGCATTGTTGGCTCACTGTGTCTGACCCAGCCATTATGAACCTTCTGAGAGAGAAACGCCCAGACCCAGAGCTTGAACCCAGGATCTCAGTACTGTTGGCTCACTGTGTCGGACCCAGCCATTATGAACCTCTTGAGAGAGACTCCCAGACCCAGAGCTTGAACCCAGGATCTCAGCAATGCTGGCTCAGTGTGTCTGACCCAGCCATTATGAACCTTCTGAGAGAGAAACACCCAGAGCCAGGCGTTGTAACGCAGGATCTCAGCACTGTTGGCTCAGTGTGTCTGACCCAGCCATTATGAACCTTCTGAGAGAGAAACGCCCAGACCCAGAGCTTGAACCCAGGATCTCAGTATTGTTGGCTCAGTGTGTCTGACCCAGCCATTATGAACCTTCTGAGAGAAAAACACCCAGAGCCAGGCGTTGTAACGCAGGATCTCAGCACTGTTGGCTCAGTGTGTCTGACCCAGCCATTATGAACCTGAGAGAGAAACACCCAGACCCAGAGCTTGAACCCAGGATCTCAGCATTGTGGGCTCACTGTGTCTGACCCAGCCATTATGAACCTGCTGAGAGAGAAACACCCAGAGCCAGAGCTTGAACCCAGGATCTCAGCACTGTTGGCTCACTGTGTCTGACCCAGCCATTATGAACCTGCTGAGAGAGAAACACCCAGACCCAGAGCTTGAACCCAGGAGCTCAGCATTGTTGGCTCCGTGTGTCTGACCCAGCCATCATGAACCTCCTGAGAGAGATGCCCAGACCCAGAGCTTGAACCCAGGATCTCAGTATTGTTGGCTCACTGTGTCTGACCCAGCCATCATGAACCTTCTGAGAGAGAAACACCCAGACCCAGAGCTTGAACCCAGGATCTCAGCATTGTGGGCTCACTGTGTCTGACCCAGCCATTATGAACCTGCTGAGAGAGAAACACCCAGAGCCAGAGCTTGAACCCAGGATCTCAGCACTGTTGGCTCAGTGTGTCTGACCCAGCCATCATGAACCTTCTGAGAGAGAAACACCCAGACCCAGAGCTTGAACCCAGGATCTCAGCACTGTTGGCTCACTGTGTCTGACCCAGCCATTATGAACCTGCTGAGAGAGAAACACCCAGAGCCAGAGCTTGAACCCAGGATCTCAGTATTGTTGGCTCACTGTGTCTGACCCAGCCATCATGAACCTTCTGAGAGAGAAACACCCAGACCCAGAGCTTGAACCCAGGATCTCAGCATTGTTGGCTCACTGTGTCTGACCCAGCCATTATGAACCTCTTGAGAGAGAAACACCCAGAGCCAGAGCTTGAACCCAGGATCTCAGCACTGTTGGCTCACTGTGTCTGACCCAGCCATTATGAACCTCTTGAGAGAGAAACACCCAGACCCAGAGCTTGAACCCAGGATCTCAGCACTGCTGGCTCAGGATCTCTGACATGGCCATTATGAACCTTCTGAGCCTCATGGCTGCAACTAAAAAAAATCTCAGCCATCGTGGAATATGAATCTGTCATCACATGATTTAAACGATCTTCGTTTTCAGATTAATTATTGTAATTTTAGTCACGCAAAAGTGACCTTTAATCACTCGCATAGAGACCCGTAGACCTGCAGCAGCAAGTAATGGAACTGGCTTTGAGGATGTCGGCAGATTGTCAGATGAACCGGGACACTTTACCTTGCCGTGTTATTTTATTTCCTTGTTGAATTAATCACGGTTTCATTTGGGGGCGAATTTCAAGATTTCCACTCCGTTAAAGTGCCCACCCTATTCTCTGGATTATTAGACTCCCTTTTCTTCCCCTGTGCTTTTAAACACAAGTTATGGGGGGGTGCACCTTCTAATTGAATATTGAATTGTGTGTCATGCGTTTGGTTTTCATCTCGTGAAAAATTTAATCATTCGGAGGTGTAGGAAACCACAGGCACGCTAGAAGGGCGGGCAGAACGGGCACCAACAAATTTACCGAGCTCTGTGGTCCTAGAGAAGGATGTTTGACCAACTCCATGAACGGGTGTTTGCTTGTGCTCCAGTAGGTGAGTGTGAGTGTGTGTGATCAGCCTCGTGTGTGCGGAGGAGGCTCGTGAAGGATCCTAACCGGGCGGTTGGAGGCGTTCGCCCTCAAACAACGGTGGAGGGCCAAGAAGCGACACTCACAACAATGAGAGGCTCTCGAAGGCGGCTAAAACTCAGCGAGCTGGCACAGTGTAAGGGGCACAGGCGGCGGTGCATCTGCCGGTCGTCTCAGCCAGCTAACCCACAACACCTGGGTCTGTCCTGTGACCTGTCAGCGGGCCTTCGGCCCTGCCCGTGGCTTCAGAAGTGCACCGCGCCTTGCACAAGCGCTGCGGTGACGATACTTGCCACGTGGTGGTGAACGGCAGCGGCGGCTGCTGCTGCTGCTGCTGTCGGGTGAGCAGATTTGGACGACTTGGATTGGCTGCGTCTCAATGTCCAGCTGAGGTGTGTCAGTGCGCGCGCGCTATTCACAAGACGAGGGGGAGCCGAGGTGCGGCGGTGAACTCGCCGCTCCACTAAACCGAGCGACGCCGGTTCTATGCTCACGGCCGACACCCAGCGACGATTGTCCTGAACCGACCCGGTCCCTGGGCCTCTGCTTGGATCGACTCGGCCGTAATTGGGCGCCAACGTCGGCACCGGGGAGACAAAGGCGGCCGTGCAAAGCGTTGTCCAACCCCATCCGCTCGTGTTCCGTGGCGGGGGGCCATCGTTCACGCTCGTCAGCGGCACTTGCCCCGACAAGTCTGTTACGGGCTAAGTGGGGGATCTGTTTTTGTTTGTATTACGAGGTCGTGATTGTTGGGTAAAGTCACGTAGGTGAAAATAAAATAACATTAACGTAATATAAATTTTGATTTAAAGCTTTCGTGACTGCAGTAATTCATATTCTTAGTTTTTTCGGTAAAGTCATTATTGACTTTACCGAAAAAACTAAGAATATTAACGTAATATTTTCACCTACTACGTGGTGACTTTACCCAATAGAACCAAAGAGTATGGATCCCAGCAGTCACGAAAGCTTCAAATCTAGAAAGGTCGCGATTGTGTGTTTAATTTACATATCTCGATTTAAAGCTTTCGTGACTGCAATGATTCATCTTCTTTGGTTCTTTCGGTAAAGTCACCACCACGTAGAATGAGCGCTGTCCTACCAGACAGTCTCGCCCCTTCACCTGATGAAGGCCGCTTGTGTTGTGGCCGAAACGTCGTGTTAGAATATTATTGTTGTGTTATTTTATTTTATCAATTTATTATTTTATTCTCATTCTACGTGGTGGTGACTTTACCGAAAGAACCAAAGAAGATGATTACATATCGTAAACCTCCCTCTCTCTCTCTCTCCCTCTCTCTCTCTCTCTCCCTCTCCCTCCCTCTCCCTCTCTCCCTCTCTCTCTCCCTCTCCCTCCCTCCCTCCCTTCTTTCGTTATCGGGCCCGCCGTAGATGCCGGGCGACAATTTCACATCCGAGCGATAACGTTGCCGTCGCGGGGCAGCTGCGATGTCTCCCTCGTGCTTTGCGGGTGCACGGTTCAGTTCTGGATGGCCGCGAGTCGCGCGCCGGAGAGTTTCCCACTGGCGCGTCGGCCTGGGTTTGTACGGACGCCGTTTAGGGTGGAGCCACGGGCTTTGTAGAAGATCAAAACCGGGGAGGGGGGGGGGGATTTTGATTTGAAGCTTTCGTGACTGCGAGGATTCGTCTTCTTTGGTTCTTTCGGTTAAAGTCACCACCACCACCACGTAGAATGAGAATCAAATAATAAATTGATAAAATAACACGATAATATTCTCACGGAATATTATTATTGTGTTATTTTATTTTATAGATTATTACAAGAGAAACAAAGAGAAAGGACAGCTGGGTGCAATCGCAAAAGAAAACGAATTCACCAAGAACAATTTAATCAGAAAGGTCAGGAAATTAGAAGATATAAAACACGAGACAATGCACTTGATGTTAATAATCAAGGCAGGTGGAGTAACACGGACGCCAGAGTTAGCTCAGTGACATCCGGAGAGATTTGGTAGAGCAGAAGGATATGTAGGATTTCGATTTGAAGCTTTCGTGACTGCGAGGATTCCTCTTCTTTGGTTCTTTCGGTAAAATCTACGTGACATTACCGAAAGAACCAAAGAAGATTCTGGATAATGTTTACTGGAATTGACCACAATTTTGACCGTGACACCAACAACAACAACACTGGAATTGACCACAATTTTGACCGTGACACCAACAACAACAACACGCAATTTGACCCGTGGGGTTGTGAGTGACACGATACTATGTCTGCTTTGGTTCTTTCGGTAAAGTCACCACCACGTGGAATGAGAATAAAATAATAAATTGATAAAATAAAATAACACGATAATAATATTCTCACTGTTCTTCTTTGGTTCTTTCGGTAAAGTCACGTAGAATGAGAATAAAATAATTTTATTGTGTTATTTTATGTTATTTTATCAATTTATTATGTTATTCTCATTCTACATGGTAACTTTACCGAAAGAACCAAAGAAGATGAATCATTGCGGTCACGAAAGCTTTAAATCGAAATTCTCACTATTATTGTGTTATTTTATTTTATCAATTTATTATTTTATTATTCTTATTCTACGTGGTGGTGGTGGTGGTGGTGACTTTACCGAAAGAACCAAAGAACAGGGAGTTTTTTCCGCGAGCTCTTTTCAACTCCGTTCAGCTCTCCGATCTCCATCGAAGGGGGTTGAAACTCGCACCGTTCCAGGTTAAGCGCATGGGTCCGAAGCGATGGCGAGGGACGTTATTGTGGTCCTGGCAAATGGGAAGGCTGCCGTTGTCCCGGATTCGCGGTGGGGGGGTTCCCAAGAGGGTCGCGGCGTCTGAGGCGGATTCGTCGTCGAGAGAGAGGTTTGTGGATAGGACGGACGGACAGCCCCAGGGGTGTTGGGGTCGACTTGGGCGTTCCGGTAATGTACGCTTTAAAAAATAATCTCGTTACCGCCTTCCCTTCGTCGGGGGGGAATTAAAATTGATTGCTGGAATTATTTTTTTAGTAACCGTGAGATCTGTATGACGTGACTCTCAAATCAGAAACGTTGATTTTGGCAAGCGACGGGGAACGTAAGCTCAAGAGTCCTGAATGCGAGGTGTTGCATTTCCGTTCTCGCGTTACGTAAACGATAGTTTACATCTTCTCTGGTTCTTTCGGTAAAGTCACCACCACGTAGAATGAGAATAAAATAATAAATTGATAAAATAAAATAACACGATAAAATATCTCACAACGTTTCGGCCACAACACAAGCGGCCTTCATCAGGTGAAGGGACGAGACTGTCTGGTAGGACAGCGCTGGAGTGAAAGAGCCACGTTCAGATCACGGCCTTTAAGCTTAGAGTCGCGGCATCTCTTCAGAAAGGTGAGAGACTCGATTAGTTGAGCCTTCTTATCCCGAAGTCTGTTGAATGATCTTAAGGATGTGTGGAATCCCTCCCCATAGAGGCGGTTAAATTTCGATTTGAAGCTTTCGTGACTGCGAGGATTCGTCTTCTTTGGTTCTTTCGGTAAAGTCTACGTGACTTTACCGAAAGAACCAAAGAAGATTCTGGATAATGTTTACTGGAATTGACCACAATTTTGACCGTGACACCAACAACAACAACACGCAATTTGACCCGTGGGGTTGTGAGTGACACGATACTATGTCTGCTTTGGTTCTTTCGGTAAAGTCACCACCACGTGGAATGAGAATAAAATAATAAATTGATAAAATAAAATAACACGATAATAATATTCTCACTGTTCTTCTTTGGTTCTTTCGGTAAAGTCACGTAGAATGAGAATAAAATTATTTTATTGTGTTATTTTATGTTATTTTATCAATTTATTATGTTATTCTCATTCTACATGGTAACTTTACCGAAAGAACCAAAGAAGATGAATCATTGCGGTCACGAAAGCTTTAAATCGAAATTCTCACTATTATTGTGTTATTTTATTTTATCAATTTATTATTTTATTATTCTTATTCTACGTGGTGGTGGTGGTGGTGGTGGTGACTTTACCGAAAGAACCAAAGAACAGGGATTTTTTTCCGCGAGCTCTTTTCAACTCCGTTCAGCTCTCCGATCTCCATCGAAGGGGGTTGAAACTCGCACCGTTCCAGGTTAAGCGCATGGGTCCGAAGCGATGGCGAGGGACGTTATTGTGGTCCTGGCAAATGGGAAGGCTGCCGTTGTCCCGGATTCGCGGTGGGGGGGTTCCCAAGAGGGTCGCGGCGTCTGAGGCGGATTCGTCGTCGAGAGAGAGGTTTGTGGATAGGACGGACGGACAGCCCCAGGGGTGTTGGGGTCGACTTGGGCGTTCCGGTAATGTACGCTTTAAAAAAAAATCTCGTTACCGCCTTCCCTTCGTCGGGGGGGAATTAAAATTGATTGCTGGAATTATTTTTTTAGTAACCGTGAGATCTGTATGACGTGACTCTCAAATCAGAAACGTTGATTTTGGCAAGCGACGGGGAACGTAAGCTCAAGAGTCCTGAACGCGAGGTGTTGCATTTCCGTTCTCGCGTTACGTAAACGATAGTTTACATCTTCTCTGGTTCTTTCGGTAAAGTCACCACCACGTAGAATGAGAATAAAATAATAAATTGATAAAATAAAATAACACGATAAAATATCTCACAACGTTTCGGCCACAACACAAGCGGCCTTCATCAGGTGAAGGGACGAGACTGTCTGGTAGGACAGCGCTGGAGTGAAAGAGCCACGTTCAGATCACGGCCTTTAAGCTTAGAGTCGCGGCATCTCTTCAGAAAGGTGAGAGACTCGATTAGTTGAGCCTTCTTATCCCGAAGTCTGTTGAATGATCTTAAGGATGTGTGGAATCCCTCCCCGTAGAGGCGGTTAAATTTCAATTTGAAGCTTTCGTGACTGCGAGGATTCGTCTTCTTTGGTTCTTTCGGTAAAGTCTACGTGACTTTACCGAAAGAACCAAAGAAGATTCTGGATAATGTTTACTGGAATTGACCACAATTTTGACCGTGACACCAACAACAACACGCAATTTGACCCGTGGGGTTGTGAGTGACACGATACTATGTCTGCTTTGGTTCTTTCGGTAAAGTCACCACCACGTGGAATGAGAATAAAATAATAAATTGATAAAATAAAATAACACGATAATAATATTCTCACTGTTCTTCTTTGGTTCTTTCGGTAAAGTCACGTAGAATGAGAATAAAATAATTTTATTGTGTTATTTTATGTTATTTTATCAATTTATTATGTTATTCTCATTCTACATGGTAACTTTACCGAAAGAACCAAAGAAGATGAATCATTGCGGTCACGAAAGCTTTAAATCGAAATTCTCACTATTATTGTGTTATTTTATTTTATCAATTTATTATTTTATTATTCTTATTCTACGTGGTGGTGGTGGTGACTTTACCGAAAGAACCAAAGAACAGGGATTTTTTTCCGCGAGCTCTTTTCAACTCCGTTCAGCTCTCCGATCTCCATCGAAGGGGGTTGAAACTCGCACCGTTCCAGGTTAAGCGCATGGGTCCGAAGCGATGGCGAGGGACGTTATTGTGGTCCTGGCAAATGGGAAGGCTGCCGTTGTCCCGGATTCGCGGTGGGGGGGTTCCCAAGAGGGTCGGGGCGTCTGAGGCGGATTCGTCGTCGAGAGAGAGGTTTGTGGATAGGACGGACGGACAGCCCCAGGGGTGTTGGGGTCGACTTGGGCGTTCCGGTAATGTACGCTTTAAAAAAAAATCTCGTTACCGCCTTCCCTTCGTCGCGGGGGAATTAAAATTGATTGCTGGAATTATTTTTTTAGTAACCGTGAGATCTGTATGACGTGACTCTCAAATCAGAAACGTTGATTTTGGCAAGCGACGGGGAACGTAAGCTCAAGAGTCCTGAACGCGAGGTGTTGCATTTCCGTTCTCGCGTTACGTAAACGATAGTTTACATCTTCTCTGGTTCTTTCGGTAAAGTCACCACCACGTAGAATGAGAATAAAATAATAAATTGATAAAATAAAATAACACGATAAAATATCTCACAACGTTTCGGCCACAACACAAGCGGCCTTCATCAGGTGAAGGGACGAGACTGTCTGGTAGGACAGCGCTGGAGTGAAAGAGCCACGTTCAGATCACGGCCTTTAAGCTTAGAGTCGCGGCATCTCTTCAGAAAGGTGAGAGACTCGATTAGTTGAGCCTTCTTATCCCGAAGTCTGTTGAATGATCTTAAGGATGTGTGGAATCCCTCCCCGTAGAGGCGGTTAAATTTCGATTTAAAGCTTTCGTGACTGCCTCTACGGGGAGGGATTCCACACATCCTTAAGATCATTCAACAGACTTCGGGATAAGAAGGCTCAACTAATCGAGTCTCTCACCTTTCTGAAGAGATGCCGCGACTCTAAGCTTAAAGGCCATGATCTGAACGTGGCTCTTTCACTCCAGCGCTGTCCTACCAGACAGTCTCGCCCCCTTCACCTGATGAAGGCCGCTTGTGTTGTGGCCGAAACGTCGTGAGAATATTATTGTGTTATTTTATTTTATCAATTTATTATTTTATTCTCATTCTACGTGGTGGTGGTGACTTTACAGAAAGAACCAAAGATGAATCCTCGCAGTCACGAAAGCTTCAAATCATAATTTACATTTTCTCTGGCGCCATTCATATAATCGCATCACTGACCACCGTACAAAAAATTAATTACGAGATTTACATCTAAGAAGAAGGGGGCATAAACCCTGCGGAAGGAACTCGTGAAAATGATTCCTGAACGCAGACATCAACAAAATGACACGTAATAAGCCAGGTGACTTAAACAACTACGACACAAAAGGCGTTTTGTCATGTTAACCAGGCCAAATTCAGCTCCTCAAACAGACCAAGAGCGTAAACCGAGCCCCACCGACACTGAGAATGCGCTCCCAGCTCCTGGCGCGAGCCAAGACACCTCACACAAAGCCACGAGACACATTGAACCCAGGATACATTAGCAAACAAAGCAGCATTGTCTCGTGTATGTTTACTCGTTTATTTGACAATGTATATATCACAATAACAATAATTTACAGTGTGTGTGTGTGATGTGTGTGATGTGTAGGGTGGCCTAACCTCCGATCCATCCTGGGATTAACCAGGCGAGGCCGCGTTGGCTGGGCTGTGAAACCCGCATGTCCGGCCGCAGCACGGCCTAGCAGCCCATGTGCGTAGTGTCTGTAGCGTCTGCTGTGTGTGTGTGTGTGTGGTGCATATGTTGGGGTGGGAAGAGTGTGGAACGTGTGTGCGTATGCGGTGATAGCGGTGATGATGATGATACTAATACACATCCATCGTCACCCACCCCTGGCGCCTTCGTGGCTGCTCTGCGGTGGAGACTCCACCGCAGAGCAGCCCAGTGGCAGAGGAAAGAGCGGATTGCTCGTCCCACACGAGGCGGTCCAAATCGCTCCTCCCGCCCGCTCGTCTCCCGTATCAGCGCCTCCATCTTCTCCTCTTCCTCCCCTTCCTCCTCCTTCCCCTCAACCTCCCCTTCCTCCTCCTCCATCTTCTCCTCTTCCTCCCCTTCCTCCTCCTTCCCCTCAACCTCCCCTTCCTCCTCCTCCATCTTCTCCTCCTCCACAAGCTCCATCTTCTCCCCCATGCTCCACTCCATCTTCTCCTCCACAAGCTCCATCTTCTCCCCCATGCTCCCCTCCATCTTCTCCTTCCTCAACCTCCCCTTCCCCTCCTCCATCTTCTCCTCCACAAGCTCAATCTTCTCCCCCATGCTCCCCTCCATCTTCTCCTCCACAAGCTCCATCTTCTCCTTCCTCAACCTCCCCTTCCTCCTCCATGCTCTCCTCCACAAGCTCAATCTTCTCCCCCATGCTCCCCTCCATCTTCTCCTCCACAAGCTCCATCTTCTCCTTCCTCAACCTCCCCTTCCCCTCCTCCATCTTCTCCTCCTCCACAAGCTCCATCTTCTCCCCCATGCTCCCCTCCATCTTCTCCTCCACAAGCTCCATCTTCTCCTTCCTCAACCTCCCCTTCCCCTCCTCCATCTTCTCCTCCACAAGCTCCATCTTCTCCCCCATGCTCCCCTCCATCTTCTCCTTCCTCAACCTCCCCTTCCTCCTCCATCTTCTCCTCCACAAGCTCCATCTTCTCCCCCATGCTCCCCTACATCTTCTCCTCCACAAGCTCAATCTTCTCCGCAGAGGCCGGGGTGAGCGAGGGCTGTGCGGTGCTCGATCTGTGAAAGAATGGACACGACACCATTTAACGTCCCTCCTATTGCTCGCTCGCTGTTGCTCTACGACATCGCGACTCCGGATCGTCCGTGTGCGCATTCAAACCGTGCTCCGCAACATTCACAGCATCTCAAGACGCAGTCGGGCTTTTCTGGGTAATTAAGCAAGGTGATAATAAATGATAAACATAGATACGCACACGCAGGATGCAACACGCAGAGCGGCTTACCGTTGCACAGCGGTTGTAGAGGTTGCGGTGCCCTCCCTGTCGCACAGCGAGACTGGACCCGGCTCACCGCTGATGGTGGCAGTGGTGGCGTGGCGGTGCTGGTGGTGGTGGCGGTAGGGACGACGGCGGCGGCGGTGGTGGCGGTGTTGGCGACGACGGTGGTGGTGGTGGTGGCAGCAGTGGTGGTGACGGCGGCAGCGGGGCGGTGGTGGCGGTGACGGTGGCGGTGGTGACGGAGACTTGCTCATGCAAGTCTGTGCAATGATGGAGCTTCTGATTGATTGTGCTTGAGAGGTGATGGAGCTAGTGGCCCGGAGGCGAGCGGCCGCTCATCATTCGGAGCAGAGTGACCGATGCGGGAATCCTCGCGGCGGTGGTGGTGGGGGGAGAGAGCGGGGCCCTTGCCGGAGTCAGCGGCCGATGAAGTCCACAAACTCCGGGTCGCCGTTTGCGAGCGGCTTGCAGAGCGGGGCCAAAGTCCCCGGCACTCGACGGCGGCCAAACATCTTCGGCTCCTTTGGCGGGATGCTGCAGGGAGCTCGCACGCACGCACGCACGCACACACACACACAGGGGGAAAGTCACACAGCCAACATCGGCCCCTGCACAGACACCGCGTGGTGCAGAACCGGTGCAATGCGGTAGCGCCACGGCACGGCCACCGGCGGTCGCGATTTTTTTTGGTCGCCTGTCGCCGAAGTTTGTGGTTACCATCGGGCAGGCCACCCCTGGTTATACTCTGCGGGGGGTGCGGTAATAACCACAACAACAAATTGGCAGGTTGTCTCACGGCGGACGTTACAGATTCCGCGACGTAGTGCCGTTTTTGGTGCCAGCGGTTTACGGACCAAGTTTTTGGCCGGTGTGAAAATTGAAGCTGCAAATGACTCCCATTAGGGATGACGCCGGAACACTTTTAACATAATGGCCTGCACACACACAACGTGGATTCGGTAACGCTTTCCAACGCGCATTTTTTTGTGAGCAATTTGGAAGCTGATGAGTCGCCCCCTTTGAAAACGAGCTTACCTCAATGGCCTTTAATCGGGAAAATTTACTTTTGATTCTGATTAAAAAAAATTGTATATTTGAAAACAGCGACACCCCCAGTTTATGTCGGGGATGCGTTCGTGAAAGGTGCCACGAATATCGAAACAACGTGAGAGGGGAAGACGTAAATCAGGATATCGCTACTGGGGTGATGATTTTGTTTTGTTGTCCTGCTAAGTTATCTGTGAGTTTCTTCTCTCTCGGGCAAGCCGCTCACAGCGACACAACTTTGGGTTAAAGTCGACTTCACATCGGGCGATCTTTACCGGTGTTACCGTGAGGCCGCCGCCGCCACCACCCCCCCCCTCCAACCCGCTCATATGCCAGACAGGTAAAACGTAGCTAATGCATTAAAACCCATCGCTCGAATGTGGCTGGGGCTTTCTCAACAACCTGTCCACTCACGGGCTTGAGGTCACCGTGAGTGAATGGATGTGACGCATGGACGTGAGGATCCCCCTTGGTGTAGATTTTCACCACCACCTCCACCCGAAGGGACTTGGCTTTCCTGCTACCGATCCCAATCGTCCAGAGTTCCACCGTGAAAGAGGCAACGGAACAAAGTCAATTTAAAGCTTTCGTGACTGCAATGATTCATCTTCTTTGGTTCTTTCGGTAAAGTCACCACCACCACGTAGAAGGGAAACAATAAAATAATAAAAATATAAAACAATAAAATTAAATTTCTATTTAAAGCTTTCGTGACTGCAATGATTCATCTTCTTTGGTTCTTTCGGTAAAGTCACCACCACGTAGAATGAGAATTTTATTGTGTTATTTTATTTTATCAATTTATTATTTTATTCTCATTCTACGTGGTGACTTTACCGAAAGAACCAAAGAAGAGGAACAAAGTCAGTGTCACTCTGTCAAGTTCCCGTTCATGCTCTTTGGTTCTATTCGGTAAAGTCACCACGTAGGTAAAAATAAAATAATAAAATTCTCACGACGTTTCGGCCACAACACAAACGGCCTTCATCGGGTGAAGGGACCGGGCTGTCCAGAGGACAGCGTTGGAGTGAAGACAGCAAGCGTCCTTTAAACTTGATGCCGCGACAACAAGCTGTCTTCACTCCAACGCTGTCCTCTGGACAGCCCGGTCCCTTCACCTGATGAAGGCCACTTGTGTTGTGGCCGAAACGTCGTGAGAATTTTATTGTTACGTTTTATTTTATTACCCCCCAAAGCATAACGTTTCCACCTCCGTGTTTGACGGTGGGGATGGTGTTTCTTGGGGTCATTCCTCCTCCTCCTCCAAACACGGCGAGTTGAGTTGATGCCGAAGAGCTCCATTTTGGTCTCATCTGACCACAACACTTTCACCCAGTTGTCCTCGGAATCATTCGGATGTTCACTGGCAAACTTCAGACGGGCATGTATACGTGCTTTCTTGAGCAGGGGGGACCTTGTGGGCGCTGCAGGATTTCAGTCCTTCACGGTGTAGTGGTGTTACCAATTGTTTTCTTGGTGACTGTGGTCCCGGCTGCCTCGAGATGATTCCTGCAGTCACGAAAGCATCAAATCAAGTTTAAAGTCCACCGAGTGAAGAAACTTTTTTCAAGGGCGACTTGGCCCAGTAGACAACATGAAATACCAACTGCATGTATGCAGGGTAATTTGTTTTTCAGCATTGTCTAATACCGGTTACATCATGCGTGACAACACCGTGTGTGATGACAGTGGATGATGATGATGATGGTGGTGTGCGCGATAACGCCGCCTTCGATGATCCTGTGATGTCAACGCTGTGATTGGTCAATGTTGAACGTGATGGCGACGACGATGACACCCGAAGTAATGATCACCGGGGCGGCCTGCCGCATCCAAACCGCGAACTTTTGCAACGAGCGGCGAGCCTCACCCCCAGCTAAGACCAGGCCTACCTCAACCCCTATCACCACGCCTACCCCTATCACTACCCCTACTGCTCCTCCCCAACCCCCGATACCCCAGCTAAGACCAGGCCTACCTCAACCCCTATCACCACACCTATCACTACCCCTACCGCTCCTCCCCAACCCCCGATACCCAGCTAAGACCAGGCCTACCTCAACCCCTATCACCACACCTACCCCTATCACTACCCCTACTGCTCCTCCCCAACCCCCGATACCCCAGCTAAGACCAGCCCTACCTCAACCCCTATCACCACACCTACCCCTATCACTACCCCTACTGCTCCTCCCCAACCCCCGATACCCAGCTACGAGCAGGCATACCTTAACCCCTATCACCACACCTACCCCTATCACTACCCCTACTGCTCCTCCCCAACCCCCGATACCCCAGCTAAGACCAGGCCTACCTCAACCCCTATCACCACACCTACCCCTATCACTACCCCTACTGCTCCTCCCCAACCCCCGATACCCCAGCTAAGACCAGGCCTACCTCAACCCCTATCACCACACCTACCCCTATCACTGCCCCTACTGCTCCTCCCCAACCCCCGATACCCAGCTAAGACCAGGCAGGTATTTTGTCGCGAGTCTTACCGGAATTTAACGGTGTTTGTCGTCACCGTAGCCATTGCTGTACTTGCCCCGGGGCCTGATTTTGGAGCCCCCAAGGTACCATATCACCTGCATGGCCAAGAGTTCTCTTTGCTCCCCCTGAGGGTCAGGTAGCTGCCGTAGAGCTGCACGATTTCTGCAGAAATGACAAAGATGCGTAAACTATTATTGCCACCTTTGTGTCTTATGTTGGATTTATATGACGCCTTATCACAAGGTGCATTACAGTAATTATAACATTGTATATAAGATGATGGCAGTTGACATAGAGAGAGTGGGGGTTGTGGATTTCAGCGAGTTGATGATCCCCCCCCGGCCATCATAGACTGCACAGCAAGGCCTGCAATATAAATTAGATTATATTCTTAGCTCTTTCGGTAAAGTCACCACGTTGAAGGGAAACAATAAAATAATAAAATATATATAAAACAATAAAAATTCTCACGACGTTTCGACCGTACCACAAACGGTCGTCATCAGGTGTGTCGGTCCGCATTAATTTATTTGTTAAACGGGGTATTTATTTATTTATTTACAAAAATGTCGGCGCCACGCTCAGCGATTTGGCAATTTTATTTAGAAGGACTAGTCCATCTATGCTCTGAAAAGAGGAGGGGGGAGACGAAAAATTAATGTATGTTGTCTGAAAGCCACTGTAAGCGTGAACAATCAATTAAGACCTGAAATGGTTTATCAAATCTTTCCAATGGTTGCTAAGCCAGAATCCATCTTCTCGGTTGAAATTGTCTCTGTGCTTGTATATGTGGATAGCCTCATGAACGAATCTCTCATGGTAGCCAGATGGCTTACAAAGAACCTCTGTCTTGGAGAAGTCAATGTCATGTGAGCCTACTGAATTATAACAATGATCTGCCATGGCCGAGGTGTTGGTCCTACCGTGTTTAAGGTCTGCTTCGTGTTCACGAATGCGGTCCGAGACATGGCGTTTGGTTTCTCCAATGTAACTACTACCACAGAGGCAACTTAGTTTGTAGACACCAGGGTACTGTATGTCCGGAATCACATCTTTTACAGACGGAACCAGATTACGGATTTTACGTAATTTTACATATGCATTGCTCTGCCTCATTATAATTATTTCCTCATGTTCTATTCTGAACTGTGTAAAGTTACCGGATTTGGTCAGGAGAGGGGATGAGGAGGTTGGAATTAAACTATTAAGGTGACAGACATGAGGTGGAGTGGTACGGTTGTTAGTGGCTTTGGGTTCGGGTAGGGTTAGGCTGTAATTTGAGATTGTTATAAACACACGGGTGTTATGGCAGTGAGTGAAATGGTTACACTGGAGAAAAGAGTTGTGTTCTGATTATCGGAGAAATAAATACAAGTCAATAAATAAATTATTGAGTCCACGACTAAATTATGAAAAGCATATCTTTTATAAATACTGTATTGTGATCATCTAGACATTTGAGTATGACGGCATTGTACAGTTACTAGAGTAAAATCAATGTTGCTACACTGTCCCCTGCTGATCACTTACAACCGTGGCCCATAAGATCCGTTATGAATGATGATGATCCTCCATCGGAGCAATAGCCAGGCTCAAATTCTTGCCGGGCATTCCGAGATGTGACGAGGACGTTTTTAGTCATGGGAAAAAATGCAAGAAAGCCTCTTACGGCCCCCTGGTGCCAGGCTAGGTGCACTTTGAGGCCACGTGAAATGTCGAAGGCCCGCGGGCAGGTCACGGAACAGACCCAGGTGCCACGGGTTGAATTACTGAGATGACTGGCTGATACATCAACTGTGCTCCCCTACTGTGCCAACCCGCTGTGCTTTAGCCACCCGGCGCTCCGCTCGTTGTTGTGAGCGTCGCTCCTCCGTCCCTCCGTTGTTGTTGGAGGGCGACTGCCTCCAACTGCCCAGTAGCCTCAAGGTGCACCTACCCTGGCACTAGCCCAGTAGCGTCCTTCACGAGCCTCCTCCACAGAGGCCGATCTTGACACCGCTGGTACCGGTCATCGGCAAGTCCACTCAGCTCCACGTCCTCCTGTACCACATCACTCCATCTCTTCTCTAGCCCCGTGCCTCCTGTACTACGTCACTCCATCTCTTCTCTAGCCCGTGCCTCCTGTACCACATCACTCCATCTCTTCTCTAGCCCGTGCCTCCTGTACCACATCACTCCATCTCTTCTCTAGCCCGTGCCTCCTGTACCACATCACTCCATCTCTTCTCTAGCCCATGCCACCTGTACCACATCACTCCATCTCTTCTCTAGCCCCGTGCCTCCTGTATCACGTCACTCCATCTCTTCTCTAGCCCCGTGCCTCCTGTACCACATCACTCCATCTCTTCTCTAGCCCGTGCCTCCTGTACCACATCACTCCATCTCTTCTCTAGCCCGTGCCTCCTGTACCACATCACTCCATCTCTTCTCTAGCTCCACGTCCTCCTGTACCACATCACTCCATCTCTTCTCTAGCTCCACGTCCTCCTGTACCACGTCACTCCATCTCTTCTCTAGCTCCACGTCCTCCTGTACCACATCACTCCGTCTCTTCTCTAGCCCCGTGCCTCCTGTACCACATCACTCCATCTCTTCTATAGCCCCGTGCCTCCTGTACCACGTCACTCCATCTCTTATCTAGCCCGTGCCGTGCCCGTTTAGCCCCCTCGATCCGGCCGAACAAAAGCTGTTTCGGTATGCGGTGGCTGGGCATGCGGGCTACATACACACTGTACATAACACACACACACATATATATAACACAACACACACGTGTCACACACACACATATATATAACACAACACACACGTGTCACACACACACATATATATAACACAACACACACACATATATAACACAACACACACACATATATATAACACAACACACACATATATATATATATAAAACACAACACACACACATATATATAACACAACACACACACATATATAACACAACACACACACATATATAACACAACACACACACACACATATATATAAAACACAACACACACACACATATATAAAACACAACACACACACATATATATAACACACACACACACATATATATAACACAACACACACACACATATATATAACACAACACACATATATAACACAACACACACACATATATATAACACAACACACACATATATAAAACACCACACACATATATATAACACAACACACACACATATATATAAAACACAACACACATATATAACACAACACACACACATATATAACACAACACACACATATATAACACACCACACACATATATATAACACAACACACATATATAACACAACACACACATATATAACACAACACACACATATATAAAACACCACACACATATATATAACACAACACACACACATATATATAAAACACAACACACACATATATATAACACAACACACACACACATATAAAACACAACACACACATATATATAACACACACATATATAAAACACAACACATACAAACACATATATATAACACAACACACACACACATATATATAACACAACACACATATATAACACAACACATATATATAACACAACACACACACATATATAACACAACACACACATATTTAACACAACACACACACATATATAACACAACACACACACATATATAACACAACACACACACATATTTAACACAACACACACATATTTAACACAACACACATATTTAACACACACACATATATAACACAACACAACACACATATATAACACACACACATATATATAAAACACAACACACACACACATATATATAACACAACACACATAAATATAAAACACAACACACACACACATATATAACACAACACACACGTGTCACACACACACATATATAAATATAAAACACAACACACATATATAAAACAACACATACATATATAAAACACAACACACACATATATAACACAACACACATATATAACACAACACACACACATATATATAACACAACACACATATATATAACACAACACACATATATAACACAACACACACAGACATATATATAACACAACACACACACATATAAAACACAACACACACATATAAAACACAACACACATATATAACACAACACACACACATATAAAACACAACACACACATATATATAACACACACATATATAAAACACAACACATACAAACACATATATATAACACAACACACACACATATATAACACAACACACACATATATAACACAACACACACATATATATAACACAACACACACACATATATAACACAACACACACACATATATATCACAACACACACATATATATATAAAACACAACACACACATATATATAACACAACACACACACACATATATAAAACACAACACACACACATATATAAAACACAACACACACACATATATATAAATATAAAACACAACAAACACGTGTCACACACAAACACGGCTTGAGGCTTAAAGACGAGCCCCTCGTTATTGACGTGGAAACAGCTTCACGTTTGACCTGAAAGCGTCGTCCTCCATCGTTGCAGGCGATAAGGAGGATAAAAAGACCTCTGAACATTCGTGTTGTTGTTGTTGTCTTTGTCTTCTGGTAACTTATTTTAAAATCTAAACCCCGACATTACACAAACACGGCGGCAGCCAACCCTGCCGTATCATTGAACCCAACCGCCACCCACCAACCACCCTTTTACATTTCCTAGAGCGCATGGGCGAAGCCGGGCGAAACGACGCCTCCGCGCGCGCGGATTGGCCAACGCGCGCGGATTGGCCTCTGACGCGTCGTCGATTTGGGAGGGGGCGGGGTAACGGGGGCGATGGGGCTGACTTATGCGCTGTGCGAAATATAAACGGGTGGCCGGAACTAAAAAAAAACCGCCCGGAACACAAAACCGAGGCGACCTTGGACGGCGACCCGCCTCGCGGCCTCGCTGGCCCCGTCAAAGTCGTTCCACTTTCAGTTTTTATTGATTTTATTTATTGATTTATTTTTTGGGTAAGAGCTCCAGCGAGAGCCACGCGGCTCTTGAAAATCGGAGTGCGGCCGCCAACAAACACACAAACTTTAATTACTTTAAAAACTAAACAAAAACTCGAACAAGAGAAAAAATTTTTTATCTTAAAGTGACTACTTTGTGTGTGTGTGGTGACTTTGTGTAAAAAAAAACAGAAAATCCATGGGGTAAAATTAAACCGGCAAAAAATATTCCTGAAAAAAATATCACCGTTACACCACCAACGCTGTTGTGCAAAAAAACTCCCAGTGGGATGCAAGTCAACAACAACTTTAATAATAACAACTTTAATAACAACAACAACTTTAATAACAACAACAACAACAACTTTAATAACAACCACAACTTTAATAATAACAACAACAACTTTAATAACAACAACAACTTTAATAACAACAACTTTAATAACAACAACAACTTTAATAACAACAACTTTAATAATAACAACAAGACAACTTAGATTAAGGCCATCAGTCTAACTCATAGTTCATAGTCTGTGTGTGTCTGTGTCTACGTGTGTCTGTGTGTGTATCTATGTGTCTGTCTATGTGTCTATGAGTCTCTGCGTGTGTGTGTCACTGAGTCTGTGTGTGTCTATGTGTCTATGTGTCTGTGTGTGTCTATGTGTCTCTGTGTGTGTCTATGTGTCTATGTGTCTGTGTGTGTCTATGTGTCTCTGTGTGTCTCTCTGTGTGTCTATGAGTCTGTGTCTCTCTGTGTGTGTATATGTGTCTATGTGTGTGTCTATGTGTCTCTGTGTGTCTCTCTGTGTGTCTATGAGTCTGTGTCTCTCTGTGTGTGTCTATGTGTCTATGTGTGTGTCTATGTGTCTGTGTGTGTGTCTATGTGTCTGTGTCTCTCTGTGTGTCTATGTGTCTGTGTGTGTCTCTGTGTGTGTCACTGAGTCTGTGTGCGTCTATGTGTCTATGTGTCTGTGTGTGTCTATGTGTCTCTGTGTGTCTCTCTGTGTGTCTATGAGTCTGTGTCTCTCTGTGTGTGTCTATGTGTCTATGTGTGTGTCTATGTGTCTGTGTGTGTGTCTATGTGTCTGTGTCTCTCTGTGTGTGTCTATGTGTGTGTCTATGTGTCTGTGTGTGTCTCTGTGTGTGTCACTGAGTCTGTGTGTGTCTATGTGTGTCTCTGTGTGTCTATGTGTCTATGTGTGTGTCTCTGTGTCTATGTGTGTGTCTATGTGTCTCTCTGTGTGTCTATGTGTCTGTGTCTCTCTGTGTGTGTCTATGTGTCTATGTGTGTGTCTATGTGTCTGTGTGTGTGTCTATGTGTCTGTGTCTCTCTGTGTGTGTCTCTGTGTGTGTCTATGTGTCTCTGTGTGTCTCTCTGTGTGTCTATGAGTCTGTGTCTCTCTGTGTGTGTCTATGTGTCTATGTGTGTGTCTATGTGTCTGTATCTCTCTGTGTGTGTCTATGTGTGTGTCTATGTGTCTGTGTGTGACTCTGTGTGTGTCACTGAGTCTGTGTGTGTCTATGTATCTATGTGTCTGTGTGTGTCTATGTGTCTATGTGTGTGTCTATGTGTCTCTGTGTCTCTGTGTGTGTCACTGAGTCTGTGTGTGTCTATGTGTCTGTGTGTGTGTCACTGAGTCTATGTGTCTATGTGTGTGTCTGTGTGTCTCTCTGTGTGTGTCTATGTGTGTGTCTATGTGTGTCTGTGTGTGTCTCTGTGTGTGTCACTGAGTCTGTGTCTCTCTGTGTGTGTCTATGTGTCTATGTGTGTGTCTATGTGTGTGTCTATGTGTCTCTGTGTGTCTCTGTGTGTGTCACTGAGTCTGTGTGCTTGGAAAGTTGTCGTCGTCTTCGCTGTCTTCGGAGGCCGAGTCCCAGACAGAGTCCCAGACGAACGAATCCGTAGACAGTCTCTACACACACACACACACGTACACACACACACACGTACACACACACACGTACACACACACACACGTACACACACACACGTACACACACACGTACACACACACACGTACACACACACACATGTACACACACACATGTACACACACACACATACACACACACACATGTACACACACACACACGTACACACACACGTACACACACACACACATGTACACACACATGTACACACACATACACACACATGTACACACACACACACGTACACACACACGTACACACACACACACTAGTACACACACACACACGTACACACACACACACACGTACACACACGTACACACACGTACACACACACGTACACACACACACACGTACACACACACACACGTACACACACACGTACACACACACGTACACACACACACACGTACACATGTACACACACACACGTACACACACACATGTACACACACACGTACACATACACACAGACGTACACACACGTACACACACACGTACACACACACATGTACACACACACACACGTACACACACACGTACACACACACATGTACACACACACACACGTACACACACACGTACACACACACACACGTACACACACACACGTACACACACACACACACGTACACACACACACATGTACACACACACACACGTACACACACACGTACACACACACACGTACACACACACATACACACACGTACACACACACACACACGTACACACACACACACGTACACACACACACACACGTACACACACACACGTACACGTACACACACGTACACACACACACGTACACACACACACACACACGTACACACACACACGTACACACACACACAAACGTACACACACACACACACACGTACACACACACACGTACACACACACACGTACACACACACACGTACACACACACACGTACACACACACACGTACACACACGTACACACACACACACACACATGTACACACACAGACACGTACACACACACACGTACACACACACGTACACACACACACGTACACACACACGTACACACACACACACACACATGTACACACACACACACGTACACACACAGACATACACATGTACACACACGTACACACACACACACATGTACACACACACACACACGTACACACACACACACACGTACACACACACACACATGTACACACACACACACACGTACACACACAGACATACACATGTACACACACACACACGTACACACACACACACGTACACACACACACACGTACACACACACACGTACACACACACACACGTACACACACACACACACATGTACACACACACACACGTACACACAAGGACATACACATGTACACACACACACATGTACACACACACACACGTACACACACACACATGTACACACACACACATACACACACACACACATGTACACACACACACACACGTACACACACACGTACACACACACACACACGTACACACACACGTACACACACACATGTACACACACACACACACACGTACACACACAGACGTACACACACGTACACACACACACACACACATACACACACACACACATGTACACACACACACACGTACACACACACGTACACACACACACTAGTACACACACACACACGTACACACACACACACATGTACACACACACACACGTACACACACACGTACACACACACACTAGTACACACACACACACGTACACACACACACACACGTACACACACGTACACACACGTACACACACACGTACACACACACACGTACACACACACACGTACACATGTACACACACACACGTACAGACACACACACATGTACACACACACGTACACATACACACAGACGTACACACACGTACACACACACGTACACACACACACATGTACACACACACACACGTACACACACACGTACACACACACACACGTACACACACACACACACACGTACACACACACACACACGTACACACACACACATGTACACACACACACACGTACACACACACGTACACACACACACGTACACACACACACATACACACACGTACACACACACACACGTACACACACACACACGTACACACACACACGTACACACACACACGTACACACACGTACACACACACACGTACACACACGTACACACACACACACACACGTACACACACACACGTACACACACACACACACGTACACACACACACGTACACACACACACACACACATGTACACACACACACGTACACACACACACGTACACACACACACGTACACACACACACACGTACACACACGTACACACACGTACACACACACACACACATGTACACACACAGACACGTACACACACACACACACGTACACACACACGTACACACACACACGTACACACACACGTACACACACACACACACATGTACACACACACACGTACACACACAGACATACACATGTACACACACGTACACACACACACACATGTACACACACACACACACACGTACACACACACACACGTACACACACACACACATGTACACACACACACACGTACACACACAGACATACACATGTACACACACACACACGTACACACACACACACGTACACACACACACACGTACACACACACACGTACACACACACACACGTGCACACACACACACATGTACACACACACACACGTACACACACAGAGATACACATGTACACACACACACATGTACACACACACACACGTACACACACACACATGTACACACACACACATACACACACACATGTACACACACACACACACACGTACACACACACGTACACACACACACACACGTACACACACACACACACACACACATGTACACACACACACACACGTACACACACAGACGTACACACACGTACACACACACACACACGTACACACACACACATGTACACACACACACACGTACACACACACGTACACACACACACACTAGTACACACACACACACGTACACACACACGTACACACACGTACACACACACGTACACACACACACACGTACACACACACACACGTACACACACGTACACACACACGTACACACACACACGTACACACACACACACGTACACATGTACACACACACACACGTACACACACACACATGTACACACACACGTACACATACAAACAGACGTACACACACGTACACACACACGTACACACACACACATGTACACACACACACACGTACACACACACGTACACACACACACACGTACACACACACACACGTACACACACACACACGTACACACACACACATGTACACACACACACACGTACACACACACGTACACACACACACACGTACACACACACACACATACACACACGTACACACACACACACACGTACACACACACACACGTACACACACACACACACGTACACACACACACGTACACGTACACACACGTACACACACACACGTACACACACGTACACACACACACACACGTACACACACACACGTACACACACACACACACGTACACACACACACGTACACACACACACACATGTACACACACACACGTACACACACACACGTACACACACACACGTACACACACACACACGTACACACACGTACACACACACGTACACACACACACGTACACACACACATGTACACACACAGACACGTACACACACACACACACGTACACACACACGTACACACACACACGTACACACACACGTACACACACACACACACATGTACACACACACACACGTACACACACAGACATACACATGTACACACACGTACACACACACACACATGTACACACACACACACACGTACACACACACACATACACACACACACACACACATGTACACACACACACACACGTACACACACAGACATACACATGTACACACACACACACACACGTACACACACACACACGTACACACACACACACACGTACACACACACACGTACACACACACACACACGTACACACACACACACATGTACACACACACACACGTACACACACAGACATACACATGTACACACACACACATGTACACACACACACACGTACACACACACACATGTACACACACACACGTACACACACACACACACGTACACACACACACACATGTACAACAACAACCGCCATTCGCCACTAAGTGGCGGTGACGTCACCACGACGCTTGTGCCAGGCTATGTGCACCCTGAGGCCACGTGAAGTGTCGAACGCCCGCTGGCAGGAGGTCACGGGGCAGACCCAGGTGCCACGGGTCGACTGACTGAGATGACTGGCTGATGCACCACCTGTGCCCCCTACTGTGCCAACCTGCTGTGCTTTAGCCACCCGGCGCTCCGCTCGCTGTTGTGAGCGTCGCTCCTCCGCCCTCCGTTGTTGTTGGAGGGCGACTGCCTCCAACTGCCCAGTAGCATCCTTCACGAGCCTCCTCCACAGAGGCCGATCTTGACACCGCTGGTACCAGTCATTGGCAAGTCCACTCAGCTCCACGTCCTCCTGTACCACATCACTCCATCTCTTCTCTAGCCCGTGCCGCGCCCGCTTAGCCCCCTCAATCCGGCCAAACAAAAGCTGTTTCGGCATGCGGTGGCTGGGCATGCGGGCTACATGACCCAGCCATCGCAGCCTTGCCTGCCGGAGGAGCTCACCGATGGGACCCTGCCCAGATCTTTCAAGGATTTGTGAGCTCCTCACACAATCCAGTCTGGTTAAACCCAGGATGGATCGTAGGCAGGCCAGCCTAAATGTTTCTAACCGGCGAAGATGCTCCATTAGGGGGGTCCACGTTTCGCAAGCGTAGAGAAGGGAGGGAATGACCGTGGCCGAGAAGACCTGAAGCTTAGTGCGGAGCGACAGACCAGGTAGCTTCCACACAGAGTTACGCAACCGATGAAAAGATATTGCCGCTCGACTGATTCGGAGTGAGACCTCTGCTGTTAAACTGGAGCCAGTCATAAGCACACTGCCCAGGTATGGGAAACTCTCCACTCTCTCCACAACTGCCCCATCACCGATTGGGAGTTGTGGGGGTGGAGTGTCCGATGGTACAAAATACCCAGGCAGGTGCTTAGTTTTGGTGGGGCTGATGGTAAGGCCCCACCTCTTAGTGGCACGCTCCAGTCTCAGCAGCAGCGTCTCCAACTCCTCCTCTGACTGAGCAGCTATTACCAAATCATCAGCATACATAACGTGGTTGAGCAATAGGGAGCCATCCCTTGACCGCACCCGGGCATCGATTAGCCTCCCATTATATCTGTACCATATGGAGATTCCCCCGGTACAGCTATTGAAGGCTTCACGAACTACGTGGTCAAAATAGATGTTAAATAATGTGGGAGCCAGAGGACATCCCTGTCGCACCCCAAGATGTACAGGGAATGGCTCTGACTCCCGGCCACGTAGTTTTACCCGGGCCCGCTCACCATCATGAAGGTCCTTAATGATCGTGAGCAGAGGGTCAGGTACTCCAAAAGCACGAAGAACGACCCAGAGCCCAGGCCTACTGATGGTATCATAGGCCTTGACCAGGTCAATAAAGCAGAGATGTAGGTCTTGTTGGAATTCCCTACACCTCTGCTGTAGCAGACGGACAGAAAATATGCCATCTGTGCAGGACCGCCCTTTCCTGAAACCGCATTGGGGCTCCGCAAGCCTCTCCTCAGCGTGCCTGGCAAGGCGATGCTGAATAATCCTTGCCAGGACCTTTCCCGGCACACTGAGGAGTGAGATGCCCCTGTAATTGTTACAGTCTGTGCGGTCCCCCTTCTTAAAAAGGGGGACCACCAGGGCATCCTTCCAATCCTGCGGAACCCGTCCAGTGGTCCAGACTGTTGTTATGATGTCATGTAGGGCAGTCTGTGCACAAACGCCACCCTCCCTCAGCATTTCGCTTGGGAGATCATCTCTGCCCGCTGCCTTTCCTGGTCTCAGACTCCGGATCGCCTTCAATACTTCCTCAGCAGATGGCACCTCAGCCAGCCACTCACAGGGGGTGACTTCATCCAATATTTGAGGCACCGCAGCCTCAGCAGGGTCATACTCACTTTGTGCCACGATGGTTTCCTGGCTGAGGGATTTTCCCTCCCCCAGGACCTCACAGAAATGCTCAGCAAATCTGCGAACCTGTTCCTGGGGGTCGGAAATTGGATCACCGTTTTTTCCCCTAATGATGGTAATAGGTGTGGCGCTGCAGGTTACTTTTTTGATGGAGTTAAATAGAGATTTGTGATCACGGGCCACTGAGGCAGACTCCATCTCCCCAGCAACCCGCGACCACCACCCATCCTTGCAGCGCCTCACGGCTCTCCGAACCTCCGAGCGAAGGCTGCGGTAAGCCTCCTCATTCTCTGACGTGGGATTCTGTAGCCGATGACAGTGGGCCTGTCGCTTTTTCTCAACCATCCTGAACAACTCCTCTGTCATCCTGGGTGTCTGGGGAGGTCTGGACCGCGTACCCAGAGCAGCCATTGCAGCTGCATGAGTCACAGTCCTAAACCTCGCCCATTTACCCTCGACATCAGGAGGAGTCGGGGACGATGCCAATCCCAGCCGCAAGCGATGATGAAATTCTCGCTTGCAACTTTCATCAGATAACTGAGACCAGGCCACTTTAGGTTGGAATGGGGTCCTGGGTGTACACCCACCACCGGAGTGGAAGAATGGCAGGCGCATCTTACAGATGACTAGTCGATGGTCAGAGGGCAGATCAGCTCCACGGTAGGTCCTGGTGTCAAGGACATGGGCTCGCATTCGCTGGTCCGTCACTATGTAGTCCAGCAGATGTTCTTGCTTGGACCCGGCATGCATCCATGATGTTGTGTGGATGCGCCGATGCCGGAACAGCGTGTTGGTAATTACAAGCCCATGGGCTGCACAAAAATCTAGCAGCCTCCTACCGTTGTTATTGAGCTGATCTGGCCCATGCCCTCCAATCACTCCAGACCAGGTGCCAGTATCATGACCAACTCGGGCATTGAAGTCACCCAACATGATGACTCTATCCCGAGGGGCCACTTTAGCCAGCACCTGTGACAGGAGGTCATAGAAGGCATCTGACTCATCGGCTTTGCCTGCATCCCTCCACGGATGTTCATCTTCGGTGGGGGCATAAGTAACCACGACCACCATTCCTCGCCTCCGGTTGATGGGAAGGCGAGCCCAAAGTAGCCTGGGGCTTACAGCTTCCCACACCTCACCGCCACGCTCCCACGCCCCCTTCATTCTTTTGTTCAAAAGAAGACCCACACCCTGTTGTTTGGCAGTCTGCTGCCCCGAGTAGAGGACTGTCCACCCCTCATGGTGGCAGGAGCCAGAGCCGGTCCACCAGACCTCCTGAATGCCGCATAGATCCAGGCGGTACCGGTCCAGCTCCCGACAGAGGAGTGGCAGCCTCTCCTCTGCAGTGAGCGTTCGAACATTCCACGTGGCCACCCGTAGTGGCTTTTCGTTGTTTCTGGAGTAGCCCCGAGGGTAGGTATTTAATCTCCTGGCTCCGCCAATTGGGGTTTGGCCAGGAGACGTCATAGACGCCTGGCCCCCCGGGGCCTCCGGCACAAGCTTAGTTGTTACATATTTCAGTTTAATTCGTGGTTTCGTGGTAATTAATTGAAGGTGGAGGGGTTACCAGCCCCTCGCACCCGTCCAGAGCCCCCGTTTAGCCCCTGTGGTGGACACATATGCCATGAGGGGAGGAGCCAATCAAAATTGGATCTCCCCCCACAGCGCTGTCCACGACAGAGTTGCCCGTCCGGCACCGCGAGGAGGTAGGGGGTTGTTTTGCCATACACACACATGTACACACACACACACATGTACACACACAGACGTACACACACGTACACACACACACACACACGTACACACACACATGTACACACACACACGTACACACACACACACACACGTACACACACACACGTACACACACACACACGTACACACACACGTACACACACACACACGTACACACACACACACACGTACACACGTACACACATACACACATGTACACACACACACACGTACACACACAGACATACACATGTACACACACACACATACACACACGTACACACACACACACTAGTACACACACACACACACACTAGTACACACACACACGTACACACACACACACGTACACACACGTACACACACGTACACACACACGTACACACACACACGTACACACACACACGTACACACACACACACGTACACACACACACACATGTACACACACACGTACACATACACACAGACGTACACACACACACACACGTACACACACACACATGTACACACACACATACACGTACACCCACACGTACACACACACACACGTACACACACACACACATGTACACACACACACACGTACACACACAGACGTACACACACGTACACACACACACACGTACACACACACACATGTACACACACACACGTACACACACACACACGTACACACACACACACGTACACACACACGTACACACACACACGTACACACACACACACGTACACACACACACACACATGTACACACACACACACGTACACACACAGACATACACATGTACACACACACACATACACACACGTACACACACACACGTACACACACACACACACTAGTACACACACACACACACGTACACACACACACACACACGTACACACACGTACACACATGTACACACACACACGTACACACACACACGTACACACACAC